>NC_091747.1:34349741-34703491 GCF_043380555.1 Nothobranchius furzeri | reverse complement strand
TCCCAGACGTGCAGTTCCATCCATCTGCCGTGACCCGAGACATCTCTGGACTGAAGCGTCAGTGCCACGGTATTCTACAGCTCTTCGATGCCAGAGGTCAGCCGACCTCTCTGACCTTCGGATCTACCAAGAGGGTCTCCGAGAACGGGTGAAGTAGACGTGACAGATTGCGTCTGATGTATTAGATAACCACCTTCATAGCTTAATGCAAACCAAATTCTTTTACATCCAGAACTCAGCTCTCCTGGATACGGAAGTTCTGACTAACATTGCATTCACACATAGGTTTCATACATCACATCTAGTTCCATCCATCACAGTAAATGCTTAGTTAACTTGTCATGTTTTAATTGCTGGTAAAATAAATTCGTACTTTTATAAACCTGACTCTTTTCTGAATCAAAACGAAGTGTGTACAATCCCTTAATAAAGAAAGAATCCTAGAATCTTCTGATTAAATACAGTAAAGACCAAGCAGAGTTGAAATTCTATATTTAGATATAGTATCACAGCTTATTGGTCAACAAATGTGACCAATAAAGAAAAGGCAACATTATTCAGGGTCAGATGGTCCTGGGGAGAATTTCCTAAACTGTGAATTTATCACACTAATGGAGTTTTAGAAATCCCCAAAGTTTCAGGAACCCACCTCGTGTTTTAAGGATGGTCGCCTTGTTTCATCCACTCACCTGGTTTTTGCCCTTCAATGTAAGGATGTTGGTGACTTTACCAAACGGTAAGCCAAGAGCAATAAGTTCAGCATCAGACACTTCGCTGGGCACCTTCCTTATGTGTAGCACACGCGATGGTGGAGCCGCATCAACCTTTAACTTCTTACTGTCACTACCATTGGAGGCTCCATCTAAAATAAGAACAAAGCCAAGTCATAGTGGACCACCATGATCAGGAAATGTGGTACCAATTTGTGTTTGTGCAACTTTCAATATTCAGTCTTCAATAATATCGAATTTAAGCTCCAGAGCATTCCCACTGACATTCAGTCATGTGAGTCACATTTTAAAGAAGAACTCTGTCACTTTAATAAAACAAACCGTTTCTGGCCACACCCACCCACCCATCCCCATACTGGCTGCTATGAGCCTTGTATAAATTTAGTTATATCCATTGTCCTATTAATCACCATCACACACTGGTGGAATTACATCTCCGCAGTTGCCCTATTGCCGTGGGGAGCGGTGAGCTGCAGCAGTAGCCGCACTCGGGAACTATTCGGTTTAACCTCCTCAATAAACCCCTTAGAGCAGTGAGGCATTGGGTCCCATCTTTAAGGTCTTTGGTATGACCTGACTGTGGATTGCTGTTGCAAACGTAGCTCATCACAGTTCATTGTCAGAGTTCTGATGAACAAACCCGAAATTAGGGTCAGCTTCTCCACCTTACAAGCATAACCAGCTCAAGATGCTCCAGAAAAGAAAACATTCAAGAGTTCTTCAAAGACCAAACCATCTTACTAACCCCTTACATAGACAAGCACCATCTTACATTGGTGATCTTCTTAGTCCCTACACCCTCAGCAGGTCCCTGAGGTCCAGTGACCAAAGCCTGCTGGTTGTGCAGCACAAGGCAAAAGACCAAATGTGACAGACCATTTGCTGCTGTGGCCCCAGATTCTGGACCTCTCTCCCCCTGACCCCTTCTTTCCAAGTGAAAGCATCACGAAACACACTACGTGGCCAATAGCTGCCATTATAGAGGGGGAGTTCCTTTCCACCAGCAGCAAAGTGTAAAGTTTTGGACAAGCCCCAAAAGCGAGGGAATGCTATCAGTATACTTTGAGTATATTTTTTACATGCTCCATAGTTTAGATGACGCCAGACAGAAGGTCAAAGCAATAAGAAGTGTAAATCATCCAAAAACCTTCTAGATGAACGTCACATGCAGGTACACGTACATCGTTTCCTGTTAAAACTCGCTTTGTCGTTGCAAACAGAACAGAAAGTAAACCACATGCCTTTTTGATACATGCGGCTGTCACTCTTCTTGCTTATCGTGTGTGGACTTCTGAAATAACACGTGGTGTTGCAATTCGCCCTTGATTTTGTGACCTCACTGAAACAGCTGTGGAATGCTTTTGCTCCTGTTTAGTGTTAGAATTGCTCCCGGTCGGGAATGAGCTTGTGGGTAAAATTAAGCTATTACGTAACGCGACTGCGTTCACGGCTGGTGGAAAGGAAGGGTTAGCCTGAGATCAGTAGACTCAGTGGTCTCCTTTAAAAACTCACCTGTTCAAGATGGCTTTTGTTTGACCTTCAGTTGATTCTTCATTACAACCTTCTCCTCATTCAGCTCTTTCTACCAATTTCACATTTCCCAGGATTCACCAGTTACCCTTTCTTATTCATGTCTCAAAAGCTGTTTTTACAGGACGTGGCTCCCTGGGGAGGATAAAGGTTGTTTATACAATCAGACCGTGGCGGTAATGTGGCGCAATCGTGGCAATTTTATAAAAGATCAGGTGATGGCGGCATAAAGGGGGTATGGGGCGGTCTCTGCGCCGCCGCAGACTTCCGTTTATCTTGGACATAACTTGCTTTTTATTGCGATTGAAGCCGTAATCGTTGAGTTTTTTTTTAACAAGCAGCTCCTAAAGGTGTCTGTCCCCATCAGTCCCTGAGCAGTCTCTGGTGATCTGAGCTTCAGCTCTAACAGAGAGGCTCGTGGAGCGCTGTGGCGCTCCAGTTTGCCATCTCAGCTGATTTTGTTCAAAAAGCAAACCGTATTGCCTGTGTTTACTTTCATTTTCTATAAATTTGCCAGCCGAAGCTCAGCAACAACTCCCCACATCATCATGACATCTGCCTCTGTTGCGCCAGGGCGCATACGACAGACCATTACCGCAATATTACTACCAAGCGAGGCGGAACAAATGCCGCAAAATTCACACAACGCCATGCCGGCATGGCGCGTTTATAGAGATACCATTGCGGTAATATTACGCCATTTGCCAGCATGGTGTGTGTTATAAAAAGAGCTAAAGAAAAGCCTAAATTGTCCAAAGTTGATAAATGATAATGTCGATGCAAAAACCGTTTCAAATGAGCACAATTCCTGAACCGCCACCCTCTTTGTAGAGGTCATGGCAGCTTATTACACTTTTTAAACATTTATACATCATCGACGTCACAACCACAAAATATTTCATGCAGAATCTGTAAAGCCCCCCTCTGATCCAGCGTGGTTGGATAAAACTCACCATTCATACAATCTGTGCCAGAAATAGTATTTTTGTACGTACTCAGCTGGTCAGATCCTCTCTGTGGGAAAAACAAAAACACAGAAAACCGTGGTAGTTAGATTTTGTGCTTCTATTTGGGCTGTAGCAAATCAGGAGATCTATGCGAGTTTCAAGACCTGGGATACAACGATAAAACCAGCCTCTCTGAGGACAGTTTAAGGGAGCAATAGGGGGCAAAGAAGTAGGTGAGAAGGGGCATGAAGAGCTCCAGAGTGATTTGGGTCCTCACTCACTCCTGTGAGTTCAATCTTACTGAATTTAAGATGTCAAGATGTGTCATTTGTACCTGAGCTATACTGGGTCCCAGAAGGCTTGCTGGGGATGCCGGGCACCCTGTGCTCTTAAACCTGACTGATGGGATGACGAGGAGAGTGGCAAGAGACCCATTACACACCCAACTTTATAATAGCTGCTTGTGCCCCCTCCTTGTTTCTGTCTGACTGAATTTGAGCCAATTGTTCTTCTGTCACCAACATTCTTTATGGTTACAATAAAGCAGACGTTGCAGGCACCGCCACAGCAACATGACACAAATAAATTGAAGGGGTAATAAAGTTGTCTGACTTGGGCCAAGATGTAGGAACACACTGAACAAGATGCAAGAACCTAAGAGATGATTTCCCTTCCAACAGCTGGCAACCCTCAGTTTTGTCTTCGACTTTGAGATATTGTAAAAATAAACAGAGGAATGGGATTTTTATGACCGTTCTATTTCCCTTCAAGAGAAGACTTTTAACTTTGTTTAGTGTAGATTGTACTGCAGCTGGCACTCAACAAATCAGGTTAGGCAGCAGGAGCCCGAGCAGCCATATGCTTCTGCAGCCATAGCTCACAACCACACTTTTATTACACCAGTAATGCTGTGAAAGAGCGATTTGGGTTTTTTTGTGTTAAGATGCAAATGTGAGGTCAAAAATAGTCTAAAATAAAATTAGATTTAGTCTTTAAATCGTATAACCTCCATGGATGTTATGAGTGTAAAAAATACACATTAAACCAAGGGTCTAGGATTTTCTGTTTTTCTTATCTTCAAATCCATCAAAATACATGAAAACCCTTTTGAAGAAGGAATGGAATGAATTTGGTATGAATTCCTTAGTGTTCAGAGCATAAGATAAAAATAAAAATTGGTTCCAAGACCAGAGACCATGGAAACACACACACACACACACACACACACACACACACACACACACACACACACACCAATATTCCAAGGACAACGCGCTCAGTTGGCAACAATAATTAGTTAATGGTAAATGGCCTGTATTTGCTAAGTCTGAATCGGGATTCTTATTTATAAAGATTCAGAATCGACTCACACAGGTTCAGAATCGATTCCAAGAACTCAAATATTTGGCGCGTTACAGGTTTGAGATGCACTTTTTTGATCTTTGTTAGGAGAGTCAGTCTTCCGTTTACTTTTGTGGTCCCATAAATTGAGATGATTGACGTTAGAATCTGCTGATAAGAGGGCACTTGAATGTAATTTTTTCCATACTCAGAAATTTGACATATTCTCATTTATTTTCTAAGTTGCTAAATAAGTACTCAGGATTACTCATGTAACTTGTTTCTACACATACTTCAAAAGTATTTGACTGTATTACTTTCAAAGCTACTGTTAGGTAACTACAGATTTGTTACGTTTTACAAGGTAAGCAAAAATAAATGTTGCCTTTTGGTCAAAAGATTGTTTCTGTTTACAGTTTTACAGTCACTTTATTTTACATTGTAAATTTGCATGTTTGGAGCATGACCAGTTTAAAGTCAAATAAAAACGTCCCATAGCTTTAACTAACTTGTACAACAAAGTAGTTCATCCATGAGGTGACACTCTTTGTTAATACTGATTGTGAATCGATTTAAATTGAGAATCGAGAATTGATTCTGAATCGAATCGGCACCCCAAGAATCGGAATCAAATCAAATCGTGAGTTGCTTTAAGATTCAAATCCCTAATAAAAATGATGTTTGATTGCAAATATTTAGTCTTATTTTGCAGCCATTTTTCAGAAAAATACATGTGAGACTTGGAAACAGCTTTTTAAAGCTGTTTTTCCTGTTTCATCATCATCATCATCATCACCATCATCACAGTGTAAAGGATGAACGAAACATTGATCATGCTTGCTGTGTGTGTGTGTGTGTGTGTGTGTGTGTGTGTGTGTGTGTGTGTGTGTGTGTGTGTGTGTGTGTGTGTGTGTGTGTGTGTGTGTGTGTCTCACCTTCACTCCAACTGCAACATCACTGATGCTGAAAGAGACAATTCCACACAGATCAAAGCTAAAGCTCTACAACTGAACAACACCTGTTGATTATTTCTGATTCAGTTTGTTACACATCAAACCAACTTGTTCAGATGAGTTAGTCACTGATGCCAGACGCGCGCCTGTCCACACAAACTGTCCCGTCCTCACCTAAAGTGTTATTACTGTTTAGTAACGAACCCCTACAGACGTGCGTGACTCGTTCAGCCAGGATAACCTCCGGACTGGGACAACCTGTCAGCTAACGCTGCTGTTTCGGTACCAACAGTGACCGCGGGCTGCGGAAAGAACCACTTCTCGAGTCTGTTCAAGCTCAAAGGGCTCGTGAGTAACGGACACCAGCTAAACAACAGTAGCATGCTAACATGAGGTACTTCCTAAACACAGTAGCGCGTGGCCATGGAAACGAGCTCGCGCCCCTGATAAATCCACACATCTCTGTCTCACACACCGCCTGTCTCACACACCGCTGCATCACCACCATAGACTGTAAATATCTGTAAAAATCACCACTCAAACACAGAAATGTTACCCGTCCATGTCGGTCACGCTTTCAAAGTCGATCCACTCGCTCTCCTAAATTGCGCGCGCACTCACACCACACGTGCGCGTGCATAACATTGAGGCAGATCGATGTAGTGACGGAAAAAGACGAAATATCCCGAACATAATACGCTTGTTAATTTCTGACGTTTAATTAAACGCGCGTCTCTCTTTCTATCATAGTAAGGACCATCCATTGACTCCCATTCATGTTTGAGAGAGTATTATGCTAATATGGGGAGAAAAAAGTCTCAAAAGATCTGTGTGTGTGTTTCTAGATTTGTGCGTATCTAAATATGTGCATGTGTAGCTAAAGATTTGTGTGTGTATCTAGATTTGTGTGTGCGTAACTAACAATTTGTGAGTGTGTAACTCTTGATTTGTAACTTGTGTTTACATGTAACTGCAACTCCTGCACATACAAATCATTGAACACACACACACACACACACACACACACACACACACACACACACACACACACACACACACACACACACACACACACACACACACACACACACACACATACACACACACACACACACACACACACACACACACACACACACACACACACCTCACCTGGTAAACACGAACAAAACTACATTACAAACAGATCAGTTTACAAGTAAAAATAATCCTTTTGAGACTCTTTTCTCACCTGACTGATTTGTGCATACATGGTGCATTTGAATGCTGGGTGGAAAGTGGGAAATTTGAATTTCCCCTGGAATTAGTCAAAATTTGTGTTGACAGGACAAATATGTTTTTCTGTGGAAAAATCCTGTAGTTATAAATAGTAGACCAACATTTGATTTTTAATCATCTAATATTGTTTAATTAGACATAAATGTATTTATGAGTCATGAAAATGTAGTCAAAGGTTTAAAAGAAATGACTAATAAATGGCAGAGTAATTCTCTGACTGGAAAAAGCAGGCTTCAAACTGGGAGAAGACACATGAAGATGGTGCAGCGTCCTGGTGATCTTTCCTCTGAAGTAAGTAAAAGTTAATCCAGCATGCTTTGCAGTCAGGTTATAATGAGACAGCTATTATTTAGACCATTTCTGTCATGACTCCCATCCTTCACCCTCCTCTGCCTCCTCATTTCACCTTCATTCAGCTCACCTGGTCCCTTCACCAAGCTCATGACAAGCCCTGTTTCCCTGGCAACCACAATCAACTCCAATCTTCTCACCTGTTCCTGTCATCAGCTTCATCCACTTCACCTGCTCCTGACTCCTCTGCTCATCTCACTCACCTGCTTCCCCTGCTATAAAAGAAACATCCTGCTATCCAGTCTCTGCCAGATTATTGAAGACTTCGCACCAGTAAATTCTCTGGCACTCCAACCTCTGCCTGTACCATAGATCCTGACCTTGTTTCTGTTCCTTGACCAACCCAAGTGCCTGCTCCCTTCCTGGATTGTTTTCTCTGCCTCTGACACCCTGGATTCTCGACCTCAGCCCATTCTCTGGAATCTGCCTCCTGCCTGCTCATTGTAGCATTCATGGATCTATCTTGACCCTCGCCTCCTCTCCTACTCTGTCTCCAGCCTCGCCCACCTGGTAACTCCACAATAAATAAAATACTTTATATATATATATATATATATATATATATATATTTACTGTGTTTGCCATCATTATGGGTCTTCTGAGTTCTGTTCAGGACAATTTCAGATGTTTTATAGGTCTAACAGATTTACACACTGTCCTTAGACAAGGAAGTGGCTCTCAGGCCAGTTTATGAGTGTACACAAAAATATGTAAACTGCCCCAATGTTATAATACACACACAAACTGGCCTGAGAAGTGTTTCCTTATCTGGTGCATGCTGGGAGTTGTGGTCCAACTTGTTCAGTTAATTTTTTGTCCATCATAGTTTATGATGCATTCAAAACCACACCAACTACATTTTGACAGGCATGGCAACAGAGATGTGCAATGACGTTTCTAAATTATTTAAAACCACTTTTATTAGGTGGATTTTAAAGAGGCTGTAGGCTAACCAAGCAAAACCACAATGCTAAGCAGCCTTTTTGCCCTTGATGTAATCTGAACAAATTCAAATGCAAGTCTGGCGATGCAACTAAATAATTAATTCATCTTACAGATCACAAACACTGTTCTCTATTCATACCTATGTTCACAACAACTTGTAATGGCTAATGTAGCTTAGCTCAAACAGATGTTAGCGCCTGCTCCCACAGAAATGGGGACAGTGTATCAATCTGTCTGTCATGACTTGCGGGAGGTGTCTATCCCAAGACATGCAGAATCAACACGGGACTCAAGAGGTAAGTAAAAATAAAGTACTTTCTTTGGAGAACGGGAACTAAAGGTGCACTGGAAGTCCAGTGAGAAGGGTGCCGAAAGGCATTAGTCCAGAGTTTGAGCTCAGCGAGCAGCGGGGCAGGTGATGAGCCAAGGTGAGCGTGGGTGGGGGTCCAGCAGAGCGGGGATGGTGAGAAAGCGGAGAGGAGAGGAGCAGGAGCCATGGAGGAGGATGGGACGTGGTCCTGAAGATCTGGGGATCTCAGCGGAGTAGGTGAAGGAGATGATGGTATTCCTAAACAGTGCAAGCAGATGGGTTCAGAGGCAAATCCAAAGTCATAGTCCAAGAAAACAGTCCAAGGTCAAAAATCCAATAATCCAAATATGAGAGGTCAAACAAGTGAACAAGCGAATAAGAGAGGCTGGAGCTAAACAAAACTGTAGCAATCATCCGGCGTCGAGTGGGTTCTTCATCCTCCTTTTATACCAGAGCCTCTGATTACGAATGCAGCACAGCTGGTGTCCCCTCCGCTCCTCACCTGTGGAAAGAGAACCTCAAACATGGCTTAGTGAGGAGGAGCACTCACCTCAGCTCATGGATCATGACCCCTTCATGGCCACCCCCGCCACCCCCACCCCACCCCCACCTTCCATCAACGGGTGTCACCCGGCGCCCCAGTAGCGGGAGAGAGGGATCTTCGATGAATGACCGGGGGATCCATGAACGTTCCTCCGGGCCATACCCCTCCCAGTCCACCAAGTACTGCACCCCCTGTCCCCGGGGACTGGAGTCGAGGATCTGCCAAACCTGGTAGACCAAACCCTCCTTGTAGAGCTGGGCAGGCGGAGGGGGGTCCGGGGTCAGACAGAGGGAGCTGGTGACCACAGGCTTGACCAAGGACACATGAAACGTGGGATGAATCTTGAGGGACCGTGGGAGGTCCAGGCGAACGGCCACAGGACTGGGGACTGCCGCAAACTTAAAAGGGCCAAGGAACCTAGGGGCAAATTTCCTGGATGTGGCCTTGAGGGACACATCCTTGGATGACAGCCGGACCTTCTGTCCAAGAGTGTAGACTGGTGCCGGGCGACAATGCCAGTCCGCCAACCGCTGGTTCTTTTCAGCAGTGCGCTGAAGAGCGGCCCCAGTGGCGGTCCAGGCACGACGGGCCCGGCGAAGAAACTGTGGTGTGGTAGTGGTTGAGTCAGAATGGAGAGTAAACAGAGAGGGTTGGTAACCAAGGGGAACGTCGAAGGGGGGCTGACCTGTAGCCGAGGACATGAGGCTGTTGTAGGCATATTCCACCCAGGCCAGGTGGTCGCTCCAGGAGGTGGGATTGGTGGTGCACACACAGTGCAGCATGGCTCCCAGCTCCTGATTCATGCGCTCGCATTGTCCATTGGTCTGCGGGTGGAAACCTGAGGTCAACAACACACAGGCTCCCAGAGCAGTGGCAAATTCTTTCCAGACCCTGGAAACGAACTGGGGGCCGTGGTCCGAGAGGATCTCCTTGGGAATCCCATGAAGACGATCAGGAGCTGGGCAGTGATGGCAGAAGATGGGAGAGCCTTTGTGGGAACGAGGTGGCAAGCCTTGGAGAACCTGTCCACTATTGTTAGTATTGTGTTGAATCCATGAGAAACAGGCAACCCACAAACAAAGTCCAAGGTGATGTGCGACCAAGGGCGAAATGGAACGGGAAGGGGACACAGTAATCCAGCAGGTGATTGGTTGTTACCTTTCATTTGGGCACACATGCAGCATGCCGAGACATAGTCCTTTACATCCCGGTAGGCTGAAGGCCACGAGAAGGAGTGCTTTAGTAGCGCAAGAGTCCGTCCCAAACGGGGGTGAATGGCGAACCTACCAGAATGAGCCCAGTGGATGACCTTCCCTCGTAGGGCCTGTGGAACGAAAAGTCTGTTTGGGTGGCCATTACCTGGACCAGGGTGGACCTTGAGGGCTTCCAGAACGTGGTGTCTGATCTCCCAGGTAAGTCCTGCCACTACGCAGGATGGGGGCAGGATGGTAGCAGGGCCGGGTTCGTCCTCAGGCGAGTGTTGGCGGGAAAGCACGTCAGGCTTAGTATACTTGGACTCTGGCCGATAAGAGATAACAAAGTTAAACCGAGAAAAAAACAGTGATCAGCGGTATTTGCATGGGTTTAGCCGCTTAGCTTCCTTGAGGTAAATCAAGTTCTTATGGTTGGTCCAGAAAACAAAGTGGTGTTCCGCCCCCTCCAGCCAGAGCCTCCATTCTTCGAAGGCCAGCTTCAATGCCAATAACTCTCAATCCCCCACATCGTACCTGCTCTCTGTTGGTGTCAACCGTCATGAAAAGAAGGTGCAGGGATGGAGTTTATGGTCCAAGGGCGATACCAGTGACAGGATGGCTCCAACCCCAGTGTCGGAAGCGTCCACCTCCAGGGTGAACTGCTGCTTTGGATCTGGTCTGGTGAGAAATGGCCTGTATTTGATATAGCACCTATAGAGAAATGGAGCCTCCGTGGACTTCCTCTTGAGGGCTCGGAACACAGCCTCAGCTTCTGGAGACCAAGAGAAAGGTTTAGCAAGGGACGTGAGACGGGTTAGAGGAGCAGCATTCTGGCTATAGTTACGGACAAACCGCCGATAAAAGTTGGCAAATCCCAGGCAACGTTGCAACTGCTTCCGGTTTGTGGGTGTGGCCAGTCTGCAACAGCCTGTACTTTGTCTGGGTTTGCCTTTAACTGCCCACTCTCCAGAACGAAACCTATAAACTTCACAACAGAGACATGGAATTTGCATTTCTCTGCCTTTACATACAGTCTATTCTCCAGGAGGCGCTGAAGCACGTCTCTGACGTGCTTCTGGTGTTGGGTGACCGACCTGGAAAAAAATCAAAATGTTGTCTAAGTAGATAGTTACAAAGTCATTGATATAATCACCCAATACCAAGTTGACCAGTCTTTGGAACACAGCCGGGGCATTGGTGAGTCCGAAAGGCATCACCAAGTACTCAAAATGCCCCAGCGGTGTCTTGAAGGCAGTCTTCCATTCGTCCCCTTGGCGGATCCTAACCAAGTGGTAGGCATTACAAAGGTCCAATCGAGTGAAGACAGTTGCATCCTGGATGAGCTCGAACATGGAAGACAGTAGTGGGAGAGGATACTTGTCTTTCATGATGATCTGGTTGAGCCCCTGATAATCGATACAGGGGCGGAGAGAGCAATCCTTCTTGGCGACTAAGAAGAAGTCGGCGCTCAAGGGAGACGTTCAGGGTCTGATGGTCCCGTTGGCAAAGGCCTCTGTGATGTAGCTCTCCATACTGTCCCTCACTGGCTTGGAGAGACTGTAGAGGCAGCTGGATTGGAGCGGGGCTCCGAGAACAAGGTCGATACCACAGTTGAAGGGGCGGTGCGGAGGCAATGTGGCTGCTCGGTCCTTGCTAAAAACCTGTTGTAGATCGTGGTAGACAGATGGTACATGGGTGAGGTCAGGAGGCTCAGCAGGGGTCACTTCTGATTCCTTCAGAGCCAGAGGAGCTGAGCTGAGGCACCTCTGGCAGCAAGCCAGACTCCAGGCCTCGACTCTGTTGGCTCGCCAATCCAGTTGTGGGTTGTGTTGTGCAAGACATGAATGTCCTTGCACCACCAGATTCTGAGGAGATGGAAACACAAAGAGTGATATTGTCTCAATGTGGTTACCTGAGGCTCTGAGCTGGAGTGGTGTAGTCCTGTGAGTGATGGTAGATAATGTCCTCCCGTCGAGTGAGGAAACAGGCATGGGTTCTGGGAGAGGAACGGTGGGAATTCCCCAGTCACAGATTAGTCGGGGGTCAATAAGAGATTGTTCACACCCTGAGTCCACAAGAGCCGTGACCTGGTGGCGTTGACCGTCCCCCACAACCGAACAGGCGAGGGTGAACCGGGGGTTGTACTTCCTATGTTGCTGTCCACCAGGTCTCCCAGCCCTACTGGTGGGCTCTGCCTTTTAACAACACCGGGCACGTCTGAACATAATGTCCTAGCTGTCCACAGTATAGGCAGAAACCTTTACTGATTCGATGACATCGTTCCTCCTGGGTAAGGTGGGTCCTTCCCAGCTGCATAGGTTCCTCTGCAGGTTCTGTCGGGGACGTGATCTTAGGCTGGGTTGACGGTGTATGGAAAATGAAGACGGGTCCATCGATGAAGTCTGCTGAAGTTCCCGTTGTCTTTTGTCGATGGAGAGCGAAATCAAGACTCTCCAGGGTAGGTGGCTCAGGACACAGAGCTAACTGGTTCTTCACCTTGTTGTTTATAACCTCAATAAATGCTGCTTTTAAGGCGTCGTTATTCATTGTCATCATGGCCGCCAAGATCCTGAACCATAGTGCCATGTCTGCCACCGTCGTTCATCCCTGGGAGAGGTGCAACAGTTTCTTTCGAATGTCCGTGAGGGTTTCAGAACTGCAGAAGGTTTGTTTAAAATCATCCAGAAATTCTGCATAGGGACCAGATAAAAAGTTGGGGTTGTGGCTCTTAGCCTCAGCCCATCTAAGAGCCTTGCCTCTTTACAGTCCAACAATAAAAGATATCTTAGCCGAGTCTGAAGAAAAGGGGCTTGGAAAGCGTTCAAAGGCCAGGCGACATTGCAACAGAAATCGGAAACAGTCCTCAAACTAACCAGAGAATGTTGGACATGGCAGAGGAGGAGCTAGGCAGAAGTGGGTGACTTCCGTAGGGCCAAGAACCTCCGGTCCGGGCAGCTCTGCTGTTGCTGGGGTGAGTGGCGGTGGTCCCGGGGTTGACACTGGGACCTGAGCTGGGGTTGGTGTTGGTAATCTTTCGTGGAGTTGTTGGACCAGCGCCTCCAACTGCTGGTAATGCTGATTAGCGACTGCCAGTTGTTCGATGAGGATGGGAAGTATCTGTTCCTGCCGGGACATCCGGGTAGCCAGGTCTGCCAGTGCTGATTCCGCTGGGTTAGTGTGTTGGCCGGATGATTCTGTCATGACTTGCGGGAGGCGTCTAACCCAAGACATGCAGAATCACATGGGACTCAGGAGGTAAGTAAAAATAAAGTATTTTATTTGGAGAATGGGAACTAAAGGTGCACTGGAAGTCCAGTGAGAAGGGTGCAATGAGGCGTTAGTCCAGAGTTGGAGCTCAGTGAGCAGCGGGGCAGGTGATGAGCCGAGGTGAGCGGGGGTCCAGCAGAGCGGGGATGGTGAGGAAGCAGAGACGTGAGGAGCAGGAGTCATGGAGGAGGATGGGACGTGGTCCTGAAGATCTGGGGTTCTCGGCAGAGTAGGTGAAGGAGATGGTGGTATTCCTAAACAGTGCAAGCAGACAGAGGTTCAGAGGTGAATCCAAAGTCATAGTCCAAGAAAACAGTTCAAGGTGAAAAAAATCCAATAATCCAAACACGAGAAGTCAAACGAGCGAACAAGCAAATACGAGAGGCTGGACCAAACCAAAACTGTAGCAATCATCCGGCATTGAGTGGTGTCTCCATCCTCCTTTTATACCAGAGTCTCTGATTACGAATGCAGCACAGCTGGTGTCCCATCCGTTCCTCACCTGTGGAAAGAGAACCTCAAAGATGGTTTAGTGAGGAGGAGCACTCACCTCGGCTCGTGGATCTCGACACTGTCAGCCCTATAAAATACATCTGAAATGGTCTAAAGTAATGGCTCTCTCATTATGACCAGACTGCAAAGTATGCAGGTTTAACTTTTACTTTAGAGGAAAGATCAGAGCCTAAGTCTCCTCCTTTTCCGGTCAGCTCATAAGTCCCCAGAAGAACGAAAAAATGAATGCAAGTCAACGGGGCTAAAAGAGCTTTTTTCTAATCCGCTTTGCCTTACGCCCTGGATCACAAATATGTTGTACTGCAATTTAAATGAAAACTAATGATGGGTGTTTCGACCACGACTGTCACGTACTTATAGATTTATCAGCTTGAAAATGTTTGTAATTAGCATAACTACATCGGCACGTCACCAGTGTTGGGAGTAACGCGGTACAAAAGTAATTAATTACTGTAATGTATTGCTTTTTGCTGTAATGTGGTAATGTAAGGCATTACAGAGAAAGAAAAGGGTAATATTTACTTGGTACAATTGTCAGTAACGCGGTAATTACAATGCATTTTTAAACCCAGAATCAAGATTTGGGTTCCCTAAAAATTCTAATTGCGGGAAGCCTGAAAAAAGATCCAGTATCTACATAAATTACATCATTTATGGACTCAGCTTTGCGGGCATTCTATGGGCAGAGAGGACGCAGCGGTAATGGCTCAAATACTCCAGCTGCGTCCTTCGTGCGGCCGCTGTTATATTCACAAAATCGCTCCACCAAAACAAAATCGCTCCACCAAAACAAAGTCATTCACCTGCGATCGTTCATATCAGCCCAAATTCTCTGGTACTTCATGTACTTTTCTGACGTGCTTTGCCTCAGCTGAGTTCATAATCTGTGCCCCGGTGATTTCAACTGTGAGCAACCATCTTTGAACAGAGGCTGTGGTTTACGACACCAACTGTCTGCCATCTATAATCCAGTTTTGAGAACCCTTCCCAGATGCCTCAACACCCACGCATATCCTGGGCCATCTGACCTCAGGAATTCACATGATAGGGTGGGGCCAGGCTTCACAATGAGCTCACCCGAAACTCTGGCTGAATAGGACCCACACCCACCCTCACACCTTGGCTCATGTGTTTATGTAGAAGATCATCAGGGGGTCTTTTGTTCCCTCTTCTGGGGGAACTCCCACTGGGTTTGAATCTGGAACTCTCCACCATTTGACCTTAGAACTGAAGAAGCCTCTCGGATGAGAGGTGAAACGTCTTCAAGCAACTCAAAGAAGTCCAGACGCTTTTCTTTCAAAGCTCCTTAGACTACAATCAACATTGCATTCTCTCGATGGAATTAACTGAAGGACCATCAGAGTCTTGAAGAAACCTGGTGCTGATGTCTCTGTGATCGCAAATTACAGGCCTATCTCTACCCTGCCTTTTGCATCAAAACTGCTTGAGAAAGTCATTTATCAGCAGCTGGTCTCACATTTAGCGGACTCTGATCTATTTGAGGTTTTTCAATCAGGTTTCAGGTCTGGCCATAGCACAGTCAGCTCTACTGAGGGTCCTAAATGACATCTATCTATCACTAGATCAGGGTACATCTGTGGTGCTTCTGTTGTTAGACCTGACAGCAGCCTTCGACACAGTTGACCACGCGATTCTACTCAATCGCTTGGAACGATGGGTTGGGATCAAAGGGTCTGCTCTGGACTGGTTTAGATCGTATCCCTACAACAGGACATTCTGCGTTAAACTGGGTGATATTTTTTCATCTTGGGAGGGGCTCCGCTGGGGGGTCCCGCAGGGATCGATCCTTGATCCTCTTTTGTTTGCCATTTATCTGCTACCTCTGGGTTCAATCTTTCGTAAACATGGCCTATCATTCCATCTCTATGCTGACGATTGCCAGATTTACTCTCCATTGTGTCAGGAGAAAGGTCACTCTATCCAGTTCTTTGTGTCCTGTCTTAACAAGGTGAAGTCTTGGCTAATGGCCAACGTTCTACATCTGAATGAGGGAAAGACAGAGCTCATTGTTTTTCACAAACAACAGCAGGCATGTGGATCGTTATGTTGATCTTGGCCCTCTTTCTCCCTATTCAAAACCAGTTGTTACCAGTTTGGGGGTGAAACTTGATGCTGGACTTAAATTTGATGCTCACATAATTTCTGTGATCCGATCCAGTTTCTTTCACCTGAGATTCCTTGCAAAAATCAAGCATATGCTGTCGAGAGCCCACCTAGAGCGGGTACTGCATGCCTTTGTTATTTCTAGGCTCAATTACTGCAACTCTCTCTATTCAGGGTTGTGTCAGTCATCACTGCGTCACCTACAGGTTGTGCAGAACAGCACAGCCAGGTTCCTGACTGGGACCAGGAAACGGGACCACATCAGTCTGGTTCTGGCCTCCCTGCACTGGCTTCCGGTTTGCTATCGTTCACACTTCAAAATCCTTGTCTTTGTTTATCATTTGTTCCAGGGTGGTGGTCCCCCCATCTAGCGACACTCCTGAACAGACATTCCCCATCACGCGCTCTGCACTCCTCTGACCAAAGCCTGCTCGCTGTCCCTCGTTCTAGGTGTCGTACTCAAGGGGACCGGGCTTTCTCAGTCCTAGCACCGTCACTCTGGAACCAGTTGCCACCCTCAGTTAGGCTGTCCCCATCTCTGCCAGTCTTTAAGAGTCTCCTAAAAACACACCTCCTCCGCTTGGCGTTTCCTGAACATGTTTGATTTCGGCCCTCTTTTCTGTTGAATTTATTTATTTTATAGCGAGCTATAAAGCTGAAACGGAAACGAAAAGGCCTCAATGGGGCAGAATCAAACGGATCTTCAAACGGTCACACGGTTACTAAACACTATTATTCACGCTACAGTCTAAGCTACTCGAATGTCACACCAATCTAGCCAAGGAGAGAAAGACAGAGGTTTTAGGTCTGTGAGTCTCTGTCTGAGAAACTGAAACAGGAGTCTTTTAAGAGCGTTTCATCAGTGGTAGATTGTCCGCAGCTGGTGCAGAGTGGGCGGGCCGAGGCGGAGGCCAGCCTGACGGAGGACCTGTCCAAGGTCCTGAACAGTATTGGGGGAGCAGGACTGGGCCATTCAAGGTGTGGGAGCCCAGGATCCGTAACACTGTCCAAGAGGGTGTATGTACAGTAGAAACAATAGTGGACCCAAAACAAAGCCTTGGGGTACCCCACAGAACAGATCAGTAGAATTTGACATTATTTGGTTTATATAGACCAGGGGTCACCAACTCCCGTCATTGAGGGCTACCATCCTACACATGTTAGATGTTTTGTTGCTCTTGTGGCGTGTCCAGATCTTTTAAAATGGTGTGGCTCAGGTGAGGCACAACTTTTTGCATGGGTGGCACCAATGGTTATGCTTTTTTGTTTTACCCCCAAGTCTTTTGTGGACAATGAAAAGCCTACTTAAAAGTAAATTAGTGTGGTGGCACCTGGGGCGGCCAATCAGATTCCAAGGGTGGCATGTGCTACCCCAGGCCACTCCCTAGACACGCCCCTGTGTGGGGCCAAAGTTTCTCCAAACGAAAAACATCCACCACAGGTGATGGAAAAGGACAGACCATTTGACGCGTGGGAATGGGGTAAAATAAAACGTTGATCCTTTATTTTCTTACAGCTCCATCCAGATTTCTACAGAAGTTTTCATAGTCCATTTGTTCCAATAGTCAAGAAATTATTCAAGCAAGTTCCAACATAATTCAACCTGCTTTAACACGGTCAAAAACTGTATTCCCCTGTTTCCATCCAACACACCTGTGCCCATTTGCACCATGATTAAATAGAGATGGAGACAGTGACCTGTTCAGAAGTTCAGTGGGTTTTCCTCCATCTAGTGTCAAAACCAATGACTACACCAATGGCTCTCACACACCGGCCCCTAATTGTTCTTGGGCATAGCAAATAACAATTCCAATTTTACAGAAAAATAAAGGGAGCCATTCTTCCAGTACAACACAACAGCAAACCCATAACAAAAACAAAACAAACAAAAAAAAACCACACACACACAAAAAGGAAAGAATTGCCTTACGCTTTATGCTTATCACCAGACCTAACCATTTCCTTCACAAAGAAGGCAAAGTTTTGTCACCGGTCTTTCTACAACACTTGTTTTTGTTCGAAGTTGCACCGACCTCACAAGTCCTTTCTTGTCAGGATATACTTCGAGCACTTTTCCTAGAACCCAGGATCCTCATGGTGCTGTGGAGTCCACCACCACCACAATGTCACCAGGTGAGAAACCTTTCCTTTCCTTATTCCATTTTTGCCTTTCTTGCAACAGTAGCAAGTACTCTCTTGTCCATCTTTTCCTAAATAAATCAGCAAGATACTGAATTTGCTTCCATCTTCTCCGGAGGTATTGGTTGATCATTTTAAAGAGACCACCAGAGCCACATTCCGCTTGGACTGCTGGTACCTGTCAGCTGCCTCTGGAGTCCCACAGGCCAAAAAGACCTGATAGGACTTTCTTCAGCTTGACAGCATCCCTAACCGCCGGTGTCCACCAGAGGGTTCGGAGGTTGCCACCACGACAGGCACCGACGATCCTGCGACCACTGCTCCCGTCGGCCACCTCAACAATGGAGGCATGGAACAGTGTCCATTCACACTCAATGTCCACCGCCTCCCCTGGAACATTTTGGAAGTTCTGTCGGAGGTGGGAATTGAAGGTCCTTCTGACAGGAGACTCTGCCAGACGTTCCCAGCAGACCCTCGCGATACGTTTGGGCCTATCTGGTCTGACCGGCATCCTCCCCCACCATCTGAGCCAACTCACCACCAGGTAGTAGTCAGTTGACAGCTCCGCCCCTCTCTTCACCCAAGTGTCTAAGACATGCGGCCAAAGGTCAGATGAAACAACAACAAAGTCGATCATCGAGCTGCAGCCTAAGGTATCCTGGTGGCAAGAGCACATATGGACACCTTTATGTCTGAACATGGTGTTTATTATGGGCAATCCATGACTGGCACAGAAGTCCAATAACAAAACACCACTCGAATTCAGATCGGGGGGCCGATCCTCCCAACCACACTTCTCCAGGTCTCACTGTCATTGCTCACGTGAGCGTTAAAGTCCCCCAGCAGAATGAGGGAGTCACCGGAAGGAGCGCTTTCCAGCACCCCGTCCAAAGTCTCCAAAAATGGTGGTTAGTCTGAACTGTAGTTTGGTGCATAAGCACGGACCACAGTCAGAACCCGACCCCCACACGTAGGCGTAGGGAGGCTACCCTCTCATTCACTGGGGTAAATCCCAATGTATAGGCACCAAGATGAGGGGCAACTAGTATGCCCACCCCTGCTTGGCGCCTCTCAGTGGGAGCAACTCCAGAGTGGTAGAAAGTCCAACCCCTCTCAAAGAAACTGGTTCTAGAGCCAGAGCCATGTGTTGAGGTGAATCCGGCTATATCTAGTCAGAACCTCTCAACCTCACACGCCAACTCAGGCTCTTTCCCCACCAGAGGTGACATTTCATGTGCCAAGAGCTAGCTTCTGTAGCCAAGGATCAGACCGCCAAGGTCCCCGCCCTCGACTACCACCCGTCACACACTGCACATGACCCCTTTGGCCCCTCCCACAAGTGGTAAGCCCATGGGAAGGGGGACCCATGTTTCCTCTTCGGGCAGTGCCCGGCCGGGCTCCATGGGTGAAAGCCCGGCCACCAGGCACTGGCCAACGTGCCCCACCTCCAGGCCTGGCTCCAGAGGGGGGCCCCGGTGACCCACATCCGGGCGAGGGAACACAGTTTCCATCTATATAATTCGTCATAAGAGGTCTTTGGGCTGCTCTTTGTCTGATCCCTCACCTAGGACCTGTTTCCCATGGGTGACCCTACCAGAGGCAGAAAGCCTCAGACAACTTAGCTCCTAGGATCATTGAGACACTCAAACCCCTCCACCACAATAAGGTGGCAGCCCAGGGAGAGGTTATATTAACATTTGTACTTTAACATCCAAGTGTAATTTTCAGATTTAAATGTCAGATATCTTTTCCCTTTTAAAGGGACTTTACGGAGTTTTGAATTTTTATGCTCGCGATTGCCCCCTCAGGCCAGAAGCGTAACGGCAGCTTCAATAGGAGGCTTGTGCACGAGGCGCGCATGCTGTACGTGCACACTCAATGAGAATAACAGCTGAGACGAAGCTCTGTGAAGCGGACCCCCGTCCGCTTCACAGAGCTCTGAGAGCTGACAGTCCCTTGTGTGTGTGTGTGTGTGTGTGTGTGTGTGTGTGTGTGTGTGTGGCCTGGAGGACAGAGGACAGGAGAACACGCAGCTAATTAATTAAATAATTTGGTTCTGTACTTTTCTCTTCAGCACCGCCGACAAAGGTTTATGATGGGTCAGTTTTCCTGCATGCTCAGATCATTCCCTTCCCTTGCTTGAAAATTTGTTCCAAAATGAAAGTTGAACCCACATCTTTTTTATCTGTGAATTGAATGCCGTTCGACGAGTCTCAAATAAAAATGTGGGCATCTTACTGTAAAAAAAATATATCATTAATGTAAAAAAGAAACTCTAAAACAACCATGTTCACATCCAGAATCGAACCTGAGTCTTCTGCGTGAAAGCCTGAAATCTTACAAGGCAAGCTTAACCACCAGTGGTGTCTTCTGTATCTGTAACATTTATATGCTTGATGACAGCTGAAACAACGTTCAAAGAACGGTTCGGAGGGCTATGCCTGCGCGTGAACGTGCATGAAGCAGCCTGCTCGACCTGAGCAGCTCTCTTTTTCTGTGATTTTACAGAAAAATACGCAGTCACAATAAAAATACCAGGGCTCATTCTACAGGACCAGGGCATTGCAGGAGAATGTATTAAGAAGACATTTATTATTTCTATACATGTTTTGGCTGTCGAACTTCCATAATGCCCCTTTAAACATTCAACGTTATCAGAGAAGAAAAGTTTATTTGTTTACCACCTTTCAAGAGAAAAATAAATAAAACAAGCAAGGGAGAGCAAAATAAGGAAAAGCGACAGAAACACAAGCAGGACAAGAATCTAATGCGTCACAGTGAATCAACAGGTCACATCAAAGCCTGAAGAGATGAGTTTTCAGCTGCTTTTTAAAGGAGACCACTGAGTCCACTGATCTCAGGCTCAGGGGGACAGAGCTCCAGAGTCTGGGGGCCACAGCAGCAGATGAACTTTGGTCTTTAGCCAGGTGCTGAACAACCAGTAGGCTTTGGTCACTGGACCTCAGGGATCTGCTGGGGATGCAGGCACTGAGAAACTGGAGAAGAAGCGGGTTGACGTGGGTGTGTTTGGAGGACTTGGTCAGAAGCCGAGCACAGGAATTCTAAAATGAACTCTGAATTGTTACGCTGTTCATTTAACAACAAAACAAAATAAGGCATCTCTCTTAAAAAGACCATCTAAAGGCTCAGGAACCCTTTGCAGGTGTTTAGGATTCATTAACTGATTATTGTATGACAGACTGAGTCCAGAATATTGAACCTTCTCACAATATTCTAATTGTCTGAGATTGTGAATGTGGGTTTTCATCAACTGTAAGCCATAATCATGACAGTTATAACAAAAATATCTGGTTTTGCATGGAATGAGTCTGTCTCATAGATATGTTTCACCTTTTAGGTTGAATTAGTGACATACATGAACTATTGCACCAAATTGTAAGTTTCTACACATTGAATTGCCTCTTTGTAGGAAATGTGGTAAAAAGATAAAGCTTTATTGTGAAATCAGTTTATAACTAGTTCTTTGGCCTGTTGATGCAGCAGCCTGTCAAAGAGAAACAATCTGCTCCAGTTACTTTTGTTTCATCTATAAAACCACTAATGATAAAACAGTAAAAACAAAATACATACATTTATGTATAGGTTTTTACAAATGTGTTTCTTTTGTTGAGGATCTATGGTCATCTACTAACTGGTATCTAGTTATGGAAACTGTTTAAAATTTGTCAACAAATACCATAAAATTTAACATTTCAATGTGATACCCAGTTCTGTTTCAAGTCTAGCATTGTCATTGTGTTTGGTCTTCTGAAAACACAATTTAGATTTTTTTAGGGGTAGTTAGGTTTTCAGCAAAGCAGGAGAGCTAAAAGGGTGCAGTTTTTGCATAATGATTAATCTCGACAGACACACGTCATGCTCTTGGGCTGCTGACAACGTCACGCCCTGGGTGAAATTAACGCCTAACTTCTTATCTAAAAGGACCTGGGATTTAATTAAAAATGACATTTCCCCAAAGATGTGTGCTTCCGAGACTGCCATGGTGAAATTAGTTGATGAGGGGCCCTCTGAGGAAAAAGGAAATAAGCAAACTGTCAAACATCGAGCAAATCACCGCCATTTATCAGCCCTGCTCACTGCTCAGGAAACAGCAGTAGACTTGTACTGTGCTACACACACACACACACACACACACACACACACACACACACACACACACACACACACACACACACACACACACACACACACACACACACACACGCACGCACGCATGCACGCACACACACACACACACACACAAGCCTGTCTTAGTGACCAATATTGGGTAAGTCAGGAGATTGTTCATGAATTCAACACTTTAGATACCTCAATGAACAGAAATTTCATGACTTCACATTATTTTGTAGTGAGATGCACAAGGATGAAATGAAATATGGCGACAAAAATCAATTTCACTCCGTTAAATAAAACAAAATAATGAATCAGCACATTGTATTTTATTGTTGCAGTACCTTTCACTGTGTCATCGTCACAGGCTCAACATAAACTGCCTGTTACAAATTCAGAGTAGAAGTCAGGGGCCGAACTGACTAAAGCCAGCAGAGCTAAAGCTGTAATTCCATTAGTACCTACTCAGCCCTGCTCAAGTTGATTCTGCATGACTCTTACAGCATTTTCATTTTTAAGGGTACCAACCCCTTTTCAGTATCAGCTTTGATGTGGTTCAAAGCGTGCAGAGTCTCGGAGAAAATGCTAATTAAGTAGACAGATGGTCACGGATTGGCTAGGGGGTGGAGTCACCGGTTGCTCCGGAGTTTTCCGCCCGCTGCCTCGCTGCCCACATCCTTTTCTGAGTTTAGAGTCAGGCAGAAACATCACCACCATGTCCACCTTTGTTTTTGGAGACCTTGTGCTCTGCTTCAGTCATGCTCCTGGAGGCAGAAAAGTAAAGATACTACATAGGGGCTGCATGACTTAAATTTTATAAAGTCGACCGTCAAGTAATGAAAATCGAGTCGACTTTGACTAGTCGTTGATTACGTCATACACCTGAAGTGGGTTGGTTCGCTGGAGTTTTTGACAATTAAAATTGCGTACACATTTTCTAAGTTAATCATGTCTCTTTTAACAACGGTAGTTTCTGCATCTTTACTGTTCCCCTGCTTCAGCCCTCTCCCCCTCCCTCTGCACAGTGGCCGCAAACTCACTTATGTGCCTGCAGCCTCTCAGAGTTTCTGCTGCTCTAAACATTAAAAATAATTAATTCATTTTCTGTTCCTCACTTCTGATTACCTGCAATGGTGTCTGTTTGTTGCAACCACCAGGTACAAAAACTAACTTGTTTTTATTTGACTATTTTTCTGTCCTGTCTCTGTTTATTAATTCAATTCAAATTCAAAGATACTTTATTCAACAGTTAAGATCATTTAGACATTGGACTTCTTTTGCTTGCGTACAAGACATCACTTCATTGCAGCAGTGGCTTAAAGATTTAAAAACACTAAGGAAATTGGTTGGAAAAACAAGGAATTGCCACTACACCAGTGAATGAGAGGGTAGCCTCTCTCTGCCTAGGTGTGGGTGGATGGGTTCTGACTGTGGTCCGTGCGTATGCACCAAACTACAGTTCAGACTACCCACCTTTTTTGGAGACCTTGGAGGAGGTGCTGGAAAGCGCTCCTTCCGGTGACTCCCTCGTTCTGCTGGGGGACTTTAACGCTCACGTAGGCAACGACAATGAGACCTGGAGAAGTGTGGTTGGCGAGGAATGGCCCCCCTGATCTGAATTCGAGTGGTGTTTTGTTATTGGACTTCTGTTCCAGTCATGGATTGTCCAAAATGAACACCATGTTCAGACATAAAAGTGTCCATATGTGCTCTTGGTACCAGGATACCTTAGGCCGCAGCTCGATGATCGACTTTGTTGTTGTTTCATCTGACCTGTGGCCGCATGTCTTAGACACTCGAGTGAAGAGAGGGGCGGAGCTGTTAACTGACTACTACCTGGTGGTGAGTTGGCTCAGATGGTGGGGAAGGATGCCGGTCAGACCAGGTAGGCCCAAACGTATCGCGAGGGTCTGCTGGGAACGTCTGGCAGAGTCTCCTGTCAGACGAACCTTCAATTCCCACCTCCGACAGAACTTCCAAAATGTTCCGGGGGAGGCGGTGGACATTGAGTGTGAATGGGCCCTATTCTGTGCCTCCGAGGCCCGGCATCAATGCTGGGCCTGGGTGGGCCCGGCCTGCCTATTTGCCGATCTGGCCCGCCCAGTACAGATACCGCACCTCATGCAAATGTAATGGCTCGAGATGATCAACAGAGGGCACAGTTTTAGATGCAGTAGAAGAAGAAATTTTGTTACAGTAGCTTGCTAAAATGGATATTAGAGCTTGGTTTAGCAAGCAAAAAAACAATGCTAGCACAAGCAGGGATAACGCATCATCAAAAAGGCATGAGCAGCTTGAAGTTGCAGCTACAAGTGCTCAGCACAGTCTCAGCAGGCAATTGCGCCACCGAGTGGCAGCAGCACCAACGTAAACACTGTTCAGTTGATCAACTGTTCAGATGATCTCTGGGTGGATAAGCCTAATCAGGTGTGCCTTGAAAATGATCCAGTTCGACTTTTCTCTGGAAAAAAAACAGTTTTTCTTAATCATGGTACCAAAATAGAAGATGGTTGGAGTATTCAGTGAAAACAGATGCAGCATACTGTTTCCCCTGCAGACAGTTTAGTTCTCATTCCTCATCATCTGACTCAACATTCAAAGAATCAGGCTTTAAAGATTGGAAGCATGCAGTAGAAAAAGATAAAGGACTGAACAAGCATGCATCATCAAAAAACCACATATTGTGTGAGAAACTTTGGAGAGAGAAAATAATGTGCATTGAGACTGATTCTGAAATCACAACCCTGGTGCACCAAGATCAACTGGCCCACAACAGATATTATGTAAGCTCAATCACTGACACTGTAACTTTTCTTGCTATCAATCATCTGCCTTTCAGAGGAGACACTGATGCACGGGACTGGTAGTGGCTTGTTCTTATCATTGTTTGAGTTTATTCTGGAAAAAGACCCAAATTTGGCTAAAATTATTCCTGCCATCCCAAGAAATGCAACATACACAAGCCACGAGATTCAGAATGTAATCATAGAACTAATGAGTCGACAGGTGACTGAGCATATTGTTGAGGAAATAGGGAACTCTTTTTACACGGTCAAAATGGATGGAACCAGAGATCCAACAGGATGTGAAAATCTCTCTATTGTCCTGCGCTTTCTTGATGAAACGTATGCTATAAAGGAGAGACTGCTGACTATTGCTACATCAGACGCAGGTGATGCTAAAACTCTCACACAGACACTGATCTCAGAAATAAGAATAGCTGGCCTGACAACAGACAAAATAATCAGCCAGGTGTATGATGGAGCCTCTCTGATGTCAGGAAAACTGGGTGGGGTCCAAGCTCTCCTGCAAGATGAACTTGGCATTGAAATCCCATACGTGCACTGCTTTAATCACCAGCTTCACTTACTAATAGTTCATGTCATGTCTGCTGAGAGAGCCATTGAAGATCTATTCAGTATCTGCAATGCCCTGTACAAGTTCACAAGAAAGCCCACTGTTGCAGCTAGATATAAGGGAAACACACTGAAGCTTTTAAGGACACCTGGCTACAGTAGAAGTCATTCTGAAATCTTTTCAGGAGATTCTTGAAGTGCTGGATCATGTTGAAAACACACCTTCATTCCCAGCAGACACAAGGATGGAGGCAGCAGGGCTGCGTAGCGCTGTGTCCAAACCAAGCTTCCGCTTCCATGCTCTTGTTGTGCAGAAGACTCTGGCCATTCTTGAGCCACCCAACAGGATGCTACAGTCAGAAGACATGGATCTCCAAACAGCTGTCCAGCTTGTGAACAGTGCCAGGTAGTGTATTTTAGCCCTGTGCACTGAAGAAGTCTTCATGGAGTGGTGGAAGGAGTGTGGTGGAACGGAGGCCAATGACACTGCCAGCCATCAGAGTAAGAGAAAGTGCAGTTTTGGAGCAGACATCAGGAGCACGACCACAGGAAAACCAGATCAAAGAACAACAGCGACTGTTTTACAGCTGCATTGATGCTGTTGCAGGTGAAATTGTGCACCGTTTTGGAGAGCGAAACAGCAAATTGATAGAAAGTATGGCTTCTCTTAATCCAGAAAATACCTCCTTCCTGGACCCTGAAAGAATTAAACCTCTGCTTGCTCTAACAGGAACCACAGTAAATGAAGCTGAGTTTGTGGTTGCCCGTCAACACATTCTAAAACACGCAGACACCTTCACACTGCCAGATGAAGGGACATGGACAATAAAAACAGTGCTTCATCCCTTTCACAGCAGCCTGGAAGCAATGCCTAGTGTCATCACTGCATGCAAGGCTGCACTGACCCTTGGAGCCTCTACAGGCTTGTGTGAGAATAATTTTTCCACTTTGAAAAATGTGTTCAGCGAGCATGTTACACACCCGGAAAGCTTGTTTAATCCAACTTGCCTTTGAGAAGGATCTGACCAGGAAATGCAAGACAGAATGCAAGTACAGATTATTGAGGAGATTTCATTCATCAGGAAAACGCGGACCGCAGCTGTATTAGACCTAAACAGGCCGGTAACCCCAGAGGCATTTTTACTCAAAACCCAAAAAAGATACTGCAAATGAACACATGCAATGCATTCTCACCACAGAGAAGCTGAAAATCCCACACTTGAGTTCTGCTATGTTTTATTAAGAAATTCAACAGAGCTTGTTTTCAAGTTTGAGCAAAAAGGGTTTTGATGAGTTAAAATATTTAGTATTTTTTCAAAAACATTGTTTTTTCTCAGTAGACATTCATGTAAAACTGCTCTCAAGTTTCTGGAATAAATTTGTTTTAAACACAAAATATGTTACACATATTATAGTTTAACACAGTGTTGATTTGCTTCTAAGACCTTTGGCATTATTATCATTTTGTGTTACGCTTCAAGGAGATTCTGGTCCACCATCCGGCACCTCAGGGGGGAAAGTAGTGCGCTACCAACACTATCTATAGTGGGGACGGTGTGCTGCTGACCTCTACTCGGGACGTTGTGGATCGGTGGGCAGAATACTTCAAAGACCTCCTCAATCCCACCGACACGTCTTCCAGCGATGAAGCAGAGTCTGGGGACTTTGAGTTGGCCTCTCAAATCTCTGATGCTGAGGTCACTGAGGTGGTTAAAAAGTGCCTCTGTGGCAAGGCTCCAGGGGTGAATGAGATCCGCCCGGAGGTCCTTAAGGCTCTGGATGTTGTGGGGCTGTGTTGGCTGACGTGGCTCTGCAATAGCGCGTGGACATCTGGGGCAGTCCCACTGGACTGGCAGACCAGGGTGGTGGTTCCCTTGTTTAAAAAGAGGGACCACAGGGTGTATTCCAACTACAGGTGGATCACAGTCCTGAGCCTTCCTGGTAAGGTCTATTCAGGGGCTCTGGAGAGGAGGGTCCGTCAGATTTTTAAACCTCAGATTCAGGAGGAGCAAAGTGGTTTTCATCCTGGCTGTGGAACACTGGACCAGCTCTATACTCTTTGGGGGATCCTGGACAGTGCGTGGGAATTTGCCCAACAAATCTACATGTGTTTTGTGGATTTGGAGAAGGCGTTTGACCGCGTCCCTCGGGGGGCCCTGTGGGGGGTACTCCGGGATTATGGGGTACCAGGCCCTCTGATACGGGTTATTAGGTCCCCGTATGACCGGTGTCAGAGCTTGGTCCACATTGCCAGCAGTAAGTCGGGCTCATTCCCAGTGAGAGTCGGACTCCACCAAGTCTGCCCTTTGTCACTGATTCTGTTCATAACCTTTATGGACATGATTTCTAGGTGCAGCCAAGGTGTGGAGGGCATCCGTTTAGGTGGCCTGAGGATCAGGTATCTGCTTTTTGCAGATGATGTGGTCCTGTTGGCTTCGTCAGAACATGATCTTCAGCTTTCGCTGGAGCAGTTCGCAGCCGAGTGTGAGGCAGCTGGGATGAGAATCAGCTCCTCTAAATCTGAGACCATGGTCTTGATTCGGAAAAGGGTAGAATGCCTTCTCTGGGTCAGGGATGAGGTCCTGCCCCAAGTGGAGGACTTTAAGTATCTCGGGGTCTTGTTCATGAGTGAGGGAAAACTGGAGCGTGAGATCGATAGGCGATTGGTGCTGCATCTGCAGTGATGCGGGCGTTGTACCGGTCTGTTGTGGTGAAGAGAGAGCTGAGTCAGAAGGTGAAGCTCTCGATTTACCGGTCGATCTACGTTCCTACGTAGAACGAGATCGCGGATACAAGCGGCCAAAATGAGTTTTCTCCACAGAGTGGCTGGGCTCTCCCTTAGAGATAGGGTGAGAAGCTTGGTCATCCGGGAGGGGCTTGGAGTATATTTGTTGCTCCTCCACATCGAGAGGAGCCAGTTGAGGTGGCTCGGGCATCTGGTCAGGATGTCTCCCTGGTGAGGTTTTCCGGGCACGTCCAACCAGGAGGAGGCCTAAAGAGAGACCCAGGGCACGTTGGAGGGACAATGTCTCTCACCTGGCCAAGGAGTTCAAATTCAAAAATACTTTATTAATCCCAGCGGGAAATTAGAGAACGTCTTGAGATTTCCCTGGGGGAGATGGCCCAAGTGGCTGGGGAGAGGGAAGTCTGGACCTCTCGACTTAGGCTACTGCTCCCGTGACCAACTCCAAGGTTCAAGGTTGTCTTTATTAATCTCCAATGGGGAAATTGAATTGCCTTGGACAAGTAAAAAAACAACAACATGCACACACATGCAACAGAACATTCACTGGACACTGCTATAAGCCACAATCATGATAGAAATATCAAATGTACAATCATACAAAATGCTCGTTGTAAAAACGCACTGCCGCAGGAATAAAAGATTTCCTAAAACGTTCAGTGGAACAATGGGGCCTTAACATTCGCCCAATTAAAAGAGCTCCTGAGATCCTTAAAAATCTGGTGAAGGGGGTGATCCTCCAGAGACATAACTGTCTTAAGTTTACTCTCCATCCTTTTGTTGATGATCATGTCAAACGAGTCCAAGCTTTGCCCAACCACTGAGCCATATTTAATGTTGTTGATCCAGTTTTTGTCCTCAGCAGTGAGGCTCCTGCCCCAACACAACACAGCATAAAACAACACACTGACCACAATCCCCTGATAAAACACATTCAAGAGCCTCCTACTTAAATCAAAGGATCTTAGCTTCCTAAGAAATAACAATCTGGACTGGGCCTTTTTAACAACAGCATCCTTTTCCAGTTTAACTTATCGTCGAGGTACACCCCTAGATATTTATATGTCTCCACCGTTTCTACAGGTTGGCCTTTGATGACCGCTGGAGAGAATGTTTGTTTTTTCTTTCTAAAATCAGTAACTAGCTCTTGTGTTTTGCCAACATTGAGTTGTAGAAAATTTACATCACACCATCTAACAAAGGAATTAACTTCCTCCCTGTAAGCCAGATCGTCACCCCGGGAGATCAGACCCAGTAGGGCAGTGTCATCGGAGAACTTCTGTAAGTGACAAGATGGTAAACTGTGCCTATAGTCAGCTGTACACAGTGTAAATAAAAAAGGAGATAAAACTGTTCCCTGTGGTGCACCAGAGTTTGTAAAAATCAAGTCCGAGCACTTACCCCCAACCCTCACAAACTGAGGCCTGTTTAAGAGATAGTCTAAAATCCAAGCAGTGGTGGAATTGTGCAGCTTCAGCTTAAAACTCAATAACTTATTTCCTAAAATATGGGGCCGAATGGTATTAAAATCACTAGAAAAGTCAAAGAGTATAAGTCGCACTGAACTGCTGGCTTTTTCAAGGTGTTTGTAAATAATGTTCAGCAGATACAGAAGGGCATCATCCACACTCACACCCTTCCTATATGCAAGCTGAAGGGGGTCTTGGAAGGAAACAACTTGTTCTCTTAGGCATTTAAGGACGACTCTCTCAAAACATTTCATTAAGTGTGATGTCAACGCAATAGGCCTAAGATTGGACAACGTACAGCTGACACCTGCTTTCTTAGGGATCGGCACAAGACAAGAAGTTTCTCACATTACAGGTATTTTAGCAGCAGACAAGGGCAACATGAAAATGTAGTGAAAGACAGCTGCAAGCTGCTCTGCACAAACTTTAAGGGTGTGTGGATGGACACCATCAGGGCCTGCTGCCTTGTTAGGCGTTAGCTGACTAACTAAACTGCTGCTGGACATCTTCAACCCTAAAGCTAATCTCTGAGCATGCATTCTCAACCTGACCAGAGGCAAGTGCCGATTTAAGTTTGTTGTGTTCGTGTGTAAAATCATGATCATCAAATCTGGCAAAAAACTGGTTCATCTCATTCACATCCATCCCAGTGCTGTGTAAACCTGTCTTACCACCATAGCCAGTCATGGTTTTCATCCTATCCCAAAGACACTTAGAATTAGAACCATCAATAGAGGTTTCAATCGTATCTTTATATTGCTGTTTACTTCGTCGGATCAGTGTTTTAAGCTCCCTTTGTGCCACCTTAATTTGCATTGGGTCCCTACTATGAAAAGCAAGCTTTTTCCTGTTAATTGCTGCCTTAACCTTTTTGGGCACCCATGGTTTATTATTAGCAAAAACCTTAACTTGTTTACAAGGCAGCGCCAAAACAGTACAGAAATTAATATAGCAAGTCACTTTGTCTGCAATGTCATCAACATCATCACAGTCACATCCTTCAGTAAAAACAGACCAGTCTGTACATTTGAAGCATCCCCTCAGGGTTTCACACTCCTCCTCCGTCCACACGCGCATCTCCAGATAAGCGGATGAAAATGGACGGATGGAAATTCAAATAAAACAGAACAAAACAACACTAAACAAAACAGAGCAGACTTTATTGATCCTACAGAGGGGAAGTTCACTAGTGAATTTTCACTTGGATATGAAGTTCACTAAACTCTTCGTGTCTAGTTTGTTGATATTTATTGAGCGAGACAAGCAGGTGGAGTCCTCTGCATGTTTTCACACAAAACCTAAAAAAAAACTTTTGCCACTTAAGCGCTTACTTGCCATCATAATTTGATTTTAAAAATGAGCAGACATCAAATGTTAGATCCACGGCTCTTTTAAGCCAACAGAAATTCAAAAGCTGTCTTCTGTAACTAAATGTTTAACAGCCAGAACGGTGGCTCACTGACGACTTCCTGTCTCTAAACTCAGAGAAGTCTGAAACATCCATTATTGCTACGGTCAAATATCTGGAATCAAACAGCACCTTGGTTGCGTGGGCTCCTTTGTCCAGCCGAGCCTCAGACACCTCTGGGCTAGTATACACGCGGCCATGTCCCTCCACAGCTAATCAGGAACAGTTTATTCAGCCAAGAACGTTGGTGTCAAAAGCGGAATTAGAAATGATCATTCATGCTTTCATTTAATCTTGTTTAGATTACTGTAAGAGCCTTTTATCTGTCTGGGTCCAAACAAACGGCCTCAGTCAGTGTAGAAATGTTGCAAGGTTTTTAAGAAAGATACGGAAACGAGAACACATCCCACCTTCTGAGCTCTCTTTGGCTTCTGGTGCATTTTAGAATTGTTTTCCAAATTTCAGTCCTGACTTTTAAAACTCCGAGGTGATGCTCCTCCCTAAATCTGTGACCTTTTAGAACTCCACCTTCTTCTCGCAGCATGAGCCCATCCGACCAAAGACCCTTGGTACATTCTCAGACTCGTTGGCCCCACGCCTTGCTTCTACTCTTATTGTCTTGGTTCTATTTAACAGAAGCTGAATACAAGTTTATTTACACAGAATTTTCATGGTGTTATGTTTTCATCTCGTGTTGATCACTGTTTTACATTATTGAGAAGCACTTTACGTTTTTTATCCTGTGAAATGTTCTTTACCAGTAAAGTTTCTTACTTACAAAACCTTCAGCCAAGGTTTAGAGACTGAGAAAGCTACATTTACTTTATTATTCATGTGATTGCACCGCTACAAACATTTGTTTCAACTTTATAGGGTTAGTCAACTGATGAGGTATATTGAGAACTAACTATTGAGTAAAATTTGTTAGTTAAAGATGTAAACTAAATGGTCAGTTTTAATTTCAGAGCGGCTTGTCAGAAGGCAATGGGAAGTCCAACATCTAACCCCATACCAAAACCAGTACCAGGACCACTTTATACAGATGTCACACAGCTGCTTCAGTCATAAAAACATCAATCCAACATCATCTGGCCATAATAACGTCATGATGGGTGGAAGTTTCTTGACCCACATGAAAGAAATCACACACGAAAGGTAAGAAAAATACAAAATGTTTATTAAAAAGGAAACTAAAGGTTAACTAAGGGCACTGATCCAAACGGGACAGGGTGTTACTCCGATTCTAAAAACAGAAGAATAAATGGGATGAGTACAGACAACTGAGAACCAGGGAAATAAACTAAATAATGAAGATGGAGTGGTCTTACGGTACTGAGTTGGAATAATGACTGAAGGGGGAGGCAAGTCAGGTCTGTGCAGGGAAATGTCCAGTGGAGAAGAGTAGTTGGTAGTTGTGGATGATCTAGGGCAGGTGAGCGGTGGAGAGCAGGCGGCCAGGGGAGTTGAGCGACGTTGAGGTGACAACACACTTCAGGAAGGTGAGAACAGCGACGAGGATCCAGGACAGGTACAGTGGTGGACAAGGAAGGCAGCATGAGCACAAGTCTAAAACATGATTTCAGAAGTAATCTGACAGGACAGGACATGGCTAGAGGTTACCCCACGAGAGAGTATCAACCAGCACTGAAGTGTGGCAACACCGTTCCTTAAACCCCCTGGCCAAGCTGATGGGAAATCAGCCACAGCTGTGACTCTCCGACACGCCCACCCGCAGAGAACTTACAGGAGCAAAACAGAGTGAGGAGAAAGCAGAACCATGACAAATAAACTGTTCCGTCTCAATCCCAAACTCACATTGGGCATGTGGTTATGAATGTGTATTGATTCCCATTGTGATGACAGAGACGTTTCATGTCTCTCTGAGGGAAACAGGCTCAGAAAAAAGCCATCTCTTTTGCTTTCACAATGTTCTAAATCAATACTTTCAATATTCTCCCTGCTCTATTTCCAATTTGGTGCTCGATTGGAAACATCATTTCTCAGTTGTCTTCACATGGAGTGACTGTCAGGGGGGACGTCAGTGCATCAGCTGGCCAGCGGTCTGTGGCTGAGTGGATTCAGAGCCTCGGAGGACTGAAGAGGGCTCCCACATCTACTGTTATTTGTGTACTTGCTCTTATTACATGACAATTGATTTCTCTTTTGTAGACCCACCAGTTTCCAACAGAGTCAAATCATATAGGAAAAGGACATGCTTTTCTATTACGAAGCTGAGGGGAAACAGTGAATACATTTAAAGTTCATTTTCAGTCATTTTGCATCATTTTCTATCAGTTATTTGTCACCAGGAAAGACCCTACCTGCAGATAATGTCACCCAAAGTGATCACCCAAAGTGATCAGAGTCTCTAGAAACAGGAAGCAGTCCTGTGGTCGGAGTGGAGCGCATGGCTAGCACATCAGTAACAACTTAGCTAATTTCCACAATTTAAAACAACTACTCTACTGATCATCCTATATCTTCTGTATCTTTGGACTTGTCCCTTCAAGTGTCCACAGCAAACCATCTGTCTCCATTTAGTCCTTTCTGTCATGGTCTGAGGTAATGATTTAACCCAAGACATGCAGAATCAACACACTGGAGCAGGATGTGAAAAAATAAAGATTTATTTGGTAACTAGAACTTAGGGTGCACTGGAAATCCAGTGAATGGGTAAACGGGAGCAGCGTCTGAGGGAAGGGAAACAGAGGTGAGTCCTTGATTGAAACTGTAGTGTGGTAGAGGATGAGTTTGGTAGGAGGACTTACAGCTGTAGCGTGGTGGAGGATCTCCAGGGAGGGGTGAGCTGGGAGAGTGAATGAGTATTCCGGGGTGATGAAGATCGGCAAGGTTTTACAACCGGAGGGAAGGAGAGAGAGAGCCTGTAGTGCTGGGAGCAGTTAGTGCCGTGAGGAGGACGGGAACCGGGAGTGAAGTCCAGACGTAGTATGGTCGAGTAGTAAATCCAAAAGGTCTCAGCGAGGAGGTGGTGTATGGAAAGATGACTGAGCCTGAGACAAAACGAGAACAAAATCTGAGCAAAAGATCGCTAGCAAAAAACACGTTTCTAAAGTTCAAGGCTAAGGTTTCAAAGTTCAAAGTCTAAGTTCCGACAGTTCAAAGTCAAGGTTTCAAAATCGAGTTAACACTGTTGCTGGGACTCTACCAGTAGGCGTAATCATCCGGCGGCTTAGCAGTGTCCTCCGTCCTCCTTATGAAGGCCACCCACTGATCAGCTGATTGATTGCAGCTGCTGCTCTCTCTCCTGAAAACAGAACTCACAAGCCAGGTGATGTCATGGTGTGTGTGGAGTGCTCACCTCCCAGCTCACAACACTTTCTGCTGCCAGTGAAGTTTTCCTTAGTAATTCTCTATAATTCTAATATTCTATATTTCATAAAAATGTTGTGTACTGTGTGTGAGTACCTTCACAAATGAAGTCTGTGGATTTTTATATTTAAAGGGTAACTAGACAGTTTGGGCTTGCTTTTAGCACCCCCTAGAGTCTATTTGTAAAACCAACACCTAAAGCCATCACCTCGCTGTGCATTCGTCTTTTTTATATCTGAAATGTCTCCTCAGCCTTCCGTAGTGTCTACAAGAGTGATTCATCACTAAATCAAAAAACAAATCAAATAAAATAAAATCAGCTGTGTTCATGATCTAAAACATGCAGGAAACATGCAGGAACCAGACTGCAGTACCAAGAAGTCCAAACAGAGCAGACTGCCAGGCTGAGGTTGCAGGTGGAATATTCTGGTCTCAGAGGGCAATAGGGGCTGGGTGGCCTTTCATTAACTCTGTAAAGGGTCATTTTAGCACATACTGGCTCAAGATGATGGTTTAAACATCTGAAAAAGATGCAAAATATGGCTTTATCTGAACAAAATGCAGAAAGTGTTGAAGAACTCATTAAAGCCTTGTCTGATACCTGCAGGGTGGTAATATCAGTATTATTGTATTTAAAGTGGTTCTCATAAACAAGACATTAAATGAGATTAATAAGCATATAATGGTGATTTCTACTGTAACACACAAGTTAAACATAATAAAAATAATGAGCTAAATTTGTAGGAAGCTTAAAGCTTCATGTGAAATGTATGAAGGTAATGACACTAATATTCTCCCTGAGGTCTGCTGGATGCTGATGTCTAACGCTGCTGGGATCTGCTGGTGAGAGGTCACAATAACATTTACCTAAACTGGTTGGGAGTCTTCTTTTCTGTTCAGTCTTTGATTTTGTTCCTCTGTTAAATAAAGCTTTAATCATGTGGCAGCAATATTAAGACATAACACACACACACACACACACACACACACACACGCACACACACGCACGCGCACACACACACACACACACACACACACACACACACACACACACACACACATCTACAGTGATTGAAATCACATTAAATATCTGTTAATCTACAAAAAAGAATTCTAATTTTGCATATCAATGTTGTTTATAAAGAAACCCTTTGTTGTATCAAAACTTATTTAGTCAGGTGAAACTGCAGCCAGTAGTTTGTACATCATGGTATGAGGTGGTACGTAGCACCAAGGGCTTTACCTAATGACTTATGCTGGTTGTTGGTATTTGTCCCAGCCTGGATTTGAACCCACATCCTCTGCATGTGTTGTGGAATTTCTTTTAGAGACTTAATAAAAGATTGAGAAAGCCGTCCATGACTCAATCAAAAGGGTTTAATGTCATTATTGAAATGAGGAGACAGTCACAGAGGCGCTTCCCAAAGCAGCCTCTGGAGTGAGTCCTGCTCAGCAGAGGTCCCCACACTCTATCCCCCTTGACCCCCCACCCCCCCACCCCCACCCCCACCACCACCACCCAATCGGGGAGGAACAAAGGAAGGCCATGCAGGGGTGTCAAACATGCGGCCCGCAAGCGGGTTAAATCCGGCCCGCGAGATGGTTGTGTGAACTTTATTTTCATACTTTACAATGTAGAGTGAAAATAAACGTATCTTTGTGAGCAAGTTTTCTCTGTAATGAGTATAAATAAAACAAAGCTGCGCTCAAGGCTCACACAAGAACTTGAATCACATCCTGAAGTTGGCCGCCACTCAGGATGTAACTTCTGATATTGATGTGCTGGTGAAAGGTAAAAGATGTTAAGTAAAATGAGTCGAATATACTTTAAGTGCTGCATGAAACTGATCCAGCCATGTGATCTGTAAGCTCTGAATCACTAAGGAATGTTTATTTATTTGTTGATTTTTTTATTTTTTTATTTTTTTCAAATTTTCAAGTACACTTCAGGTGTTGTACTTGTACTATTTTGGATACACTGTCTTCAGGCTCCAGCCTTGTTTTATATTGATTGTATTAAAACAAAGAAAACAATCTGAAGTATGTTTTTTTTATTTACCGGTCCGGCCCACTTGGGACTAGATTTCCCTCAATGTGGCCCCCTGAGCTAACATGAGTTTGACACCCCTGCCCTACAGTGTTAGCTGTAGGTGTGATCTGGACCCATACCTTGGGGCCGTGCTTACAAGAGACGGGGGTGTAAACGATGCTTCTCCTGCCTTTTGAAGCAAAACTGTAGCTAAAAAGAAAAACTTTTATGGCTGTCATAAAACCAACTTCTCTGGCCCCACTGTAAGTTTGTAAGTAAGAGAGATCAAATGTATCCATTACACGTGTAAGTCAGGTGCCTTACCAGTGGAGCCATCCATTAGACATTTGTCAGAGAATTTGATATTTGTCCTGACTCCCTCATGATCCCAGCAGAACATGTTAACTTCTCAGTTTCGTGATGCAATTATAAAAATTTTCAACTGAAAATATTTCTGTAATCAAAATTGGCATAATTTAATCAATTGTGTTAAAAGTACAGCTTAAACTTGTAAAGTGACTTACAGATCTCTGTATTTTCAAAAAGGACGGGCAAAAAATGCAATTTTTACAACATTTTGATGTAATCTATTCAAATCTTGTTCTGTTATAAATATTACAGCTTTTTTCTATTGATTACCGTTGTTTGTTGTCTTAACAAATAAATGTGTTATTTTCACATAATGTGAATGTAGACGTTACATAAACATTGTTTTTGACTTTTCAAACATTACAACAGAAAATATGTGTTTATCAGTTTACAGTTTACGTTATGTATTTACACGGTTTTTATGTAAATTTCACGGTCATTTTTTACTGTGTAATACATTTATTTCTATAACTTTTCCTTTAGAGTCTGCACCGAAACCTTTAAGCTGTTTCCTGATCAGTCTGACCCTTTTTGATAGTTTCAATCATTGGACTTTTTAAATCATGCGTAGATTTTTTTCTTGTTTTAAATTTTAAGTCTTGGAAAAATGAAATTAACGAAAATAATGTGTTTTTTTTTTTACCTTCAAACAACAAACTTTCCAAACTAAAGTTAAACAAATTAACCTGCTGAAGAAACTGCTTTTCTTCTCGTGCACGGACTTGTGACAATCCAAAGAAAAAAGCTTTTCTGTTTCTTCGGGCTGTGTTGCACACGTGTGATGGGGTTGTTCTGATGTTCCCACAGGTTCTGATATGAATGAAGACCGTGACTGTAGAAGATGAGATGTTTAAGTCATGGAAAAAAGCTGTAAGTAACGAAATAGCAGAAGATCATGAACACCTTTGAGCCTTTTACGTGTTTTCAGAGCATTCAGAGTTAGTGATGACAGGTTGTCACTGTTGACATGCACGTCTGCAACAGAAGATGCTGCATTTCATATTTCTACAATCTCTTTTTTTATTATCAGGTTGTTTACCAGCAGAGCAGACTATCAAGCAGTTAGAGGCAGTGAATGGAAAGTGAGGCAGGGTGAGTTGGGGTTGCGTGGCGGTCGAATCGAAAACCATTTTTCAAAATTTGATCCAATTTTAGTAATTCTGAAGCCTTCTGTTTTCAAAGGTCTCCCTGCTTTCCTTTCCAGAGAGAGGCAGCCGGAGATGCCCAGGCGCAGCGGTTTATAGAGTAATGTAATCACCCACCCACCTACTCCACACACCACTGCCACCCCATACAATAACGTGAGGCCCATTCACTCTATATTGGCACAGCTGCGGCAGCAGGCTACCTTCTGATTATGAAGATGAGAGAAAACAAAGGGCTATGAGCTGTCTGCTGCCTTTTACAACCCATTTCCCCTTCTCTCTCTTTGACCTGCAGGTTACTGTCAGTAATTCCAGGTGGTGAAAATGTTTTTGTTTATTTGTTATGGTGCATTTGCTTCATGTCTCAGTAACATGTTTGAGTTAGTGTGGCAACTGCTGGTTGTTACAGGGGACATATTATGCAAAACTCACTTTTTGCATCCTTTTTTCCTGCCATGTCCCAGCAGACATGTCCATTTGGGCCCATGGCCTTAGTGGGCTATGTCTGGGGTAGTGTAGGCAGGGAAAACTCACATTTACACCAGAGTTAACGCACAAGGGTCTTGTGTATGAATGGAGCCAGTACATCTTTTCGGACATGGGCCTCTTTTGGATTTAGTTGAAGGCAACCCATTTATATGTCTGCCCAAATCCATTGCATGCTAACGCTTACTGCACACTGGGAGCAACAGCGGCGCAACACGGTTTACTCGCAGCAATCACAGCACTCAAGCGCACACCGGGAGAATCTCAACAGCAAAGTGGCTTCTAATCGTGCTCCTCACTCGACTCGCGAGATCACAAAATCCCTCGAGACTTCAAAGGTTACGGTTTGTTTATGCAATCCAACCTTAAATCAAAAAGAAGGAAATCACGTATACATATCGCTGTTTGATGTCATATGTGATGCTGTTCCCCTCCACCGCCAGCATTAAAGCCATAAAAACAAACCACTGCACTTCTGGAACAATGCTGTAAGTAAATGAGCCGTTAGGTCAGACGTAAGCTTCATATATATGAAATTGCATTGTGGCACTACTTTTATTTTGAAAATGAACAGGGATTTTACACTGAAACCGTGTGTGATTTTATGTCTAGCCCAATGTTACCTGTGATAATTGATGAATCCCAGAAGCGGCTCGCAGAAAAAGTAGAACCCGACCTTATCTATGGTGCTGCTTCTGAAAAGCAGCGTCGCGGCTGGTTTGTGACTCCATAGATAGACTATAATGGATTCTATTTGAAGCAATGCTGTTTTGCTGCCGTTCCGCGCCGCTTTTGCTTCCAGTGTGCAGTAGGCGTATGCCCTTGTGAGGCACCCTGTGTTTATTTCTGTGGGCACCCCACAGTAGAATCCACCCAAAAACTACCCACATTGGCACCGTGGGTGTCAGCCCATATGGGGAATCCAACAGAATGCCCAGTTGAATCTTTGTAATAAGGATCTTTTTACCATACATACAAGGAGAAACCAAATTCACCAGGAGTGACCTGCTGGAATTGTGCTGCCATCATCTGATGTTTTTATTTATTTTAATCTCATTTTAATTAGATAAAAAATGGGACACCATGTGTCAGTTGTTCCATACTCACACGTGGTTTTTAATCTAGGTGTTTTAATGTAGATGTTTATAAGTGTTGCTTGGCTTTTATTTAGCTGGTAAACAGAAATCACTGAAAACGTTTACTCAATTTTATTCAATATATATAAAATTTTATTCAATATGTGATATTTTTTTTTTTTGTTTTATTTTCTTATTTTGTCTTTTGTGTTGTGATGTGATGTGTTCAGAACCTTGGGCCACCTTGATTGGTGCCAGGAAAGTGCTTTATAAATAAATTGATTGATGGATTGATGGATGGATGGATGGATGGATTGATTGATTGATTCATTCATTGATTCATTCATTCATTCATTCATTGATTGATTGATTGGAGAACCCAAAACAAACACCCTAATCTACCCAGCCATTGAAAACTAAGACAGCTGCTGGTATGACCCTATGGCAAGACTAGCCCAGACCAAACCTGCAATGTCCTTTATCACGTCCCATTCAAGACCTACAATAAAGTTATGTGGTACAGGGAGAACACTCAACACAAAAAGAGAAGAGCACCAACTAGAAAATGACAGGGAAACAAAAGGATGACTCACAAGACAGGAAAGATATTTCAGGAAACACCCAATTCAGCATCAGCATGGCACAGGAAACAAGCTCATAACAAACTGGAACAGCACATGCATCATAGGGACATGAAGCAACAGTAAAAGAAGATGGCTCAAGAAAGCAAAAGAAATCCAGACACAGACTAAATGAACCATAAACAGAGACAAAACACTATCCAGGGCATTGTACTTACTCCTCAGGGCAACATCCAGGTGTGCCACTCCCACATGTCCCACATCATCTCCCCAGCATATGACACATCCTAAAGAAGGCACCAAGAAAGAGAGTGAAACAGTTAGGCAAAAAAAAAAAAAAAAAACAGGACCTGTTTCCTGTGCTTCATTATTTCAAACCAATTTATAAAACAGACTGATGATATTCCTATGTCTGTTAGCAGAAATGAAACAAGCCCTCATTTTTATGGGGATCAACTTTCTTGTGCACTGGTTCTAATAACAATGTCCTGATGGTTTGAAGGTGGCCTCTGTTGGTAGTAAAGCCAAGTAAAATTACTGGATAGAGACTATCTGCAGATACTGAAATTACTTGGATCGATAAGTGACAGTGATCCCAAATCCATACACATCCAGCCTGAAATATTTCAGCACTTCTTGAACACTTCACATTTACATCAAGTTACGTCGTCGTCGTCATCGTCTTCCTCCGCTTATCTGGGTCCAGGTCGCGGGGGCAGCATCCCAACTAGGGAGCTCCAGACCGTCCTCTCCCCGGCCACCTCCACCACCTCCTCCGGCAGGACCCCAAGGCGTTCCCGGACCAGATTGGAGATGTAACTTCTCCAACGTGTCCTGGGGTGATCTGGGGGCCTCCTGCCAGCAGGACATGCCCGAAACACCTCCCCAGGGAGGCGTCCAGGAGGCATCCTGACCAGATGCCCAAACCACCTCAACTGACTCCTTTCGATCCGGAGGAGCAGCGGTTCTACTCCGAGTCCCTACCGAATGTCCAAGCTCCTCACCCTATCTCTAAGGCTGAGCCCGGCCACCCTATGGAGGAAACTCATTTCGGCCGCTTGTATTCACAATCTCGTTCTTTCGGTCATAACCCAAAGCTAATAACCATAGGTGAGGATTGGGACGTAGATCGACCGGTAAATCGAGAGCCTGGCTTTCTGGCTCAGCTCCCTCTTCACCACGACAGATCGGCTCACTGCAGATGCCGAACCAATCCGCCTGTCGATCTCCCGGTCTCTCCTACCCTCACTCGTGAACAAGACCCCGAGATACTTAAACTCCTCCACTTGAGGTAGGACCTCTTTCCCTACCCGGAGTTGGCAAGCCACCCTTTCCCGTTCGAGAACCATGGTCTCAGATTTGGAGGAGCTGATCCTCATCTCAACCGCTTCACACTCGGCCGCAAACCTACACAGCAAGAGCTGAAGGTCAGAGGTGACCTCTGAAGGTCAGAGGTGGATGAAGCTAGGAGGACCATCATCCTCAAAAAGCAGAGAAGAGATTCTCCTGCCACCAAACTCGACACACTCCACACCACGGCTGCGCCTAGAAATTCTGTCCATAAAGGTTATGAGCAGAACCAGTGACAAAAGGCAGCCCTGTCGGAGTCCAACCCTCACTGGGAACAGGTCCGACTTACTACCGGCTATGCAGACCAAACTCATGCTCCTCTGGTAAAGGGACTGAATGGCCCTTAATAAAAGGCCACCCACCCCATACTCCTGGAGCGTCCCCCACAAGGTGTCCCTGGGGACACAGTAAGAAGCCTTCTCCAAATCCACAAAACACATGTGGATTGGTTGGACAAACTCCCATGCCCCCTCCATCACCCTTGCAAGGGTATAGAGCTGGTCCACAGTTCCACGGCCAGGACAAAAACCACATTGCTCCTCCTCAATCTGAGATTCAACTATCGATCGGACCCTCTTCTCCAGTACCTTGGAGTAGACCTTTCCAGGGAGGCTGAGGAGTGTGATCCCCCTATAGTTGGAACACACCCTCCGGTCACCCTTCTTAAAGATGGGGACCATCACCCCGGTCTGCCACTCCACAGGAACTGCCCCCAATGACCACACAATGTTGCAGAGACGTGTCAACCACGACAGCCCTACCACATCCATAGCCTTGAGATACCCAGGACAAATCTCCTCCACCCCTGGGGCTCCGCCGCTGTGTAGTTGTTTGACTACCTCAGCAACTTCTGCCCCAGAGATTGGACAGTCCATCCCCAGGTCTCCCAGCACTGGCTCCTCCTCGGAATGCGCGTAGGTGGGACTGAGGAGCTCCTCAAAGTATTCCTTCCACTGCCCAACTATAGCCCCAGTTGATGTTAGCAGCTCCCCATCCCCACTATAAACAGTGTGAACAGTGTGAGTGAGTTGCTTCCTCCCTCTCCTGAGGCGCCGAACAGTTTGCAAGAACTTCTTTGGCGCCGATTGATAGTCTTTCTCCATGGTCTCACCAAACTCCTCCCATGCCCGAGATATTGCCTCGGCAACTGCCACTGCTGCACCCCGCTTGGCTATCCGGTACCCGTCTGCTGCCTCTGGAGACCCACAGACCAGCCACACCCTGTTGGCCTCTTTCTTCAGCCTGACAGCTCCCCGAACCTCTGGTGTCCAACAGCGGGTATGGGGGTTGCCACCATGACTGGCACCAGCCACCTTACGACCATAGCTAGCAACAGCCGCCTCAACAATTGCAGAGTGGAACAAGGCCCACTCAGAGTCGATGTCCCCCTCTGCTCTCGGGACACGGTCAAAGCTCTGCCGGAGGTGGTAGTTGAAGACCGTCTTGACATGTTCTTCTGCCAAGCGTTCCCAGCAGACCCTCACTATGCATTTGGGTCTGCCAGGTCTACGTGGCATCTTCCCCTGCCATCTGATCCAACTCACCACCAGGTGGTGATCAGTTGACAGCTCTGCTCCTCTCTTCACTCGGGTGTCAAACATACGGCCGCAGGTCAGATGATATGACTACAAAGTCTATCATCGACCTGCGACCTAGGCTGCCTTGGTACCAAGTGTACCCATGGCCATCCTTATGTTCGAACATGGTGTTCGTTATGGCCAAACTGCGGTTTGCACAGAAGTCCAATAACAAAACACCACTCGAGTTCAGATCAGGCGGGCCGTTCCTCCCAATCACACCTCTCCAGGTCATGCTGTCATTGCCCACATGAGCATTGAAGTTCCCCAGCAAGGCAATGGAGTCCCCTGATGGAGCACTATCTAGCACTCGTCCCAGGGAACAACAGTCAGAACCCATTCCCAGACCCGAAGGCGCAGGGAAGCTACCCTTTCGTCGCCGGGGTAAACCCCAACACACAGGCAGAGAGTCTTGGGGCTAACATAAAGCCAACCCCAGCCCTCCGCCTCTCACCCGGAGCAACTCCAGCAAAGGGGGGTGTCCAAACCCTCTCAAGGACTTGGGTTCCAGAGCCAATGCTATGTGTCGAGGTGAGTCCGACTACATCTAGCCGGTAACGTTCAACCTCTGCCACAAGCTCCTGCTCCTTCCCCGCCAGTGAGGTGACATTCCATGTCCCAATAACCAGTTTCCTTGTAGGGGGATGGGACCGCCAAGGCTCCCGCCTCGATCTGCCACCTGATCTACACTGCACCGGACCCTTCATGTTCCTCCAGCTGGTGGTGGGTCCACAGTTGGATGAGCCCATGTCTCCAGTTCGGGCTGGGCCCGGCCGGGTCCCATGGGCGAAAGCCCGGCCACCAGGTACTCGCTCATGGGCCCCAACCCCAGGCCTGGCTCCAGGGTGGGACCCCGGTAACCCTCCGGGCCGGGTACTCCGACTCTTCTTTTTTACGTCCATGAAAGACATCAAGATACATGTGCATCAAACACAGGTGAGGTCTACACATCAAAAACATTCTGAGGCTATATATATATATATATATATATATATATATATATATATATATATATATATATATATATATATATATATATATACATATACAGTTCATATGCAACCCCCCAGATCAGGTGATCTTTGGGCACCTGGTCATTCAAGCCTGTTGGTGGAGTTTGTGAGTTTTAAGTTATTGGTCTGAAGAATTGGGGGAAACAAAGCCTGACTAAACATCCTAGTGCCAGCCACTCATTTAATATGTAATTTATATTATTGAATTTATTTGGGCTAATTAGCCTGACAGTCCTGATTATCAGCTGGTAGCCTGTAGATCAAATACATCTCAGAGGACGTTCCAGTGCCCACAAAATATTTAAGTAATCATTAATAAATGATCTGAATCTGATAGAGGTGTCAGGAGCCGACAAAGACTTAATGACAGCAGTGATTTAGCCAATTAGATGACTCACAGAAAGCACAGAGAGCAGTGTGAGACTTAAAGCCTCAGAGTGACTCCTTCTGGGTCCTTGTTTATTCAGACTCATGAGCTCACATTTGAATAGAATGACTGCCTGCTTTATATATTCTTTTTATTTGTTCTTTATTTAACCAGGAAGGTCTCATTGACATTAAAAACCTCATTTTCAAGGGAGTCCTGGCCAAGAGGCAGCAAAATTTAGTTACAAAGTCTTCTGTTACACAGACATGCTATTTACTGTTGTTGAGGGTCTGACCTCATGAGAAAATTACTATGCAGTGATTTTCTCCAAAATGACTGTGCTTAAATTGCTCTGAAAAGCAAATAATCACATCAGCGCCAAGAAACTTCATTTCCCATGATGCTTTGCACACGGAAGCATTGTGATGATGTCACCGCCTAATACCAGAAACACGTTCTGCGCATGTGCGGGAGGCGGGAGCTCATGGACGCTTTCCCGCGACTTCAAAGACTATAAATCATTAACGGAACAAAGAAACTGCGTTCTTTTGCCCAGGATACCTGGCGGTAAGGACACGCTTGTCGAACGCTCCGACAACTTGAGCACGCGGAAGCTCTAAGTGCCCAAGTTGAGCCACGCAACCGCTGGAAAGCCACTCCAACTCCATCGGGACCTGACTGGGAACGAGCGGAGCTCCATCCAGCTCTCAGAGACGCTGTAAGTTGTCAAACTCAGCACAAAAGAAACTTCGTTCTCTTTGTGTCCAGCCCGTGGAGAAACACTCACGGAGAACGCCAAACAACGGAGAAAGCATCAAACCGACGGACGACGCCGAAAGCTGCGGAGAAACACGGAGAACCGTCAAATCAATAAGTGAGGGACGCTTCACTGTTCTGGTGATCAGAAACTCATCTCCTTCTCTCTCCTTCTTCTCCCGTTTCCTCTATAGTCCAGAATAAGCAATAAAACCGCGCTATTGCTCAAAAGTAGCTTCGTGTTTTCCTCTTTCGCTCCCAATACGTCCGTCGGGTCATTTTGAAAGAATAAACTGCTTATTTATCATTGCTTGAATATCTTTAAATGTTTCCTACTATGGCCAAGTGGTGAAACTAAAAGATATTAACTTGTGATTAATCTTTTGTGTTGTTTCATGATCCTTTGAAATGTTTTGAGTGATTTAAGGTTAAGTTACTACTGATTCTAAGTGCTTTGGAAGTTAAAGTGCAAGTTGCCACGCACACTTTAGCCAGACAAAGGGGTCAGCCATCTTGTATTCAAGACTCCATTTTGAATCCATACACACGCACACACACACACACTACTCCTTTGTGAGAACAAAGGACCCCATTCATACATCCTCCATCACACGCAAACACATCCATCTTCAATCATATCACACGGTTATTATTCATTTATTCCACTGTTTATTCATTTGACAAATTGTTAATTAAATGTTATAAAATTCAGATTTTCGTCTCCAGTAGCTTTGTTGTGTCGAAGAGAAGTCTCTGCTCCAAGGATTCTATGAACTTCAATAAAGACTGATAAGAGTTTTGGATTCAATTTTTCCCCGGTAGAACGGGGTGGTGCCCCGGAGATATCTAAGAATATCTTAATTAATTAATAAATCAGTAAATATTCTCATATTTACAGAATTTATTGAAGAATCCAAAAGTAAGTTAATGCTTACTAATTATTCGCTCCTAATAACCCCAACACTGTAGTAGATCTATGTAGTTTAATTATGACCAATAAGATGTGATGATTCCATATAAATATGAAATATCAACCTGACTGATCTTTGAATGTTTAATCGGAAGAGTTTAGGATTCTTTGCTTGTTTAGGGACCATAAACACACGTCGTATTAATTCAGACAGAGTCAAATATATAGTCAAATAATTTGTTTTTATTTTTTTAAACTAATTATAATACATGACAAGATATGAATAATGATATGTGATGGAGTGTATATACGGTGATGAAATGTGAGTTGTAGGTGGTATGGTGTAAAGTAGATGTGTATTAGAATCTTTGTTTCTGAAAGAGATTGTGAATTCTGGGTGTAAAGAATTTGTGGTCTGCTATAAACTATAGAGTTGTTTAATAAAACAGCATCAGACACAGTCTGTTTTGTCTACAAACCCTGGCGGAGACCGAAATGTCAGGAAGTCGGGAGACCTCAAGGCACCGAAGTTCGTAGAATAACCGCAGAGTGACCAGTTCCATTCTAGAGATGTCTGCAGGTCACAACAGCAGCTGGAATGCTTTTCTGTGTCCAAAGTGAATATAACTCTTAAGGAGCCATCTGTCTGTGTCAGCTGGCAGTGTGCCAACAGGTTTGACTGTGCGTCAAAGAGAGAGGTGTCTCAAGAAGACTGGTTCTGAATTGACCACTTCGGTGTTCCACTAGAAACTGAGTAAATCCAGAAGCCACTCTAGTTTTAATAGTCTAGAGCACATGTGTCAGACACCCGCAGAGCATTTTTATGTGGCCCGTGAGATAAATATCAAAATTATATTAAAACTGACCCGCTGGCCAATTTTACCGCAAAGACTACAATATCCCATGATGCTTTGCAGCATTAGCGCGGAGCCGAAGTGCCCCCTCCTTTGTGTTTTTTCCAATGTCTGCTGCAGGTGTCTGCAGCTCCGCTGTCTGGGACAAACTAAACACTCTCACTCAGCGCCGAGTTTACGCAGCTATTTGCCGATGTTGCAGCCCAGAAACGGAGATTTTAACCGCTCAGTAATGTGTTCACAACTGAAAGAGAAAGTTTTCCAACTAACTTCCAGACAGCTGATATAACTCCAGTGTAGCGTTGTGGTTTATGCTCTTTTATGAAAGAGGAACCATTCTACATTGTAATTCGTGATATTAAGTTTATTAAATTAATAACCAAATTGTATAGTTTTAAGAAGACTCAAAGGTTGTTTTCATCGATAAACTGTCGATAATATCCGTGGGTCTATGTTTCAGTTCAATGAAGAAACAAGTTTGACAATTAAAAGTTTTAATTCTTCAAATTAAACTAATGATTTTGAAATTCACAAACAGGAAATAACAATCAACACTGGCAACTTTGTGGGACAATCTTTAACAGTTGATATTGTAAACTTGCTCAAATAGACCTTGTGGTGAATGTGTGAAGATTGAATATGAGGTGAGCTGAGTGCGGGTGTGCATCTGATTTTGCTTCAGGAAGAAACAGGTGTCTGAGTGAAAAGTGATGGTTTGAATAAACTTAGGTTTAGTTGGAAAAGATGCATCAAAACGCTATCTGTCGTGATCTGCCTCACCGAAAATCGGACCCTCCTCTTGGACCCGGGACGTCAAAGGACGATGTTTCATCCAGGGGTGACACCTCGGCTGGCAGAGAAGACGAAGGCGTGCTGCGACCCGGTCCAGGAGATGACCTCGGTACACGTGATGATAAAGCGTTTTGTCGATACGCTTTCTTAAGTTTAATTCACTCAGAAATCAAAGGACTCGGTATGAGTCTGCGTTAGAAGTTGCGATCCAGCTGTCCTGTCTGGCTTGGCAGGAACAGCGGGGGGGGGGGGGGGGGGGGGGGGAACGAGCCGATCGGCTCTGTCCCCCCTTTAGCGTTTATTCAGGTCTTCTCTCTTTCGTTGTCAAGCACAAACTGAATCATAAGACTGAACCTTACCAAAAGCCTTTCTCTTCTCAAAGCAAATGTGTGCGTCAGCAAATGTGTTTTGGAGTTTACTGTGAGAATCTGTGTGTGGGTGTGTTTGAGTGTGTGTGCTTGAGTGTGTGTGTGCTTGAGTGTGTGTGAAGGTCACTAACAAATATCCTCAAACATTATTTAATTAAGTATGGATTCATTAATCCATTATAATTACCCAAAGCATAAGAATCATTCATTTGATTAAAACACATTTATAATGAGCAAAATGATAATGATTATTCTTTAACATTAAAATAGAGAAAAGAAAGTTTTAAGACTTGTTATGTTATGACTACTTTTCCTGGGAACAACATCTTCTGTGGGAACAACATCTTCTGACACGAAGCTGCAGGTGGCAGATGTTATGGTTTCCAGCAGACTCTTGCAGACTTCATGTCTGCAAAGGTCTCAATCTGTGGGTGAAAGTTCTCAGCGACCCAGCTCTTTGACCCAGCCGAGTCAAATGACCTTTTGCACAGAAAACCCATATTTCCTCACATTACACCAGCGAGCAGCGACACGCTCAAATCAGCACGACTCTGTGGCTGCAGTAGTTTTTATTTTTCCTCCCCGACACACAACAACGTGGTCAAGCTGCTCAGACATGTTCATCAGCACAAACCTATGTGAGCACCTGTTGTCATTTAATGCTGTCATTATTATGATGAAGATGAACAAAACAACAGGAGTCTCCTCCTCAGCTCAGATCAACCCCATGATGCAGGTATCTGGCTGGAACAGGTGAGCATCACAGTAACCAGTGGAGCAAACTGAGCTTTAAGTATGTTGGTTTTATGCTCTTTTTCTGCTCCAAAACATGAAAGTTAACAGGTGAGATGTTGCATTTTCATTTAAGATAAAATGATATTTTTATTTTGTTGTTGGCCCGTGAGAAAAGATTTAACCTACAGTAAACAGGAAGTGGAAAGGCTGCAGATAGATGAATAGAATAGAAAATCCCTTTATTGTTCCTCATTGGGGAAAGCTAGACGTCACAGCAGCGATGACACGTATTACAGGAGAAAAAAAGGAGAATAAAAAATAAGAAAAATGAAGAAACAACAAGAAAACATAAATCCTGAATAGATTTTAAAAATGCTGAATATACCACAAGTAATGAATACCACTGATGCCTTTTATTTAAAATTGACTTGCTCGTGTGTAATTTGGTTATTCCACATTCAGTGTTAATGCAAAAATAAGTGTATTTCCAAACTAAAAGTTCAAAATTTCATATATGTTGATAAAGAAAATGTGCAGATTTGCCGTCACTTTTTAAAAAATTATTAAGTTTGGCCCACGACTCCGTCCCAGATTTTCATCTCAGCCCAGTGTGAATTTGAGGTGGACACTCCTGGTCTAGTTTATGATTTCTATGAATCAGAATTTGACATGTTTCAGGCTTTAACAAACATCCCTCAGAAAACCACACTTTCCAGATACAAGCTGTTCTAATTCTGTGGATAAAGAATCTTTAAACTTTATGTGTGATTTCCTTAACCTTAATTTACAACTAATGAACATTGTGTATGAGTGTAGATCATGATTAACTTGTTAAACAAAACAGTACTGATCATTAGACATAAATGGATCATTGTAAGAACAATATTCATTTCAACTTCAATGAATTAGGCACAGATTATTCAAACATTTCATTTAACACCTGCTTCATTCAATCAAATGATTATTTAACTTATGAGTTGTAAAAGTTCACTTTTTACTCAGAGTGTGGAATCCAGCAGTCTGAGATAAGAGGACAGCCTTTGTTTGGAGACCTAGTTCGACAATCTTGTCTTCATGGAATGTCAACAAGCACTGCAGAATCTTCTGGATGTTAGAAGATAGAATAGAAAATCCACCTAGATGCTGTAGTGGAATTATGTCTGTAGATGACTGGACACTATTGGGCTATTCCCATCTGTACCGGGTCGGCCCGGGCCGGGTAGCGTAGGTTGTTTACATATCTGGGTGGCCTGGTATTTTTCCGGGCCAACCAAGGCTCATTCTCAGCCCTCTTCTCGAGGGGGTCTGCTTCAGGCCGACCAGGGCTAACACACCCACTGCTGACAGCAAATTCACACCTTCCATTAGAGCAAGCCTCTGATTGGTGGGTAGAATCAGCCCACATGGGCTTAAGACAAGGATGTGTGGAATCAACCGGGCCAGGCTGGGGCCGACTGGGGCTACCCGGCCCGGGCCGACCCGGTACAGATGGGAATGGCCCATATGTAAGTCAATATACAGGTCAAAATTGCCCTTTTCTGGATGTTACAGTACAAAATTACAGAAGGCAGTTACAACACAGGGAATCTGTCTCAAGGGTTCTTAGTCTGGTTTTAAATGTATTCAAAGAGATAAAACTCAGTTAATTTCCAGTTTTCCTGCAGCCTGTTCAATGCAGAAGGAGCACACAGAACGAAAGCCCTTTAGCCCAGTTCAGTGTGAGCAAACAGAACACAAAGTAACAACTGATCATTTGCATGCAGAATGTGATAAATTACACTTTTCCGTGAGATTAAGTTACAGATGTAGGTGGGTAGCAGTCCAAGCATGGCCTTATAAATGAAAGTGTACCAATGCCCCAACCTCCATGTGGACCAAGGAAGCCATCCCACTTGAGAATACAATTCACAATGATGGGTCAGTGGTTAGTAATAAACCTCAGCGAGGCATGATAACCACATGAATCTCCTCCTGTCTTGATCAGAGCTGCCTTCATCCCAACAGACCACAGCAGAGTAGATAACAGGGTCAACAACAGAGTGATAAAAGGATTTTAGCAGCTGGGATTTAACTGCAAAATACCTCAGCCTCCTCAGGAGGTGGAGGCAATTTTGGCCCTTTTTATACAGAGCATCTATGCTGTTGGACCAGTTCAGTTTGCTGTTGAGGTGAACACACAGGTACTTAAAGGTATCCCCCACCTCAGTGTCTGCTCCCTGGATGTTTACAGGTCAGTGAGGAGGTGTTTCTCTGGAAGCCAATCACCCTTTCCTTTGTCTTACTGGTGTTCAAGCGGAGGTGGCTGTGCTCACACCAGTCCACAAAGTCCATTATTACTGACCTGCACTCCAAATCATTCCCCTCAGACACACAGCCAACAATGGCCGAGTCATCAGAGAACTTCTGGAGGAGACAGCTGCATGTGTTGTAGATGAAGTCTGAGGTGTAGAAGATGAAGAGAAAGGGTCAGAGCACCGTACCCTGTGGAGCTCCAGTACTGCACACAACCACCTCAGATGTACAGTTGTGCAGCCTCACGTACTGTGGCCTGTTGGTGAGGTAGTTGGTGAGGCTGCAGCAGTCAAATGGTCATCCACTCCTGCACCTCTCATCTTCTGCTGCAGTAGACACGGCTGGGTGGTGTTGAAGGCACTTGAGAAGTCAAAGAACATCGTTCTCACAATGCTTCTTTGCATCTCGAGGTGTGTCAGAGCCCGGTGCTGCAGGTAGAAGAGCGTGTCCTCCATCCTCATGTTTGGTTTATATGCAAATTGCAGTGGGTTTATTTCCGGGGTCACCACTGAATGTAGATGGGTGAGGATGAGTCTCTCCATAGTCTTCATCAGATGGGAAGTCAAGGCAACAGGTCTATTGTGGACTGGTTCCCTGGGATGTGATGTTTTGGTAACTGGAACCACACAGGAGGTCATCCACAGTATGGGGACCTGCTCCAGCTGAAGGCACAGGTTGAACATGTTAGTGACGACTTCACAAAGCTGGTCAGCACAGTCTTTGAGCAGTCTGGGGCTGATCCCGTCAGAACCTTCTGCTTTTCTGCTCTTAAGCCACCTCAGTTCTCTCCTCACCTGGTCCGATGTAACTGAGAGAGTTTTCTTTCTTTCCTTATAAGTGGTGGTGGGGGGATGGATCCCCCCGTCCCCCACCTTGAGCGGCTACGTGCACACACGTACACACACAAATGTCTGTCTTTCTATCATAGTGAGGACCATTCATTTTTGTGACTGCATTATGCCTAACCCATACCCTAACCATAACCAATACTGGTCTATTCCTAACCCTAACCTTAAACCAACCTAAAACTGACTGGTAAGCTTTAAAAAAAGTGAGGACCAGAAAAATATCCTCAGTTAGGGAAAATAGTGAAAATGGTCCTCAGTATGTTATAAGTACAAGAGCACACACGAAGAAGAAGAAGAAGAGGAAGAAGAAGAAGAAGAAGAAGAAGAAGAAGAAGAAGAAGAAGAAGAAGAAGAAGAAAAGATCTTTTCTATAGCGCCTCTCAAGATAAAAATCATGAGGCACGTCACAAAACAAAAAATGTAAAAATATAAACAAGAGTTTAGAAAATGATTAAAAATATATTTAAAATGAGCAAAAAATAGACAATTGTGATTAAAAATGTAAAGAAAGAGAGAGAGTGAATAGGAAAGGGAGAAATCTGTGGATCCTGAGGAAGGTGGAATTGGTAGGGAGAGCAGATCAAGGAGAGGGTGATGAAGGTCACACAAAAGCCAGCCTGAACAAGTAAGTTTTCAGCTGCTTTTTAAAAGGAGTCCACTGAGTCCACTGATCTCAGGCTCACATCGACATAAAATACGGATATAGCCTGCTCATTGCTCTGCCGGGAGGCAAGTTGAAGCCAAAAATGGGAGTGTAGCGTTGTGGTTTTATGCTCTTTTATGAAAGAGGAACCATGCTACGTATTAATTCGGAATATTAATTTTTAATAAATCAATAACCAAATTTTGTATTGTTAAGAAGACTCAAAGGTTGTTTTCATCGATAAACTGACGATAATATCTGTGTGTCTGTGTTTCAGTTCAATGAGGAAACCAGTTTGACAATTAAAAGTTTTAATTCTTCAAATTAAACTAATGATTTTGACATTGACAAACAGGAAATAACAATCAACATTGGCAACTTGTGGGACAATCTTTAACAGTTGATATGATCAAATAGACCTTGTGGTGAATTTATGAAGATTGAGAATGTTGTGATATGAATGCGTGTGTGAGTCTGATTTTGCTTCAGGAAGAACAGGTGTCTGAGTGAAGTGATGGTTTGGATAAACTTAGGTCTTATCAGAGAACTGCATCAAATGCTAAACACCGTGTTCTGTCTCACCGAAATCTTGTGGACCCTCTTTCGGATCCGGGCCGTGGAGGATGGTGATGGTTCATCCAGATGACACTCAACGGCTGACAGGGGAGACGTAGGTGTCGAACGGAACCGGTCCAGAGTTGCCCTCGGTACACGTTGATGGTAAAGCGTTTTGTCGATGCGCTTGTTAAGTTTAGTTCACTCAGAAATCAAAGACTCTGTATGAGTCTGCGTTATAAGTTGCGATTCAGCTGTCCTGTCTGGCTGACAGGAACAGCGTGAGGGGGGGGGGGGGGGGGGGGAACGAGCCAACCGGCTCCCCCCTTTTAGCGTTTATTCAGGTCCTCTCTCTTTCGTTGTCAAGCACGAACTGAAATCATTAAGACTGGAACTTACCAAAAACCTTTCTCTTCTCAAAGCAAACGTGTGCGTCAGCAAATGTGTTTTGGAGTTTACTGTGAGCAGATGTGTGTGGGTGTGTTTGAGTGTGTGTGTGCTTGAGTGTGTGTAAAGGTCGTTAACAAACATCCTCAAACATTATTTAAGTATGGATTCATTAATCCATTATAATTACCCAAAGCATAAGAATCATTCATTTGATTAAAACACATTTATAATGAGCAAATTGATGATTAAACTTTTAACATTCAAAACAAGAAAAGAAAGTTTTAAGTTTTATGACTACATTTATGGGAACAACATCTTCTGTGGGAATAACATCTTCTGGCACGAAGCTGCAGGTGGCAGATGTTATGGTTTCCTCCCAGACTCGCTGGCGTTCAGGTCTTAATCTGTGGGTGAAAGTTCTCAACGACCCAGCTTTGACCCAGCTGAGTCCAACACCACCTTTGTGACAGAAAACCCACACTTCCTCACGTTACAGGAGGTTCCCATTCCCAAACAATCCAAAAATGGGAAAAGAGGTGGAGCTGAGGGTGACTCTGTTACGTTTACAACAGGGTTGGAACAAATGTAACCAATGTAGCTACTAGCTGACTTAGCTAACCCAAGAAGCTAAGAAGGGCTCCAGGGAGTCCTAGCCCGCTTGCATGACTGACTGGCTCTCGTGCAAGGCTGTTGTCATGCTTTCTTAGGAGCTACTGTAGCTCTGAAGTCACGTGGATGCTCATTAATTATTCAGATTGCATTTAACACACTTAAACTGAAGTGTGACCAAACAATTCACCACCCTCAGAGTTGCCAAGAGTGTAAACTAGATCTATTAAAACCTAAAACATGTTTTAGAACCAGGCCATAAACATGTTTATTCTGCTGTGAAGTTGGTATTTTTAACATTGGAGTCAATGAGGATTTGTTAATTTCGGACTACAGCCCCTAGTGGATGAGGGTGGAACTGTAATTTTTGCCTCTTTGTTTGCTTCACATCCAGAACCGAATCATGGGGGCTTGACTTAGCAGAACACACACACTGTGTAGACACGGTTGCCAGTTAACGTGTGGGATGGGTGGGCGTGGCCAACTCCAGTGACAGATCTCTGACATGGATCATGGGCTGAAACTGTTAGAATAAAACTGCTGAGATTGCTTTATTTAAGAGGGATTTTGTGCAACAAAGTTCATGAACATGTTTTGCATTTACTGTAAAACTATTACTGTGTACATTTTAAAAAGCCATCTCCAGAAGTAGATTTAGTTATTCAGACGGCACGTCAGTTGTTTTTGTTATTTCTTTTAATGTGGACGTGAGTGTGAACCTGCCGGTTGTCCGCTCCTGGAGTGTCAGGTTCGATGGGCTGCGCTGGAGTGGTTATGAGACCCAGGCGCGGAGAGAATGGTGGATGGAGACTGATATGTGGCAGCGTGGGAAGTTCTCTTCCCGTATGGTTCGTAGAGTTAGTGTCTTAGGTCTTAGAATGGCTTGGCGTCTATCGTTAGATGATGACTGAGTGCCGGCTCCGCTGTGACAGGTCCTTAAATAGGCTCAGCGGGATGACGTCACCGGGAAGCGTCGGTGACAGGCATGCTGGGAACTGGAGTGCAGCGCCAGCCCGGCCCGCAGAGGAGGTTAAGAGGAGGAGTTCATGACAGGACCCCCCCCGCAAGGGACGGCTCCAGAAGGCCCAGGGCGATGAGACCAGAAATCAGCCAACAGGGAAGGATCCAGAAACGAGCGGGCAGGCTCCCAGCTACGTTCCTCCGGACCGTAACCCTGCCAGTCCACCAAATACTGCCATCCACGGCCCCGGCGGCGGGCGTCCAGAATCTTGCGGACGGTGTAGACGGGGTCCCCATCGACATCTCGGGGCGTCGGCACCCGGGCCGGAGGCGGATGGAGAGGAGAAGACACCACCGGCTTGAGCTGTGAGACGTGGAATACCGGGTGCACCTTAAGAGTGGAAGGGAGGCGCAGCCGGTAAGCGACCGGACCGAGGACATCTCGGACTGGGAAGGGCCCCAAAAAGCGAGGTGACAGCTTCCTGGAACCAGCCGGAAACCGGAGGTTTGCGGTAGAGAGCCAAACCCGGTCACCAGGCTGGAACACAGGGCTGGGCCGGTGGCGGCGGCGGTGTTGTCGGGAGTACTCCGTATTAGCCCGGGTGATGGCGGTGCGAGCCCTGATCCAAGCAAGACGGCAGCGGCGGACCATATCCTGAGCCACCGGAACCTCCACCTCCGGCACCTGATGGTCGAAAAGAGGGGGCTGGTATCCGTAGCAGGTCTCGAAGGGCGATAGACCCGTGGCGGAGGACGTCTGGAGGTTGTGAGAGAGCTCCACCCATAGGAGGTAACGAGGCCAGGTGGACGGTTGAGACGAGGCGAAGCAGCATAAGTAACGCCCAAGCTGCTGGTTTGCTCTCTCCGTCTGACCATTAGTCTGGGGATGATAGCCTGACGACAGACTGGCGGAAGCGCCCACCAACCGACAGAAAGCCTTCCAGAAACGTGAGATGAACTGAGGCCCTCTGTCAGACACCACGTCCTGGGGGAATCCGTGGAGCCTCACCACATGATCGAGGAGGAGCTCCGCCGTTTTCTTAGCCGTGGGGAGCCCTGCCATAGCCACTAAGTGCACAGCCTTCGAAAAGCGGTCGGTGATGGTGAGGATGGTGTCCAGGTGGTCGGCAGCGGGAAGCCCCGTGACAAAGTCCACACCTATGTGCGACCACGGCCTTTTAGGCACAGGGAGCGGTTGCAATTCCCCGGCTCCAGGTTGGGTGGTGGACTTAGACCGGGCGCAAGTGTCACATGCAGCGGTGTATTCACGCACGTCCTTTCTCATAGAGGGCCACCACAGGGCCCGGCGGAGGAACTGGAAGGTACGAGCCTGGCCTTGGTGTCCCGCGAGCCGTGAACTATGCCCCCACCTCAAGGCCTCCTGTCGACACACGGCCGGAACGTAAAGGCGGTTAGGAGGCGTCTCTGGGGGCGCCGGGTCCGCCGGGAGAGCAGCCCGGATGGAGGCTTCCAGGGGCCATTGCAGGGCGGCCAAGAACCATTCGGTCGGGAGGATGGACCTCGGTTCAGGAGGCCTTGGATCCTGGGTGTGTTGACGGGACAGGGCGTCCGCCTTGAGGTTCTTTGAGCCGGGGCGGTAGGCGATGTGAAAGTTATAAGGTTCGAAAAAGAGGGCCCACCGGGCCTGACGAGGGTTGAGTTGGCGAGCGGTCTGAATATGGATGAGGTTCTGATGATCAGTCCAGATTAGAAAAGGAGTGGGGGTACCCAGGAGCCACTGTCGCCACTCCTCCAGGGCCCACTTTATCGCCAACAATTCCCGGTCCCCGACCCCATAGTTCTGCTGGGTAGGAGAGAACTTCCGGGAAAAGAATGCGCAGAGATGGAGTTTGGAGTCCTGGCCACGTTGTGACAGTACGGCTCCCACGCCCGTCTCAGAGGCGTCCACCTCCACAACGAAAGGTCGTGTTAGGTCCGGGTGGAGGAGGATGGGCTCGCTTACAAAGCGGCGGACCAGCTCATGGAAGGCAGCAACGGCCTCCGGGGAGAGGCGGAAAGGGCGAGGCTGATTGGTTGTTTTCGTCAGGGAAGTTAATGGTGACGCCAGGGCGCTGAAGTTGCGGATAAACCGGCGGTAGAAGTTGCAGAACCCCAGGAAACTCTGCAACTGCTTCAGGGTCTTGGGTAGTAGCCACTGCGCGACCGCCTGAACCTTCTGTGGGTCCATGCGCAGGCCCTGGGAGGAGATGATGAATCCCAGAAACGAGGTGGACTCCTGGTGAAAAGCACACTTCTCCAGTTTACAGAATAAGTCGTGCTCCAGGAGGCGTGACAGAACGGCTCGAACATGCTGGGTGTGTTCCTCGGCCGTGCGGGAGTAGATGAGGATGTCGTCCAAATAAACAAAAACCCACTGACCCAGCATGTCACGGAGGACATCAGTGATGAAACGCTGGAAAACGGCAGGGCTGTTGCAGAGGCCGAAGGGCATGACCAGGTACTCATAATGTCCAGTGGGTGTAATGAAAGCGGTTTTCCACTCCTCTCCTTCCTTTATGAGGATGAGGTTGTATGCACTGCGGAGGTCCAGCTTGGTAAACAGTGTGGCTTGGGCAGTGGCATCCAGAGCCGTGCTCATTAAGGGAAGAGGATGGCGGTCCCCGATGGTGATTTTATTCAACCCACGATAGTCTATACAGGGCCGGAGGTCACCTTCCTTCTTCTTCACAAAGAAGAACCCTGCCGCCCCAGGAGACGTGGAATGTCGGATAAACCCCTTCTGGAGAGCCTCATTGATGTAAGCGTCCATCGCCTGGGTCTCTGCCGGGGAGAGCGAGAACAGCCGGCCCGAGGCGGGGTGGTTCCGGGCTGAAGCCTGATCTCCAGATCGTAGGGGCGATGAGGAGGCAGCTTGGTGGTAGGCTCCTTTGCAAAGACCCGAGCCAGATCGTGGTATTGGGGTGGAAGGAGTGTTAAATCCACGTCCTTGGGTGGTGTCTCCCTAGGCTGTGATCCTGGAAGGAGTGTTAAATCCACATCCTTGGGTGGTGTCTCCCTAGGCTGTGATCCTGGAGACGGATGATGAAGGCGACAGTTAACACCCCATGCCATGACTTTACTGGTGGACCAGGAGATGTGAGGGTCGTGGAGGCGGAACCAGGAATGACCCAGAATGAGAGGAGTCGTAGGGGCGTGAATGACCAAGAAATGAAGGGTCTCTACGTGTTCTCCGATGGTCATCCGGAGGTTCTGGGTTCGGTGCGTGATCGGATATGGCATGAGAGGGCGCCCGTCCACTGAGGTGACGGGAACGGGATGATCGAGGAGGGTGAGTGGAATCTTGAGCCGGTTGACCAACCCCTGGTCGATAAAGCTTTCTGCAGCTCCGGTGTTGAGGAGGGCCACCAGGGGGACCGGTCCTTGGCTCAGCTGGAAAGAGACCGAGAGGGTGGTGTGATGAGGAGCTGCATGAGTGGAAACTCCGAGTGAGGCAGCTCCTACACCGACCCAAAGGGACCGTTTCCCGGGCGTATGGGGCATGTTGCACGGGGATGACCCAGAGCCCCACAATAGGCGCATCGTCCCTCCTGAAAACGGCGCGCCCGTTCCTCGGGGGGCAAATGACCCAGTTGCATGGGTTCCTCCATGGGTTGGTTCTTCTGACGGCGGGGGAAAGTTCGGGATTGTACGGGAACCGCCCTCACTCCTGGTCTGGTGAGGAGGCAGCGGTCCAGCTGGAGAGCCAGGTCCACCGCCTGGTCCAGGGTGGTTGGTGCCTCGTGACCAATCATGCCCTCACGGATGCGGGGTGACAATCCCTCCAAGTACACAGCCTTCACCGCGGCATCACCCCAGGTTAGACGGGCAGCGGTGGTCCGGAAGCGTGAGGTGAATTCGGCCACGGTCTGAGAGCCTTGTCGAAGCTGGAGCAGGCGTGTCTCATCTGCGACCTCTCTGCTGGGATGAACGAATGCCTTCTTCAGTTCTTTCACGAAGGCTTCATAGTCGTTGAAGACTGGGGACTTCTGATGGTACAGAGCAGCCGCCCATTCACCGGCTCGCCCAGTCAGCAGGGAGGTTAACAGAGCCACGCGAGAGCAGGAAGTCGGGTAGCGTGCCGGCTGACACTCAAAAGTCATTGACAGAACAGCCAACATGCTCTCCGGGGATCCTTTAATCCCATCCCATTTCTCTGGGAGACTTAGATACGGCTCCACCACGTTAGGAGTGGCAGATGACTGTCGTTGGAGGGCTGAGGAGAGTTGGACTACCAGTTCGGTGACGGAATCGAGTTTGGATGTGAGGCGATCAGTAACAGCACGCAGCTGATTGTTCTCCACACGGAGTTGGGCGTTGTCCGCCTCCTGGCGTTCTACTCGGCTGAGCAGCTGCGCTACCTCAGCTCGCAGCTGTGCGATCTCCGCTGGGTCTACTCGGGACTCAGTCATCCTGTCAGGTTCGATGGGCTGAGCTGGAGTGGTTATGAGACCCAGGCGCGGAGAGAATGGTGGATGGAGACTGATATGTGGCAGCGTGGGAAGTTCTCTTCCCGTATGGTTCGTAGAGTTAGTGTCTTAGGTCTTAGAATGGCTTGGCGTCTATCGTTAGATGATGACTGAGTGCCGGCTCCGCTGTGACAGGTCCTTAAATAGGCTCAGCGGTATGACGTCACCGGGAAGCGTAGGTGACAGGCATGCTGGGAACTGGAGTGCAGCGCCAGCCCGGCCCGCAGAGGAGGTTAAGAGGAGGAGTTCATGACATGGAGAGACTGGCAGGTGTTTTAAGTGTTTCTACTTTTGTACAATATTTCTCTCTGTAGAATGATGGACACCAAATAGTTTGGAAATTACATCTGACCCTTCACAGACTAATGGGAAACAATTGCTTCCCTCAGGTCAATGCTGATGATTTTGGTGTCAACACACACCTGATAGCTCTGGAGCTTTTTTAGAGGAACTCTCACTAGTTGTAGGCATTCTTCATAGACAGCACTTCTTGTTTTTGATGACTTTAAACATAGTTTCTAAACTAATTTAGCATTTAGCATGAAGAACTAATTCTTCTCATCTAGTAACGAAACTTGTGTTACGCGGAAAAGCTCCAGACCTTAAAGGTACACTATGTAACCATTTCATCATTTTCTTGAGCATTAGGTCCCAAAATGACACTTTACAGCTTGAATAAATATTGTCTCAACCAACTCCGACCCTTGTGAGGAGAATACTGCGCTTGCAGCAAGAGCCTCTCTGGTGATCTGAAGTCTCACAAAGTCTAGCTGACCTGCTAGAACTAGAGTGTGCTTCCAGAGCATGATCCCTGCATGTTTTAGACCTTTGCTAGTTTTAACACAGCTAATTTGTTTCAATTGGTGTTGGATAGCGATGGGTACCGAATTTGGTACTTTTTAAAAGGTACCGACCGAATTCCATAGTACTGACTGAGCACCGATTCACGTCTTTTGAAAAGGTGCCTCGTTTCGGTACCCGTCCTTCATAACGAGAACTTGCCTAGACAGCTGCGCATGTGCAAGAGCATTATGACGTCAGTCGCTGTGAGCCAGTTGGAAACAGAGCAGCATGGTAGAAAGAACGCACGCTAAAGCTTGGGCCCACTTCACTAAATGTAATGGGTAACTGGGTGATGATGAAACCAGCGACACCGATCTAAGTGAGACATCCTCATCTTACTCTGCTTCGGTAGGTAAATAAAATGTTTAAGATAATGTTAGCTTGATATGTTAGCTTCCGTTCCGCTAATGGTGCGTTCGTTTTCTCCTCGGAACTCAGAATTTTTGACTAGAACATGAACGTGTTCTAAAGTTTGGCTTCACTTTACTAAATGCGACGGGTGATTGGGTGAAGAGGAAACTAGCGACAGCGATCTACGTGTGAGGCATCATCGTTTTAATCTGCTCCAGCAACTAAATAAGCTGTTTAGCTTGATAAATTAGCTTCTATTGCCGCCATTGTTATCAGCTAATGGTGCGTTCGCTTTCTCCTTGGAAATTCTAACTTCCCAGTAGGAAAAAATCTAATGAAAAAGGACGGCAAAAGGAATGAAGATACACAGTAAATTTAGTTCACAGTAAAGATGTTTGCTTCAGTTTAATTATCAGCTTATAAAACTACAAGGACGATGTTAAAATACAAACAGTTGTATGCTGTTGATCGTTCCACGCACTAAGTGCAGGTCATGGGGGGACCGTGCGTTCTCTGAGTTGGCACCTGCACTTTGGAACCAGTTGCCTTTGGTGGTGCGTCAGTCACCCTCATTGGGGGTTTTAATCCTCGCCTTAAGACCCATTTTTTTGTCAAGGCTTTTCAGGATTAGCAAATTTTTCCCGGTTTCGATGCCCCGGCCTCTTAATCTTTTTCTGGATTTTATTTTTTGCCTTTACTCTCCTCTTTTAATTGATTTTATGCTGGTTTTACGATTGCTATATTTCATTCTGATGGTTTTATGTTTTTATTGTGTTGTGTTCAGCACCTTGGGCGTCTGCATTGGTCGCAGAAGGGGCTTTATAAATAAATCGTGACATTTATCAAATATGGTTATATATTGAGAAAAATATATATTTGATTATAAAAGAGAATTAAAATATTAAACACTCAAAAGTATCTAAAATTGGTACCGTTAAGTACCAGTATCGATTCCTAGGTACCGGTAATTAGTACCGAATCGATTCAAATGCCAAAGGTACCCATCCCTGGTGTTGGACCACTGATGTAAAAAAGTAATGAAGGCCTCAGAGACATTTCAGGAGGTAGATTATGTGTTGAAAACAGCGAGGAGGAGGGGCAAGTAGTTTGTTTTTGCAACAGTGATTCAAAACAGACATTAGGGGGCACTAAAGTGACAATGTGTAGTTTTTACCATTAATCTCTGTAAATATCCCTTTAAATGTTGTTGTAAATTAATTAAACGATGCCCAGTTGTTGAAAAATATTGGCGGTTTCATAACATATAATCATAAAAATCTGGTCTAAAATACATAGGAGTGGGTCTAAGTCTCTGGGCAACGCCATATTGGATTCCATGTTTCCTTCTGCGGAAGCCCATGAGGACAGAATGTGTTTACTGATTTGTCACAAATGGTTACAGAACTTTCAGCATTAATTGTTCTTTTACAAATTTATCTAGCCTGGCCTGCCAGACTCCTCCTCTGTTTAATTCTGCACAGAGAAAGGGTCTGGGAACTCTCCTATTGAAATAACCCCACTCCGTGAGAATTCTAACTGAGCCAATCTGCGCTGAGTAGCGTACGTCACACACCATAACGCTGAGTTTGTTATAAACATGGCAAATGAAGCGGAGTTCGCTGCGGCTCTTTCCTCTGGTCTAAATGACTTGAATGTCTTTAAAACAACAACAAGTAGAAGCGCTAAAAGTCTTTCCTCCAAAAAATAAATTTTGTTTGCGCTGTCACCAGACGCCTTTTTTTTTACTACAGCTAAAAACTACAAAGTCGCGCGGTACAGTCTGCGTTTCCATCTTTTTTTCTGATTGGTTATTATTAAGATGCCTAGTCCCGCCCCTCATATGCCTCTCTGCCTGTGAGTTACCGGACTTGTTCTCTGTGCAGAATTAAACAGAGACGAGTCTGGCAGGCCAGGCTAACATTTACCTCTTCATTCATGGCAAGTGATGAAAGGAAATCTGATGTTCTTGATATTTTGCTGGAGGTTGCATTCCCAAGGACTTTTGACCCTAATGACCATCTGTTGGTAAGGTCTTAATTGAACACAAAATTCCAATCCAATCCATTTTTATTTATAAAGCGCATTCAACATGGCATTACAACCAAACAAGGTGCTGTACACTAGAAATGTTAGAGAATTTAAACCGCGTTATACAATCATGTCGGACGAACACAGATAAAAGATAAAAAGGAAATACAACAAAATCCCCAAAACTAACAGCTAAAAATCAATAAGACACAGGGAGATTAAAAATTAGAAAAACATTTTAAGAAGAACCCCAATAGTACGGAAGTTGATATTGTGAACTCCATTTTTAAACAATGTTGATCTAAGTGAGGTTCATAATTATGTGGTATATGCTAGGTTGAAGTAGTGAGTTTTCAAGCCTGATTTAAAAATGGTAGCTGTTGGTGCTAGCCTCACTAGCAGCGGTAATGCGTTCCACAGCTTCGGTGCACAGACAGAGAAAGCCCTCTCTCCACGGCTTTTTAAACGAGCATTCGGAACAGCTAGGAGGAGCTTGTCTTCGGACCTGAGAGCACGCGGCGGGTTGTAGAAATGGAGAAGTTCACACAGATATGGAGGAGCTTGATGGTTCAAGGATTTGTAAGTGAGAAGCATAATTTTGAAGTTTATCCTGAACTGCACGGGCAACCAGTGGAGAGATTTCAGAATTGGAGAAATGTGTTGTCTTCTGTCAGCTCCAGTCATCAACCTAGCTGCTGAGTTCTGGACCAGCTGAAGTCTAGAAAGAGCTGATTTACTGATGCCATATAAGCAGGAGTTAGAGTAATCCAGCCTTGAAGTTATGAAAGTGTGGACCACCGATTTCAGAAGACTGACACTCAGGATGTGCTTTAGTTTCGAGATTCGTCTTAGTTGGTAAAAACATGATTTAACTGTGTTATTGACCTGGGCATCCATCTTCAGAGCCTGGTCCATTTTTACTCCAAGGTTGGAGATTACAGAGGATACATTAGGTGAGAGATAGCTGAGGTCAGGTTAATGAGTCGCCGTGGTACTGTTAGGACTGAAAAAGATTAAGTCAGTTTTGGAGTCATTGAGATGGAGGAAGTTGTCAGCTAGCCATTGCTTGACCTCAAGGATACAATCAGACAGAACTTTCATTGATTGAGTTGGCTTAAATGAAAAGTAGATTTGACAGTCGTCAGCGTAAAGATGGTATGAGACAACGTGCCTTCTGAAAATGGCTCCTAAGGGCAGTATATAAAGGTTGAACAGTAACGGGCCGAGTATTGAACCTTGTGGGACACCCCAACGTAGAGGCTGAGACTCAGATGAATAGCCATCTAACATGACCCTAGCAGACCTGTTACAAAAGTATGACCTAAACCAATCTAGGGCTGTGCCTGAAATGCCAGCCCAAGTGTGAAGTCTTGTGATCAAAATGTCATGATCGATCGTGTCGAATGCTGCAGATAGATCCAAAAGTACCAGAACCACACGGAAACCCGAATCTAAAGCCAGAAAAATGTCATTCAAGATCTGAACGTGAGCTGTTTCAGTGCTGTGCTGTTTTCTGAAACCAGACTGACAGATGTCCATTACTTGAATTTCATTTAGATGTTTCAGCAACTGTTCATACACTATTTTCTCAAGGACCTTAGATAAAAATGGTAATTTAGAGATTGGTCGGAGATTAGAGTAATCGGTGGGATCAAGGCCAGGTTATTTTCAAGATTGGCTGTAGAACAGCGTGTTTAAAGGCACGAGGAACTTCAGCCAATGAGAAGCTACTATTTATAATGCCTAGCACGCTATTGCTAATTAAAGGAAACACCTCTTTCAGGAGGCGAGGTGGGATTACATCATCTGGGGAGCCAGAGGATTTCATGGCTGCACCAGTTTTTTTCTAGACAGGCCAAAGAGATGGGCTGAAAGCTTTGAAGTTGCCTGTGAGAGGAGATAAATGAATCAGGAACATGGTTGGTTTGGTGAATCTGAGCTCTGATTACAGTAATCTTATTTCAGAAAAACTGCAGAATTTGGCTACACAAGTCAGCAGAAACAGAGGGAAATAGTTTTTGAACTGGGGAAAGCACTGCATTTATGGTTTTATATAACACACCTTGATTATTTTAATTAGCCGTGACAATGCTGGCAAAAAATCGATTTCTCGCGCCTCTGACTGCTCTTTGGTACTGAGACCAAGCCTCTCTCATGGCCTCAAAGGATACAGTAAGCCTGTCTTTTATCCATTTACGTTCCAGTCTCCTGCAATGTTGTCTCAAGGAACGAGTTTGTTCGTTCAGCCATGGGTCTGGCTTGGATTACTTTCGACTTGATTTTAATGGAGCGACAATGCCCATAGGAGCCAGGCAGGATGAATCAAGCACACAAAGTGATCCCTCAACTACAGAAGATGAATCAGTAGAATCATATGGAGCAGAATTCAGAGTAAGAACAGCGGCAAAATCTGCAGCAGTATTGGGTCTGATTATACAAGAGAAGCTGGGACGGAAATATTCAATACGAGGGGCATAGTCAAATTTCAAATTAAACAAAACTGGTGAGTGATCTGAAAAAGTCGCAGGTAAAATGCCAAGATCACTAATTTCCAGCTCATGACAGAAAACCAGGTCAAGTGTGTGTTTAAGCCCATGTGTGGGCCCATTAACACTTTGTTGAAAATTAATGCTTGCTTGCAACGACTTAGGTATCTATTGCCCCTGTCACCAAGGAAAATACACACTGTCACTTTAAAGCACACAGAAATGTACTTTACGTGCCTTGAAAAGTCTTATAAAATGGTTTGTTAAGAAAAAAATACAAAACAAAAAATCCCATAAAACTAAAACATGAACAGGAAATGACCATTTCACACAGCTCCAGACATGAGCCTAAAAATGCTGACAGATGACATCAGATAATGATCATGTGTGTTGTCCCACTGGTCTGGAACCTCACTGAGAGTTCTGTCAACAGAACAGAAAAGTGCTCACGCGTTCCGTTTCTTACCTAAAGTCAGGAAATCCAGAACTTCCTGTCCCCAGTGACAATCTGCAATGAATCTGATTGTTTTTTTTTTGTTTTTTTTTATAAAAGGCAGGAATTATTATTTGCTGTATATTCATCTACACGTCACTGAGTGACACACTCACAAAGGAAGAGTTCTGATGGAGCTGACAGACTGTCACAGGAAACATCCAATAATTACATTTCTTCTGCTCTCCTCTGACTGACTGAAAGGGTTTTCATCTCAGGCAGCCGGCTGCTGTCGACACTCTTTTCCTCTCAAAGTTTCCTAATTAATAACTTAAAAGGAGACTTTGTGGAAAATCTGTAAACTAAACATATTCCTAATTTAACTTCATCATGTTGCATTTATCTTCTCACAATCAGCACAATCGAAAATTTGTTGTTTGAATTCATACTTACAATAAGGAGAGGTTAAGGGCCAGGTAAAATTGGTCAAGTGTCTGTGGTGCAGAACAGAGAAGATAAGGTATGAACTGATCACACACACACAAGGTTTGAGGAAACCGCACCAGCTGCAGCAGTAAAGACTGCTAAAGCTAGCTTACACACTTTGTGATTCATACAGAAAAAAAAGATGAGAAAATGTGACAACTTTAAGCAAACTCTGACCCTGTTATAAGCACATATGGGAAATCTGGCAGCCCAGTCATTTCAATGGCAAAATGATCAATTTATGCTTTCTTTTCAGACTTGGGTGGAAATGTAGAATTATTTTTTTGCACTCTGGGCAACTGACTCAAATGACTGAGAGAACCTGATTCATTTTGGTGAGTGACTTATTCAAGCTCCATCCAGTAAGACAAATCAGTACCTTCACTAAGGAGAACCTGCAGAACCAAACACAAATTTCCAAGGAGCCTGAGGATAAAACAACTTATGCACAAGGAAGCCGTGTGATTCTGTGCAGAGGTACGCCTGCTACTGTTAATAAACAGGTGCTGGTCATAAAATTAGAATATCATGTCTAAGTTGATTTATTTCAGTTATTCCATTCAAAAAATTTAACTTGTATATTAGATGTATTCATTACACACAGACTGATATTTTTCTAATGTTTATTTCTTTAAGGTTGATGATTATAACTGACAACTTATGAAAACCCCAAACTCAGTATCTCAGAATATCAGATTATTAATTAAGACCACTGCAAAAACAGGAATTTTGGAAATGGACATTAAAAGTATGAGCTTGTACAGCTCTCAGTATTTAGTTGGGGCTCCTTTTGCCTGGATTACTGCATCAATGTGGCAAGGCATGCAGTCTATCAGTCTGTGGCACTGCTTAGGTGTTTTGAGAGCCCATGATGCTCTGATGGTGTCCTTCAGCTCTTCTGAATTGTTGAGTCTGGTGTCCTCGTCACACGAACTCATTAATGTTTTATGAAGTTAAGGTCAGGTGAGTTTGCTGGCCAGTCAAGAACAGTGGTACCACGGTCCTTGAACCAGGTACTGGTAGCTTTGGCACAGTGTGAATGAAACAACAAAAATGAGAGACTCAAATGTAGAAGAAAGGAAGTAGTTTAGAGTCGGTCCAGATAGTCGATTTTCCTCCCAAAAAACAGATCTACACAACTGTTTTCACTAGAGTCACTGTATATTTAGTCCATTCTACATTTCTAATGGCTGCTGTGTTTTTGTGGCAATAAATCATGTCTCCATCTCCTCATAGCAGGCCCTGAACACTTTAATCATCCCATACTCTTGTGTGTTTAGCCATAATAATTTGGCTCTATCATGCAAGGACAGCCGTGCCAGTGATTTATGTGTGTGAGGGAACGCAGAGGAAGCTGAACCAAAACTCAGCCAGGCTGCTGCTGCTGCTGCCACCTCTGTTTCCATGTCTTCCAGAATCCCATTCTGCCCCACACCCACCCCCAGCCTCCCAGTCCCTCTCTCTCAGATCATGAGCCATATGTTGCTCTTTTTAGGTCTGGAACTCCATCTTTTAATGTTTTATTTATATTGAAAGCTTAATTGAATACTCGATCAAATATCAGATTACACAGCATGTAAAAAAAAAAATCACACAAGCACACACACACACACACACACACACACACACACACACACACACACACACACACACACACAGAGAGAGAGAGAGAGAGAGAGAGAGAGAGACAATATTATGTATATAGCTCAACTCGAAAGGCACCCAACGTTTACGTAGGGGACCTAGGATCAAATCTGGGTTACATGCAAAGTTACTTTGTGGATGTTAGAAGACTGATCCTCTAGTCATTTGACAGTTGGTGTTGAGTGTGGGTTTCAAACACCAACTGCTATCACAACTTGAGATTGACGAGACACAACACAGATGCTAAGGCAAGGGGGAGCCAGGACACAAGGTCAGATGGGAGTTAACATCAACTCTTCATCCACAGATTGGTACGAAGCCCAAATAAGTGAAACAACCGAGACTTAGCAAGGCAGCAACATTGGGATTGTAAAGAACCAATGAGCTGATTTATATCCTTGAGCTGCTAGCTTGGCTATAAGAGTGAGAGAAGAGAGAAGCGAGCCAAAGCTCCAGAAAGGTTCAATGGAAAAGAGCTACAGATACCTGCACTCTCAGTGGCAAGGTAAAACAGCAGAGTAAACCATTCAGGCCGACTTGTTTAAGAAGCTGAACCCTGAATGGTTAACTGCAGGACTGGTCCTGAAGAACCCCTAAAAGATTACCCAGAATGCATTGCTGCAGACAGTTGCAGGGTTTAGAGACAGGACAACTTTGTTGTCACAAACATGAAAATATGCATTGGCGTTTTAGGGTTAACCCTTACCCAACAGATGAAGAGTTACCTTCTCTGCTAAGGCAAAAATTTCAATGTGCCACCTTCTGTTTTAACGTGTGTGTTTCAAGCTAATTGCAATGCAGCACCTGACGCATTAAGTCAATCAAATTGTATTTGTATAGCACCTTCCACCAACGTCATGGTGCTGAAAATTATATAAAAATTACATGTACATCACAAATATTCAAGGGAGGATATACCATAAGTTTATTTGTATAGCATATAAAACATAAGAACAATACAAAAACACAAGTAAAAGCATTAAAAGCAAACTTGAAATAAAATCAACAAAAGAACAAACCAGTATCACTGATCATGTTGGGGTTAATAAACAAAACAAATAAAAATTAATCTTCAAGTGAAAGTAAACATCTGAAGAGATGGAGCCTGCTTTACTGCCAGAAGACGCTCATTCCAAAACTTTGGTGCCATTACTAAGAAGGCCCAGTACCCCCTCAATCTCAGTTTGTAGTGTGGGACTTCCAGCAACTCCTGCCCAGCAGAGCAAAGGGCCCAGGAGGGGACATGTCTGTGTAATTATGGAGCCAGATATGGTGGAGCTAGTCCTGGCAGAGCCCTATACATACATTAAATCTAGCTCCATAATACAACACGAGCCAGTGCAGAGAAGCCAACACAGGATCCCTCCTTTTTATCCCAGTCAGGAATCAGGCAGCAAAGATCTGTTCCAATTGGAACTATGAAACTGCGGCCTGACTTAGTCCAGCATATAATGCATTACAGGAACCAAGATGGGACAAAACAAAAGCATGCTACACAGCTTCCAAGTGGGCTCTGGACAACAGGGCCTTTATCTAATTTACTGGTGTATTAAATTTAAGGGGCATCCCTTTAATCCCCACCCAATAATGTAAATATTCCAATAGAATTTCATGATCTACCATATCAAAAGCAGCAAAGTCCAGTAACAAAAGAAAAACCAATGCCAATGAATCTCATATGAGGACCCCTAGTGGTCTGCTTTCGCAAACTGAGTCAGAATGGTAAGATACCGAGTGAGGCCCACAAAAAGTAAGTCACCTGCATGACTTTATTGCCCCTGATTATTTGTTTGACTTAGCCTTAAATTTAGGAGTGACTATCAGCCTTGCTGACTGGAACTGGAGGCTCTGAAGACAGGTTAATCAATGGCATCAGAAACGACTGAAGCCTCAAGAGTACACAGGGCAGTTCAGGCAGATAGAACAAAAGCCTCAGCCTCAATTCTAAAGGTATACAAATACCAACGCCACCAAATCTTTAACCCTCCCACTGTCCTAATGGGTGTGACCCCGTGAGGAAAGTTGACCATTCAGCAGGGTTGATGGTTTATCCCTTGGGTCCATGTGGTAGGGGTGAGGAGCGAGCACCACCTCACCCCTGCCACGTGGGGTTCCACAAAAATAAACTATAATGAACAAGAGTCTGCTTCTAGACCTGCAGAAAGATAAAGAATTGAAAAAAATGGGACACACAACAATACATCAGGAGCAAGCTATCACTGAGTCAGCCTGATGATGAAATATAAAATCAACATTGTTTAACTGAACAATCACACGATAATAAATCATTGTGCATTTAGTGGCAACGAAAGCCTTAAGACATAAGTTGAACGTGCCCAAGCCCATACTTTTGAGAGCACCATGTGAGCACCTGTGTGTGTACACGCGCTTGTTTATGTAAGGTTTCTCTATAGGAGCGTCCAATAGAGAGTGTGAGGGACCACAGATCTGCCCCCCAAAGATGTGTAGGAGATGGGGGGAGCTCCAAGTCCCAGAGATCCAGGCGCTGCCCCAGAACACAGGAACCCCAAGGAGACTGCAACCAGAAAGGCCCCCGCCCCCCTCGAGAGGCACAGAGGATCACCCCGGGGGGCCACAGCCAGCAGCCGGCAGAGTCCCGGGAGATATCAGCGGCAAGCCCACAGGCCCGCCCGCAGCCTCCCACCCCCTAGCCGGCTGAGCCCGGGACCCAGCGACCCGGGACTCAGGGGCAACCACCCCCGCCGGGGACCCAGCAGAGCCCAGGGACACAGACCCCACCAGACAGCCACCGGGATTGATCAGGCAGATGCCAAAAATCTTAAATCCCCTGACCCGGGAGCCACAAACACTCAGGCAGACCAAGGCACCACACTCCACACCAGGTGTGGCAGGGGGAGGGGAAACGAAGACCTATATCATCAAAATAAGTCCCAGGAGAAGAGAGGAGTCAAAGGCCCCACCTGACATATACAGTCATACACAAACACAGTCACACACTCCCTCCCTCATGCTCACACATGCACATACAACCAAAGACTTACAAAAATGCATGCCGGACACCCACTCATGCTCCCCATACACACCCTATTCACTCTGGTCCCGGTACTGCTGCACATCCTGGTACTGCTGCACATGGGGTACAACCATTACCGATTACCAGAGTTTGACCATTTCTGCTGGGGTGCTGATGAGCAGGCTCCCCCGCCCAACGCTGAGCAAAGCAACCCACTACCCCAGACCCCAACCAGACGGCCAGATCTCCCTCCTAGCCTCCAGCCCCAGGAAGCCAAGCAACAACAGAGGTGTGCTAAGACCCCTAGTCTCCCTCCGCCTGCTCCAACATAGTGTTGTTGTGTGTTGATGAGGTGTATTCATTGGCTGTGGTGAGCGGGCAGTGAGGGCATTGTCTGGCCTATGCCAGCTGATGCCACCGCACCACCCCACCTGCACCCACAGCCCTCGGTGTCTAAGTGCAGTTTAAAATTGGAAGTGGGCACAGGCACTCGGGATGAGGCTGAGAAATCCCCCCTACCAACTGCCACTGAATGTGCTCACTCCCAAGGCCCTAAGTGTGTGTTTGCGTGGAATGTTGTTGGTGGAAGTGTTTAAGGTGCAAATAAAATTAGGGGGCCGGTTGCCACAGGAATGCGGAAATGGGGTCCATACCCGCATTCCCTGACTTGTCCACCCCCCAAGGTCCTATGTGCATGTGTGTGTGATGATGTGAGGGAACAGGAGGAGAAAAATATGCAGGGATGGGGAGGAATGGCTGGTTGGGCTTAGCCCTCCAGGGAGCCAGCTCCCCCACTGGCCCCAATAGGCACCTCTGTTGTCAAAATGCCACCCAGTGCATGGAGACACCAGCCCATCTTGCCAGGGCCCAAAGCAGCACCATTGCAGAGCCTCAGGGAGTCCGAGGGCACCAACCCAGCCCCACCCCAGCAGAATATCTACGACCATCCCTGCATTTGCACATCTTCCAGAATATATAAGACATAGGACATCCAGGTAAGGTTGGGTCCTCCCCCTCCCCTGAGATGGGACAGCAGAGGAGCCAAGGTCTACCCGGGGCCCCTGAACCCGGGCCAGGCACCGCTGCAAGTTCCTGCCTTCTTCCCGGCAGCATACCTGTCAGGACCCGACCCCCAAGACCCCGCCCAGATCCCCACACGGGGCCGGCCACCCCCACACCCCGAGCCCCCAGGCCCTCACCCAGACCTGCCCAGGGGCAATGCAGCTGCCAGGCAGTGAGCCATGGCCGCTGCCAAGACCTCCAAGGGGCCCCAATCACAACCGCCAGTAGTCCACCCCCCGAGGCAACCCAAGCACCTCCAGAGGGGGGCAACGTCCTCCAGTCCCAGACACCCCCAGTGAACTCACCTCCAGGGAACATCCGGATACTCCAAACTCAGACCCTCCACCCCCTCACCCACATCATCCCGCAGGACAATATCAATGGTCCCCCATCATCGCTATGTGATGGAACCGATCAAAGGAGCCCAGAGAGATTGATTTGAAGTGAAAGCAGAGGCTAAATCAAGTGTATTATGATCTAACAAAATATTTCTATACTGGTTAATGCAGAGAGTTTCTCTATGTTTCCAATTCAAGAGGATGGTTTTCTTAGCAATGCATATGGCAGTCAGAACCACGTGAACCAAAGATGTTTCAATCGGGACATCGTCCAGATTTCCCAGTAAACAAAGAGAGGGGGAAGTTGGGATATGACATTTCAGACACAGATCTTCACATACTCAACCCCAAAATTCCTGGACAGGTGGACAGGACCACAGTGCGTCAATGTAATTGTCAGGAATGTTGTTTGTGCAGTGTGTACAGGTATCAGATGACACAAACCCCATCTTGAACATCCGATGACCTGTATAGTGTACTCTGTGTAGAATTTTGAACTGAATTAATTGTAAATTGGGGTGTCTGATCATTTTAAAAGTTTTTAAACAAGTTTGGAACCAGAAGTCCTGGTCAAAGCTGACTGATAGACCCACCTCCCATTTTTCAATAGGGATTGCAATTTTATCGTCTATCTTGGACAGTGTCTTATATACTTTAGACAGTAGTTTGGGGGTTTGAGATTATATAAGTCAAATACCCTTGGTGGTGTTTGTAAATCTATTTTATTGAGCTTAAATTTTTGTTTGACTACAGATTTAATTTGGTGATATTCTAAAAAGCTATTCTTATCCATTCCAAATTGGGAGACTATTCGATTAAATGGGATGAAGTCCAATCCTTCATATATGTGTTCCAGGTATAGGACCCCTTTATTTTTCCAGTCCGGAAGGTTCATCATTTGGTTATTTTGCAATATATCAGGATTATTCCAGATAGCTGTGCATCTGCATGGTATTAGTGAAGACGCTGTCATTTTTAGATACTCCCACCATGCTGTCAGAGAGGTGCTGATACTAATACTTTTGAAGCTTTCATGTTTTCTTATGCTTGAGCTAATAAATGGTAAGTCTGAATGCTCTATCGTATTGCAAAGTGTCTGTTCTATATCTAACCAGGACTCATCTAGTGGGTTATCTTGCAACCATCTTGGTATATATTGCAGCCTGTTGGCTATGAAATAATAATAAAAGTTGGGCAAATCCAGTCCTCCTCGGTCTTTGGTCTTCTGAAGCGTTTTTAAGCTAATTCGTGGAGGTTTATCCTGTTAAAGGAATTTAGTAATTGAGGAGTCCAGAGATTTAAACCAGTCAGCTGGTGGTTTGTTTGGGATCATCAAGAATAAGTAATTTATTCTGGGTAAGACCATCATTTTAATTGTAGCAACCCTCCCCATGAGTGATATCGGTAAAGATTTCCATGTTGCAAGATCATCTTCCACTTTCTTTAAAAGTGGGATGTAGTTTAGTTTGGTTAGATCTGCCAGCTTGGGAGAGACATTAATTCCCAGGTATGTGATATTCCCTGACTCCAATTGTGTATTAAGCAAATTGACAAAAGAGAAATTAATTGGTAGAACCGTGGATTTTAACCAGTTTATAGAGTAATCTGAAACTCTTGAAAAAGAGTTAACTGAAACACTTGAAAAAGAGTTTATCAGTTCTATTGCTTGGGAGAGAGAGGATTGAGAACTCTGGAGAAAGAGTAAAACATCATCTGCATAAAGACTTATCTTATGTTCTATTTTCTTACACTCTATCCCTTTTATATCTGTTGTTTGCCTAATTGCTGCTGCTAGTGGTTTGATAAAAATAGCAAACAGTGAGGGGCAGAGTGGGCATCCCTGCCTGGTCCCCCTCTAAAGACAGAAGCTAGCTGATATTTGGTTGTTTGTCCTGACACGTGCTGTTGGTGAACTGTATAATGTTTGTAGCCAGTTTATGAAGAAGTTCCCCAAACCAAATTTATGTATAGTTGCAAATAAGAACTTCCAGTTAACTCTATCAAAAGCCTTTTCTGCATCTACAGATAATATACTAGTTTCTGAAAATATATGTATCTACCTTATAAGCTTCTTTTATATTTACCTTATAAGCTTCTTTTATACATTTACCTTTTAAGCTCATTTGTATTACTCTATGATATGTACACTTGCTCAGATACTCAAGGCCTCTACACAAAGATTTACAGCAGCATGTTCTGTTCTGCAACCTTGAAGGGAGTGAGCACGTTCCAGCTCCTCTCACTTTTCTCTCGGCACCGGTGAAATGTATCTTCATGTATCAGGACGCTCCTAGTAATCTCAAGGATGCATGTTCTCGTGATGAATTAACTGTCCGCTAACAAGGCTGTTATTTTCACCTGTCATGACCAATGACGTATGTACATGGCAAACTGCGTATGTAACATTCCTGTAATCTTCAATAAAAATCAGCCGTTTTCAGCAGAACGGCGAGAGTCTGTCCGAAGCAACTGACAGGAGCAGATCGCGGGACCTGCTGTATGTTGCAAAGGCTCTCCCCCTCTCGAGCGGTGAAACAGTGACTGGACTCCTCTGATCATTTGTCTCCTCATTCTGCCAACTCAAAAGGTGTTTAACTCCATCTTCTCCGTACCCGTGCTTGGTCTAACAGAAGAAAGACCAACAAATTTGGCGTCACGAACAGGATTTTTTCTTTTTGAAGAAAAAGGAGTTTTTGGAGGACAATTTGACCAACCGACCCAGTGAACGATCTTGGCACAGAACACCGCGGTGGAAAACAAGGTGAGCAGAACCTTATTTTCTAAAATCTGCTCATTGGATTTATCCAAAGCCTTTGTGTCCAGAATCATAGTAGCTGTGGTCCTAAAATAATTGTTGGAGAAGAAAGTGGAGACAAGTGCAGAAGTAATAAGAGATTTTTTGTAATGGTTTAATGGTAAAATAAGATAAGGATTTTACAATGGTTTAATGATAAATGAGATAAGGAAATAGTACAGAAGAAGGGTTGGAGGCCCAGGGTTATTAGAGAAGCCCTAAATTCCATTTTCCAGGTCGTGGCTGACCACACTATTTGCTGACGAGTGAATAGAATATATAACGAGGTTATATAATGCTTGGTTGGAGTCCATAGGTGTGGGAAGCCTAAAATTCTACAGGTCAGGGACCTGGTTCGGGTTAAGGCCCTGGGAGGCTAAAGAGAGCTCCCTAAATTTTAAAGCACAGGTCGAGGACCTGGTTCGGGTTAAGGGCATGGGAGGCTAGAGAGAGAGCTCCCTAAATTCTAAAGGTCGAGGACCTATGCATGAAATGAGAAAAATGTTCTAATGTACAAGGTCTGGGACCTTTTGTGAGATAAAAGTAAAAAAAAAAAAAAAAAAAAAAAAAGGCACAGCTGTAGAGAAGCTTCACTGTGTGTGTAAGCTGAGTTCAGCCTGTGTGTGTGAGGCGCAGCAAGAGGCTGCTTACGGCTCTGGATTGAAAGTGCAGCACTAGGAGAGTGCAGAATGCAGAGCCGAGTTTTGGGAGCTCCGTGTGTGTGTGTGAACAGCGCTGGATGTGTGTGTGAAGGCCTGATGCGGTACCAGAAAATAAATAAATAAGATAAATAAGAGCTTTAAAAAGTTGCAACTCGTATATGTAAATTACACTGCAGTGCTAAAATTAATGTTTGGAGCTACGCAAAATTCAAAATTCTGCAACCCTGTTCTGATCAGTCTTTGAACAGAACACCATAAGTTAATAAATAAAAGGTTTTTTAAGTAACATATGTATGTGTGTATGTATGTATATGTGTATACATATATATACATATGTAGTGTAGAAGTGTGATAATCATTTGTGTGCGGGGCAGCATGTGAGTGACCCCGATCTGGGGGTTAAGTGACCTGGAGATGAAAAAAGGGAAAAAACCAACAAGAAACGCAAGTAAGGTTGTAAATGACAGCTTTATTTTAGAAATATATAGATATACATATACATAAAGTCAGATAGCTGCTAAACAGTAAAATCAAAACAGATCTGCAGAAAATAAATATATAAACTATTCCTCAGAGCGCTCTCAAAAAAATTGCAATTGGATTTGCTCTAATGTTACATAAGGCCTGCTTAAAAGCATAGTAAGCATTAAATTCTGAAAATAACCAGTGCAGTGTTAAATAAATTCTGTGCTTAAAATATTATATATATATATATAGAGAGAGAATAAATAAGTGACGGACTGACTTACTTTAAAAAAAAAAAAAGACTGTGACAAACAAAGAATGTCTCTGTGCCTTGTGAATGAGTGATTGCGTGTCTTCTTGCATGAGAAGTAAATGCTGCTTTCGCTGGATCTTCTCCTGAATGACTCAGTTTTTAATAGAGGGAGCAGCTGCTTGAGAAACAGGGTGCGGTCCATGTTTTTGCTAGACGGTTATTTAGTTCAAGAGACTGTGGAAACAATAGAAAAAGAATTCATCGTTAGTGTGATGACAAGAAAATCCTTTAAAATACAAAAGTTGTATGTTGTGGTTATAAAGGAAGTATTTTGTCTGATTATGGGCCGTGGAGTCAGCTGGACTCCCTCGCTCTCTCTGTTTTTCTATGTAACATGCAGTTTTAAGCAATTTGTGACTTTAGAAAGGATATTTTTCGGTGTTTTGGACGTACCTTAAGGCTTCTGGTTAGGGTATTCAGGAGATCCTTCCTCTCGGACAGATCTAGTGAGAATGACTGGAGTTTCAGCCTGGGGACCTGACTCCACCCACTTTTACACACAAGAATCCCATAGTCTAAAAATAGCACAGGGTGCTGCGAAAAGCAGCTCTGAACTTCTCAGGATCATCTTTATGAAAACCATAAAATTAACAAATAATCAGTCAAGAAATAAAATATTTGTTAAATCTTGCTATAAAACAAAATCCAATAATTATCTTGCCTCAACTTTAAGAACCATTAACGTTAATGGCTGGATTTTGAGACGCTGAATAATGAAAAAAACAGATAAACTAAGTATTATTTCCTGTAACCTGGCTAGAAACTGTACCAGGCTGTTTTGAGTTAAAAACTGGTAGTTATTTTCCCAAAATAAAATAGATAAATAGAAAATGAAAGGAGGGATTTTGCATTTGGGATAGATTGTGCCTAATGTTTAAAACCTGTGTAGAACTGATTTGATGATTCAGAACAAATTGTGCATAGGAAGTAGTCTAGATTTACCTTTGAGTCAATAAAGTCGACTAATTATTAGAAATCATCGTTGATTTTGATTTGAAAAAGAGAAAGTTCTGTCATTTCAATCCAATCAACATATTTAAGGAAAACATTTGCTGTGCATTGTGGCGGGCATGAACTTTACTGGGTGGGCCTGTCACAACCAGCTGCAAAGAATGTTTGGCTCTGACTTCTATACAAAGAAAACCTGGAAGCCCTCACCAAAAGCTGTGACTTATAACATCAAGACGGGGAGCACTACAAGATGGACAAAGAGGCAGAAACTTATTTGCCCTGCTGCTGATGAAACAAAGTACAAAAGGGGGAGCATGTGTGCTAACATGTGAACTTTAATCAATGACGGTGGTCATCCTGGACTTACAAAGAGAGGCTCAAAAGAGACTGTTTCCTATGGTTACACCCAGTGAAAGAGTGCTTGCTGCAGTCAGGTAATGAACAAGGCTTTTTGGCAACAACCAGTTGAATTGATGAAATGTCAGAACTGTGGAAAATTTACTAAACTACTGTAGAACATAGTTAACTGAGGAAGTTAGCCTAAAAAAAAAGAGATAATGATAATAACAATAAATGAATAAATAATAGGATTAGTAACCTGGATTTCAGCCCAACTCACCATTGGACGTCAATATAATCTTTATTGTCCTAGGATTCTCAGCTGCAGCGGACATGCAGTAAAGCCTCACTTTCTTTTCAAAAAGGAATACATCAGCGTCATCACTTATTTTCATTGGTTAAGGAAACGGTGTCTATTTATAAGTCTAGGAGAACGCTTTAGGCTTCAACAGTTTTCTCCTTCGAGCAAACATGCGCAAATTTTTGAACAGTTCCATCCCATTCCATTCATTGCATAAAAATAACAATTAAATGAATAATTTGACATTCAGCTGACTAAATGATTCATGGAACATCTCATCCGAGACAATAGTGTGGTAGAAAATAATGTTACAAGATATTGAATAAATGGTACCCCTCATTCGATAAAAATTGTTCACATTTTTCATCTTGTGAAATCTTTAACATAACATTTTTAATTGGCCTTTTTGACGACAATTGACTAAAAAGTCTTTAAGATTATCATCACAGGATGGCATGATAAATAAGTAAATAACATAAATAAATAAATAGATAAAAATAAGAGAGAAAAAGCAAAATTAATTAAATGAAACGTAATAGTAATAAAACGTTAAATTGATCTAAAATCTGTCATTCAGTGCCACTGGAAAAAGGAAGAGGATAGGGGAGTATTTCTTAGCACAAATCACGTTATTGATTTAGCAATGCAGCTTAATTTCAGACGCTTTTTAGGATGATACTAATTTGTGTTATAGATGGAGGAGTAGCACAGAAACACACTTCTAAATGAGGAGATAAGGAAAAACTGCTGATTACCAATACTATGTACAAACAAACCTGTAACTGCAGTCTCGTTATTTACAAATTAACCTTAAGTAGTGAATTAATTCTTAGGATTTCTTGTGCTAGTAAGGTTCTAAAAAAAAAAAAAGAAAGAAGGTAAGAAAGACAGGTGGTTTAGGTAAGGGACATTGGAAAACCTGAAACTATTTTGTGGAATTGATAGTAAAGTGGTTGTCCTAATTTCTAATTGGAGAGATCACACCGCAACATGGGTTTAGAACGGCAGTTATGGGAAGTGTTGTTGGATTAATTTGATCACATGCTTTAGGTCTTATTTTTTCTTTCCACTGATTTAGCGTTAGGTCAAGTATTTCACACTTTCGCTTCAGTCTGACATTTGCTTGGTGTGTGAGGGCACAGAGACGTGTATGGACCGTGTGTTTGACTGTGTTTGTTTTGTTTGTTTGTTCATTTATTTATATGGGTATGGCTGAGCCTTGAGAAACATCAACAAAGACATTGGACTATTCTGAGTAAATTACCCAATTCAAATTCAAATTCAGGATCCTGAAACAATTTGGCTATAACCTCTAATTGATGAAGGACATCTTAAGAATTCATTGTACAAGGCTTCCTCTCCAGTGTTGCCGGAACTGTTATAAAACCCATGCATGGTTGTATATTTTAGTTTGATCATTTATACTCATTGAATTATTGTTGTTTGCTTTATGTTTTAATTTCTTTGTAATTTTTTCTCTGACACAGGTGGAGATGCTGGTGGCAAAGTGGATCCCACTCATTTCTTTCTCCCACACACATTCTTACTCTCTCCCTCTCTCTCTGTGTATGTGCATGTGTATGTGTTTGTGTGTCTGTGTGTGTCCATGTCGTGATGTCACTGTACCTTTAATTGCGCTGGCTGTTCGTAACTGTATGTGTCTGACGTTGAAGGTATCAGAGGCTAGGGTCAGTAAGAGCTAGGACATTTTTGTGCATAACCTTTAATCCCTAGGCGATCGGTTCGGGGAACTTCTGGTCCGGCCGGAGTGTGAATCTTCCTACCAACTATCTGCCAAGATCAATTGGACTGCACAAGCCGAGAAAGCCTTCATTGGACCAAGACCACACACACGAAGATACTTCGCCTTCGGTGCCAGGCGTCTGGGTCCTGCTGAAGGTCACCAAAAGAAAGTGGACGGAACCAAGGTGGACCAGGCCATACAGGATCACGGAGAGGACGTCACACGCTGTCCGGCTGGACGGTAAAGGAGACTCCTGGTACCATTGGACCCAGTGTGCTGCAGCGGAAGAGCCACACCGTACCCTGACCGAGGTCCAAGAGAACCTGTCACAAGGAGAGGAGCCTAACCTGGAAGAGAAGCAGCTGACATCTGCCTAACCAGAGAAAGGATCCAAAAACCAGGAAGAGAAGTAGCTGACTACAGTAGCGTGCCAAGCTACCAATTCTGCGGGACGAGGTAGCATGCCAAGCTGCCACCACATCCTGCAGGACGAGAATCGTGACATCATCACCCCCTGCAGCTGCCTGGAGCCAGTGAAAGGACCTCAACAGGGGGAAGAAGTAACCACCCTATGAACATTCTAGAAGGGTTATATTTAACACCCTCCATTTATTTTATCAGGGTTCTATTTCACACCCTCATTTATTTTACAAGGGTTATATTTTATACCCACTACTCATTTTATATTATTACTCATTTACCTGTTTAGCATTAGATATATGTTTGCGCTCATTGCATTTCTAAAACGGAATGTACAGATTGATTACCATTGCCATCTCTCCTCCACCTGCTGACCCAATTATCCAGATGCCCTTGTTACTAGCCAATCCTAACATCTATTTGGGAGGGGAACCCTCTGATGATAGTGATGACTCTCATGATGAAGAAGATGTTGTTAGAGTGTGAGAATGTTCAGTGATTTATGTAACAATCCCTTCACCTGTTCATTTCTATGAGTTTTTTGATTGTGTTGTTTTTATTTTTTTTTGATCATTGATGACCTAGGCATGCCCACTCTGTGCCAAAAGGCGTTCGCCCCAAAATGGGGGGACATGGGGGAATTTTCCCTATTTGACGTACGATAATTAGGGTTTTTCGCCCTCATACGGGTGTGCATGCGATCCATTCATATGTAACATGTTCAGTTACACATATGATTATGTTTTTTGTATTAGTTTACTGCTAGAAATATGAGAAGCTGTAGTCTGATTGTTTGTTTGTATTGGTATTTTAATCTGATTGATTGTTTGTATTGGTATTTTAAAACTTTGCTTATTAGATTTTTTTTTTATGAAATTTTGTGTTGTTGTTTTGATTTCCTACATCTTTGTTGAACTCTTAAAAGAGTTCAAAAGGGGGATTGAAAATATATGTATCTACCTTATAAGCTTCTTTTATATTTACCTTATAAGCTTCTTTTATATATTTACCTTTTAAGCTCATTTGTATTACTCTATGATATGTACACTTGCTCAGATACTCAAGGCCTCTACACAAAGATTTACAGCAGCATGTTCTGTTCTGCAACCTTGAAGGGAGTGAGCACGTTCCAGCTCCTCTCACTTTTCTCTCGGCACCGGTGAAATGTATCTTCATGTATCAGGACGCTCCTAGTAATCTCAAGGATGCATGTTCTCGTGATGAATTAACTGTCCGCTAACAAGGCTGTTATTTTCACCTGTCATGACCAATGACGTATGTACATGGCAAACTGCGTATGTAACATTCCTGTAATCTTCAATAAAAATCAGCCGTTTTCAGCAGAACGGCGAGAGTCTGTCCGAAGCAACTGACAGGAGCAGATCGCGGGACCTGCTGTATGTTGCAAAGGCTCTCCCCCTCTCGAGCGGTGAAACAGTGACTGGACTCCTCTGATCATTTGTCTCCTCATTCTGCCAACTCAAAAGGTGTTTAACTCCATCTTCTCCGTACCCGTGCTTGGTCTAACAGAAGAAAGACCAACATTTCAATGTTTCTACTGTAAAAGAAATCTATCAAATTAAGTAATCTACGCAAGTTTGTGGATGACTGTCTACCCTTAATTAAACCAGTTTGGTGAGGGTGTATTATGAAGGGGGTTACCTTCTCTAATCTTTTTGCCAGAGCTTTACAAATTATTTTGAGATCAACATTAATAAGAGAAATTGGGCGATAGCTGGTTGGAAATAAGCGGTCTTTGCCTGGTTTTAACAAGAGACGTGTCGTCCCCCCTGTAGCGTTAGGAAGTTTATAATGGTCTGCCTTAACAGCTGCCCCTTCACACAGTAACATCGCCAAGGTCGGATGCTTGGTTCAGAATGTTTACATTCCAGGAGAAGAGACAGAAGAACAGAAGAAGAACGCTTTTCATTAATTAATCAAAGTACTTTATTTGTGATAAGCTAATCAAAGCATTTGTTGATCATTAATAATCAGGTGAATGATCTGTGAAATAAAGATGTCATGAATTATGTGTTTAAATGAATAAACAGGACTGCGCCAGACAGACTGATATACATTGCCATGGAAACGCATGACACATTGTTTTCAACCAATCAGAACTTTCGTCTGTCGTAGAGAGAATCTGGGATGTTTACTTAAAGGAGACATAACATGAAAAACCCACTTTTTTATCCATTAACACAGTGTGTTTCACATTTTAAGTGTCTAAGTGAGCAAAAAGGCTTATATTATTCACTGGAGTTGCTATTTAGATATTTAATAATTAAGTTTTGGGCATATTTGTCCACCCGTTCAGTTTTTACATTATCAGTGACGTCAGTAATTAATTTAGTCCGGATAACTACCAAATATGGTCATGGCTCTCTGGCTACACAGAAAGTAAAGCCGCCATTTTTTTTCCCTCGCTAGGACAGTTGTAGTCCAGAGTGAATAATGCCAAAACCACGGTTAGATAACTTGAAATGCTCTGTCTATGGATGTACTCATCCACACGAGTGTTTACACCGTCCTCCTGCATCAGAAGAAGTTAGAATTGCCTGGTTGAATTTTATTTTTCATGGTAATGTCCCATCTTCTGTGCGTAAAGTACTTTTTGTTTGCTCAAAGCACTTTAAATACGAGTGCTTCACCAACCTACTGCAGTACAGAGAAGGACTAGCCCAAAGGCTTCGACTCATTGAGGGCTCAGTTCCCACTGAGTATGGGGATGATGGACACACCAGCAAAGAGGTAAGCTTGATATAATTAATAACTGACTGCAAAGTTAATTTACTACTTTCCTTTTGTGAACTCCAACCATTTTAATAGCCTTAGGGCATGCCGATTGCTTTTGTTAGCACCATGTGGTCGTTAAGCTAGCTAAATGCTAATTTAGCATTTAGAGCTGATGTTTCTCTTGTGCACCAATATTATGTACTGTAAATTAGAAGTCGATCAAAGTTTTGCATTGTGCATCCTGTATTAAACAGGGGTAAGGGACTGCCAATTACATCTCATGGACAGCTAAACACGTTTTATATTTTGCTTGCCCACCGTGAGATTATCGCATTGTTTAGCAGCGCTGCTATCAGGCTGCGACCCAAAAGCTCCAGAACCGCTAACGGAACGCATGCGTTGACCCGGATTCACCGGTATTTTGGTGTAAATGCGCGTGTATTATTTTTATATTCACGTTTTCATCCCAAAACAATGACAAGGATTGTCAAGAAAGCGTATTTTCCGTGTGTATTTACAATCAAACCGATCCTAAAACGAAGTTTAAACCATTTTTTCATATTCCTTCTGAAATGCACACTGTAGGGCCTATGTAAAAACACTAAACCTCCTCTATTCTGTGTTTTTGGACAAAAATGTCTGACAAGTTGTGTCAAAGATGCTACTTTAAGCTTATTTTTCGTGTCCTACGTGTATCTACATCACGTTGTGTGATCAGTAATGTCAAATCCGAGAAATAGGTCATTTAATGAGAAGACATCACAGGTGAGCTTTGCTCTGCAATGAAGTCAAACAGTTTCAGATGTAGCTGAATGTTATGAGTGGAAAAAGTGGCAGTGTACAAGTGACTTCATTTGATGTAAGATGCATAGCAGAAATACCAAATTATTATAATTTATAAAAATTGATTGTGTTATTAAACAATCATCTGTACTGTACTGTTATTGCACATGTTACAATGCAATTAAAAATGCACTATTTCATTTCCAGCTCCCAACACCAAGGACACGGAAGCCATCTTTTACCAGTTCAGGCTGTCAGACGAAACCACAGATGCGTGCAGTTGGAACCCAACTCTCACTGAAAACTCTAGGGCCACATTTCAGAAGTATAGGTAAGTTAAATGTTTACACTGCCATGCTAGCAAATTTCTGTAAGAAATGTAGTTAAGCAAACAAAGTTGGCAGTATTGTTAATTTATTTTTCACTGTAAGGCACACAGACAAGCATGGATTTCTCTGAAGTTGTAGCTGGTACTTCAACAACAGGCTCTCTTCACACCACACATTTTGTGACCTCCACACCAGTGAAGCGCCAACATTTGTCTGCTATACCAGAAGAACATATCACACCTATAAAGAGACCTTGTTTGGATGAGACCACAGACGCTGACGACACTTTAGAAGGCAGTAGTTCAATGAACATCCCAAGCCCACAAGATAAAACATATGACCCTCTGGCATCAATAAGTGCTTTGACGGACATCACTGAACACACGTAAGCTATACAGCACCAGCATTTATTTATATTCTTTCAGATACATTCACAAATTATTCATTAATTATTTGTTTTATATCCACTCTAGAAAGGACACATCAGTTCCAGCATACAGTGTGAATACCTATATAGTATATGAGAAATGCCTTTTGGAACTGTTTGAGAAATGCCCTGTGTGTCAACGAGCAACAAGGGTGCAGACCAGAAGAATTGGCACTTTTCTGACTGTCGAGCAGCGATGTCTCCACTGTGATTATCTTAGAAAATGGAATAGTCAGCCATTACATGGAGGTACTCCAGTGGGGAATCTTCAACTTTCTGTTGCTGTTTATTCAAACGGTGGATCATTCTTCAAATTGGAAAAAGTAATGAATAACTAACTTCCATCACAATATAAACTTCCAAAATATGGTATATATTTAGACATAATGTTTTGTGTTTCCTTAGATTTTCCAGGCAATGAAACTTCAAATGTTCCACCACTTCACATTCCGACGGCATGCAAGACTGTATATTGAGCCAGCTATTGTACATGCGTGGAAGTCAGCACAGGATGGCATGATGGAGGAGCTAAATCAACAACCTGCCATACTTGGTGGTGACATGAGGGCTGACTCTCCAGGTAAATAATTATCCTTTATTTGATTTTGCTGTAACTATAAATTTTATCTAATTAGTTAAATTCACATTGTGCTTCTAAAAGGTCACTCTGCGAAGTATGGCAGTTATACCATGATGGATCTGAGGAGCCAGAGGATAGTGGATTTGCAACTCGTTCAGGTTTGTGCAGTGATGAGAAATGTTTCAAGAAGTTATTATCTGCTAGAGATCCACAAAATAATTTTTAATTCATATTGCAATTAATTAATAATGTTTATTTTGCTCAAGCAGAGCAATGAAGTTGGTGGAAGTTACTACATGGAGCTTGAGGGTCTGAAACGCAGTCTAGGTGTCTTAAATGAACACAATATATCTTTGGACTGTGTTGTTACTGACCGCCATCCTCAAGTCCAGAAGTACCTGAGACAAGTGGCCAAGATCACCCACTACTACGATGTGTGGCATATCCAAAAAGGTATTTTTGACTGTATTTAGGTTGACTTGGTTATATAAGGACTTTTTAATGACCCTGGATTTATAATAATGAAATTATTTGGTGTCTTGTGTTCTTTACTACTTTCTTTTTGATAAGGGTTATCCAAAAAGATGACAAAGATTGCACAAAACAAAGACTGCGCTGAACTGAGCAGGTGGCTTCGCAGCCTGAAGAATCACATTTACTGGACTGCTGCTTCATCTTCAACTCCACAGGAAAGAGTGGCTAAGTGGACCTCCATCTTAAACCATGTGCAGAACATTCACTCGCATGATGATCCAGTTTTCCCTCGGTGTTTACATCCACAACGCACGTCGAGAGATAAAAGCAAATGGTTAAAACCAGGTGGGGATTGTATTATGAATAATTAATCTAATTAGGCTGTCAGTTTATTATTACTTTTCTTTTATAGCAACACCAGCATTCTGCAGACTGGAGAACCTGTGGACCACAAAGAGGATTCTGAAGGATGTAGAAAAGCTAAGCCCTCACTTGCAGACATCAGCCATAGAAGCCTTCCACAGTGTGATTTTGCAGTTTGCACCAAAACACTCACACTACCCTTTCCTGGGAATGCTGTGCAGGTAATCAAAAGTATGATAAAATGCTGTACAAAGACAAAACACTACCAGGAAAGAGAGTGTCATTATCATTTCAAATCTAAAACACATCCCCACTCACATCACTAGATGGCAGCATGACAAGTTAATTAATTAATTTTCTTTTTATTCAGAATGCTGTATAAAAAGAAAAATGTCTTAATAAATTAGAGAATATCCATTTTGTCTTTCAGGCTTTTTCTGGCAGCGCTGCACTTCAACGAAAATGGCCAGCGTCTGACCGCTACTACCTCGTCTGGCCAGCATATGTTCAGGCTGTGTTTTCCAAAGTTCAAGAAGGGAGAATCAACAGCAAGGCCAATCAAAACAGCTCCAACATTTAGTAAGTTCAACTGCGTTGCTCTCTAATATGATAACTGGAAAACAATAAATTGATTCATTTTATTTTCCGTTTTTTATTGAAAATTTTACAAAAATCTGAAAAACCAGCAGCAAAATGAAATTATAAATAAAATAAATAATGACTAAAAACACAACCAAAAACACCATTATAAACAGCAGTGCAAAAGAACATACTACTACATACTACATTCAATAACTTGCATGTAAAAACAAATGTCAATACTGTTTGTGTCATTGCAGAATACGTGGATGACATCATGCAGCTGGTCTTTGAACAAGTTTTCCCTGACCCAACTCCATTTGTCGATGAGGTAGCAAAGATTAATATCCCACCAACCCTCTCATCTGAGTACACCAGACCAGAGAAGACAACAGTTGTCTCGGCCTATGTTTCCCGCTTCAACCCAGCACCGGTTTGAAGCCAACATAACGCCCCTCATCATCTGGAAACTCCTGCCGTATCCTGAGCACAACACAAGACGGCAGGACAACACGAACATTGCGGCCCAGATATCCCCAGCACCAGGAAACAAAGCATCTGTATGAACAGTACCTGTAACGACTGTAACAGAAAGAGAAGACATTAACAAATGTCCATTAACACTACTATAGTGTTTTTTTTTTTTTTTTTTTTTTTGCTTTGGATTTACGTATTTGCTGTGAGATTTTTTTAAATAATATTTGTATATGAAGAACCAATAAAAACTTTTTTCTTACTGTACAATTCCTCTTAGACGTAAGGGTCCAAACTGGGCCTTGTAAACATTTATTGCATTCTGCAGTGAATACACATTGAGGCAGACAGGCTCTAACCCTGGATGATCCACCATGCATGTCATTGTGCTTGATACTTCATCCATTCTGGCTTTAACCTAATAAGTTATATTTTATTTAGAATGAAAGTAAAATAGATTTAGGTTTTATTGTAAAACACACTGACCTTAGGAATTTCTTTACGGCATAGATTTTCTATCTCAGTGGGCATTGTAGAGCAGTTCCCACATGTACACCTAAAACCACATTAAATAAAAGTCTAATGAAGGAATGGTTAGAGAAGTGCTACAGAAAGCGCCCAAGAGGATTTTCTTCACAGTGGTTTCAGTGCGCAGGAGGACGATGAATAAACGAATAAATAGTAATTAAGTGCTAGTGATATACCATTGGTTTACATGCATTTGTAGCCGTGGTTGGTCAGAATCATTCTCTTCATTGTCTTGTTGCTCAGGGTCGGACTCTGGCTCAAACATGTACGGCTGGATAGACAAATCTCCCGACATGTCAAAAAAATGCTGTCACAAAGGTTCAGATATGCTAAATAGCGTTTTCTCTAAAAAAAACTACTAAAATGTACGACTGGAGTCACCCCCTCCGCTCCTGCTCAGAAGAAGGGGCGGAGTTTCAGTGCTTCTTCCAGATTTAAAGAGACAGTACCTAGAACGGCTCATGCTGACCGTGTGCTCAGAATAGGGGTAAAGGAGGGGTCTTTAGATCAACATTAATGAGGAAATCTGACCAAAGAAAGGCTGTTTCACTATTTTTAGACACCAACTGAATGATTTAGCTGCAAAAAAGGAATAATTTAAATGCATGTTATGTCTCCTTTAATGTGTCCAATCCGGTTTACTAAGACTGGTAAACAATTAGGAGATATAAAAGAAGGCAACGCCATTTTATGTCAGTTCCACGTTAAGTTCCACGTTGACATCAGCTCTGTTCGATCCGAGCTCCAAGGAGTTACATCATACTCTCAACATCGTTTTCAACCAGCTCTCAATCCATCACCGCAAAGAGGAATACAGGCTGGCCATCTGTATTTCCTGTTTTAAGCTGAGAACTGTTCAAGCTGGAGATTTCCGTCATTTGTACCATCGAGACAACTTTCCTTCAAAATAAGAGTGAACTTGCTGACGCCTGCCGACTACTGCCGGAGTTATCCTCAGACGGGCGTTGTGTGCTGTGACCGCTGTTTCACCAGCTCCAGTACAACCGAGGGTCCCAGGACCTGACAATTCCTGATCTACACGGGAGACTCCATCTACGGTACGTGGCAATATGGCGGCTCATGTCATCAGCTTCTGAAGCCTCGTGGTAGCCTAGTCAAAACAAACCAGATTCGCTACTCAGCCTAGAGATTCTGAACAAAACACACACACACACACACCAACACGAAACATCTAAATCCATATGCATTCATTGAGATAGTCCTGGTAGATTGTAATAATTTATAATTATAGAAATTAAAGATTCTTAAACGATCCCAACTCTCTCTCTCTTCTTGTCTCTCAGTCAATACAGAGTGTTTAAGTAAACTCCCTGATAATAAAAACAACCACTTCTGATGACCTAATTAAAGTGTATAAATATACAAAATCAGATAATTAAATTATCTAATTACAGTGTATAAATATACAACTTCAAATCACAACACCCCCGTCCCCCCGGGATCTCTGCCTATGTCTGCAAGTATTGAATGTTCCTTCCCCTTTTCCATAATATTCCATCATCTGCAAACAATGCTTTCCCAACATCATATCCTATATCTTCAAATGCATCACTGATCATAATAGAAAATAGAACAGGACTGATCACACTTCCCTGTGGCGTCCCACTGTCAATTCTATAACCCTCTGACAATCTATCACCTATTTTTATCTGAATGTATCTATTAAACAAAAGTCCTTAATCCAATCATATGTTCTTCCTTCTATCCCCAACCTTTTTAATTTAATCAGCAAGCCCTCCTTCCACACCATGTCATATGCTTTCTCAATATCAAAATAAACTATTATTAAACTCTCTTTATTGTTTTGTGCTTTCCTAATGTCATTTAACCAAACTCACTATGGCGCCCATCGTTCCTCTACCAGTTCTAAACCCATTTTGATATTTCATTAACAAATTCCTACTTTCTAAATAATAATTTAACCTTTCTGTAATCATTCTTTCCATTACTTTACCTATATGAGATGTCAAAGCTATCGTTCTATATTTCTCCGGAACACTTGGATCTTTCCCAGGTTTAATTATTGGAATTATTACTGCTCCTTTCCAATGTTTTGGTAATTTCTCTTTTTCCCAGACTTTATTATACAACTCCAACAGCCTTCCCTTCATCTTACCCCCTAAATTTTTAAGCATCTCATAATTAATATCATCCTTACCAGATCATGTTACTTTAGTTCTCCCCATCGCTCGCTCTAGTTCAAAAACTCTAAATGGAGCGTCGATTGTCGTCAGTCTCCGTTCACCATCATCTTCAACAATATTAGTCCTGGTTTCTTCTCCTTCTCCATCTATCTTCCGACAAATTATCATCACTAAGTTTTATAAAAGTTTTAGCCAACATTTTAGCTTTCTCTTCATTTCCAATAGCAACCTCTACACCTACTTTGAGAACAGGTTATCTAAACTCTATGAACACCCTTCATTTTCCTTATCATACCCCTAAATGTCACTTACAGATGTAGTTCTTCCTATTTTATCACAAAACCCTCTCCAATTTTCTCTTTTCGCTCTCTTAACTACTCTTCTTGCTTCAACCTGTAATCTTTTATATTTTAACAACATGTCAAAATTATGAGTGTCTCAAAACTCATACTTTTATTTCTCTCTTTAATTGCCTTTTCACATAGTTCATTCCACCACGGAACATTCTTTTTCATGGTCCCTTTACTTTTAGAAATAGTAACGTCCGCCGCTTCAGTTATCACTCTCCTAAAAATTTGTTCCACTATGTCTATATCCTCTTCCATATTAATCCAACCATTCTCTTCTTCAGACATATTTCTAAATTTATCCCAGTCAGCATTTTTAAATACCCAATGACCATCACTTTTGTCCTGATATACTTCCTTACTCCTATAAAGTTTTGTAAAACATTATATAATGATCACTCCCCAGATTACGTTCCCGAACTTCCCAATTACAGTTTCCCGCTAATGCATTCGACACTATTGTTGGATCTATAGCCGAGGTTTTACCCGTAGTCACGTTTATCCTTGGCCCTCTACCATCATTTATACAGACTAAATTCATATCATCCTTGAACTCTTCAATGATTTCCCCATTCTCATCCTTCTTAATTCCTCCCCACAAAGAACTAGGAGAATTAAAATCTCCACACATTACCACCTGATCATAATTCCCTTCCATAATAAATTTAAGCTCATCAATATCTAATTTTTGCATGGATTATAATAATTGACTATATACAACTTCTTATTTACATAAATTTCTATTCCTATATATTCTTCATCAGTTCCTATTTTAATTATTCTATAATTCAGATTAACATGAATACAAGTAGTACAACCTCCTCCAATACCATCTTCCCTATCACATCTAATCATTTTGTAGGAATATAATTTAAATTCTAAATTTTTTTATTTAACCAAGTTTCTTGAACACAAATAATATCCGGTTTCTCCAACAATTCATCAATATATCTTTTAAATTCTTGCCCGTTAGCAATCAAACTCCTAGCATTCCATTGTAAAATCCCAACCATTCACTATCCCAACCCCTCTCGACTGGAACTCGCACTAAGGTTGTTCCTGACCTCCTACCATGACAACTCAGTAATGTCCAGATGATGAACAGCTGCTTTCACAATGATTTGTATCCTTTCCGTTTTTGATTTTGTTTCCATTGCTGCATTTAACACTCCTGCAATGAAAGTCACTAATTTCTTAACATCTATCCACACTTTCCCGACCTGTCCAGATCCTTGAGCTGAATTTTGTGGCATTGTGTCATTCATTCTCACTGGAGCCTCTCCCACCAATTTAACTGCTTCTGCATAAGAAACTTTACTTTGAACTTTTGTTCGTTTTACCCGAGTTTCCCTCTTCATCATCAAGCTAGCTGCATAAGCCGCACTATGTCCCCCCTCATTCATGCATTGTCCTCCCATCTAAGCTTCAATTTGGTCTCCTCCCCAAAAGCGGGTCTGGTCTTGGTTCTCAAATCTGGATATTCTGTGAATTTTCTGACAAATTATTTCTGAAATGACCTACTGAGACACCGCCAATAAACCATACATCTATCTACAAAGACACACTGGATAGCACAATTACATATAACGCCACTTGCTTTTTCTCAGATGTGGTGGTGTAGTGGTTCTGGAGTTAGGTTGGCACGCAAGATTGCGCGGGTTCGCCCGCGAGTAGCGGAAATATAAGGTAGTTTAAAATCCCTTTTCTTCATATCTAGCTACACTTGCCAGTACTATGTTTACAACAATTTACTGGTATACCGTTTAACATATAATGACTAATGTATTTATTTATTTATTTGTTTATTTAGCCAGTGTGAGTCAATTTGTGAGCAGAGTTTCAACTAAAATACTGTTTAGGAACAACCAAATTCAAAGAACTTTTAGAGACATAAATATTTTGCTGAAAATAAACATTACAACTAAAATATAAACAAATTAAATGTTTCCGCTGGCTAAATAGATTGTTGCCGACCTCACCGAGAATCAAATCAGCACCAGCTGAGGGGGAAGCAAAACTTAATTTAGACGATCTCACCACTGGACTACCAAAACACATATGTTAATCATACCTCACTTTTCTTGGAGCGGCTGTGGGTAGATATTCGTTAAAAGAAACCTTTTCATTTCGAGATATATTCAGGCTTTGTCATGTAGCAAGTTATATTTATCTTGTTTAATTGAAGCATAGAACATAGCATTAACTACTGTAAACTAGTAACAGCCGTAATTCATGTGGGTCAGGTTAGTTTGCGATAAAGTTGGAAAAACAAAAACGGAAGTCAGTGGGCTAGGCTGAGTTTGCGTGAATGGCGGGGCTGACTCTGGTGCTGCTCCGCCTTTGTAGGTCTGCAGCGAGCACCCTCTCCACATTTGCCGTATGTCCAAACCTCTGACAGTTGAAGCATCTAATTGGTTTCGGAATGTACTCCCTCACTGTCTATGACATGCAGCCTAAAAACACTCTAAATAGTAGAACGTCACCCTGAAATTCAATCAGCACTGAATCCTTTTCTTTCTTTGATCCATCTCAAAATTCTGTAAAACTTTTAGCATCTTTCACTTTTGCTCCTTTTAAATTGGTTTTTATTTCCCCAACTGAAACATCCACCGGTATTCCCCAGATCACTCCTCTTGGTCCCATTCCACTCATTCCCACCTTACTCACACTGATTACTTTATGTTTTCCCACCTCTCTTATTTTACAGGTCTTCTCTCTCTGATCTTCAGTTTTACAAACAATCAGCAAATTTCCATCTCTCAAAACTTTAGCTAGTTTTATGTCTCCAACTTGATTTTTTAAGATAGACGTTAGCTTAACTGGGTTCACTGTGTTCACCCCATTTCCCTCACCAAATCTCAATTTGATTTTGAACCCTCCTTCTCCATCTGCACTTCAACCCGACACAACCCATCTTTGTTTCCTAGTAATATCGTCATCAGAGTTGTTGCTTCTTTCCCTTCATCGACTCCTACAGAAAACTTAACTCTAAATTACTGTCTTCGCTCTCACAGTCCCCCATGTCTCCCCACTCCTTCTCATTCACCAAACAGTTGCGCCTACCTGCCATTGTTTTCCTTTCGACCAAGGTCTTCACTCTCTCCGGGCAGCGGCTTCTGTAGATCATCCACCTCTAGAGCCACCGAAAAGCGGCTGCAGGTGCTGCTCTGTTTGCTCACAGCTGCTTGCCCCTTTTCCAACCCACTCGACGATCCGGCCTGGCCTTCAGCCCAGCCAAGTCTCTGTCACTGTGCCTCCGAGGTCTGCCTCCCATACTGCTGAAGGCACAGCCTTTTTATCCCAGATGTAGATCATCAGAGAGATTCAGCTCAGCTGTGCTCCTCAGTAGCCTGGAAGAGAGGAGGAGAAGGGGCGGTGTTGAGCTGACCACCAGGGCTGGGTGATCCTGGCTCCTGCACATGAAGAGGTCAAGCTGGTGGCCATAGCAATTTATTTGCTAATACTGATATTAATATGTGAATGTAACTGATATTAAATCTTTAAGATCTGAAAAAAGTCATGAAATAATAAACATTTATGTTGATTCATTAATTCCCTGTGAAGCAGTCAAGGCATTATTAAATAACTTTAGATAAAACAGAGTATGATTGTAAACAATCTGTAGATAGAAAGAAATCCTTTTATGAACAAAATAAGAATAATTTGATTTAATGAATTAATGGGACAATTAGGGAAAAGACGTGTCTGCGCCAGCGGGCCTTTATTAGAACAGGTGTGTGCTGCGCCTGCGCTGAAAGAAGAAAAAAAGAAATAAAAGGAAAAGAGACAACACCAGACATCTGAGCGTGGAGGTGATCAGCATGGGCACTGAAGAGGATTGATCCTGAGGATTGAAGCCGAGCAAACTGCCATGTTTGACTCAGTTGCCAGTGAGGAGGGCGGAGGCCACAGCAGAGTCACCTGCCCGGTAAAGCCAGAGAGAGGGACAGATCGCTAGAGAGCCGTGACGACTGGGCTCCTTCACTGGTAGGCTTGTTCACCTCCAGGACCCGGAAAGCTGCTGGACCCGACTCGGAGCGAGAAGCAGATGAGAGCGAGATAGAAACAAAGCTAGCATCCCGCTGCTGCGGCCTCAAGAGGAGCCGGTGAGATCTGCCTGTTTTTTATTTTTTATTTTTTTGAGGGGGGGTTATTTTTTTTTACTGGGATTCCACCCTTTTTTTGCCCTAATTAGGAATGATCGCCTTTTTGTATATTTTTTGCGCAAGATAAGTAAATAATTTGGGGGATTAAGGACAAATAATATCTGACTTTTGCTCCTATTTAATAAAAAAAAATTGATGGACATTTAGGGGTTATTTTGTTTGCAATATTGACTTGATTATGTGTGGGGGAAAAAACTGAATATATATGGCCAAGTGGCACAACTGAACTGATTGGTGAGGAATGTCTTTGTTCTTGAATCACAGGGGTCTTCCTGACTCAAGTAGCATTTTTTTTTTGTGGGTTTTGAAACTTTTTATATATTCATCAGTGACACAGCCTTTTCAACAGAAGTTTGGGAGGTTTATTGTTACAAGTTTATGTGTCCCCACCTCATGTCCTCTGGTTAGTTCTCACTTTCTATATTAGAGCACAGCCAGCAAATTTTCTGCTGCTTTAAATCCATCTTTATCTTCTGATATTGACCCTGATTCTTTAAATACTGACTTTAATAAGCACTGCCTTTCTATTCTGGAGAACATCTGTGCAGTCAGAACCAGATCAGTTCCCGTGAACCCTAGTCTCTGGTTTAACGACAGCATTCGAGGCCTGAACCACCAGGGCAGAAAAATTGAGCGCTTGGGAAGAAAACAAATCCACGTCCATCTGCTGTATCTAAAAGATCTTCTGATCTCCTCTAACTCTGCAGTCAGAGACGCAAGGCTTGTCTGTTTCTCCAATCTGGTGTCCCAGAGCAAAGGGAATCCCAAGGTGTTGTTTAACACTATCAGCAGTATTGTCTCTCCTACAGCCTCCATCCACTCTGATGCAGACTGTAAAAATTTTCTGTCTTACTTTGTGGGAAAAAAAACTGTTCTCTTCTGGTTCTGCTGGACTTGACTGCAGCCTTTGACACTGTTGACCATCACCTGCTACTGGAGAGGCTGAGAGACTGGGTAGGCCAAACAGTAACTGCTCTGAAGAGGTTCTCTAATTTGTCTGAGTGCAGATATAAAGAAGTAGTTGATAACTTCAGGTGGTTTCACTGTTGTGAATCTGTTTTACTTTATAATTAAACAAAGGATTCAGATTGACAACTGTGGGATTTAATAAAATCATAATTTACTTTTTATGCGGTTGCAATCAAAATCTCTTAAGATTCTTGAACTGCTGAGCTGTTAGCACCCGTTCATGCACAGAGATAATTGCACTGAGTGTTAAAACATTTGATTTTGAACTTGTTCCATTTGATACCAGGATTATCTGTCTAATCCATATCTCATCACTTGAAAAAACATGTACATATCTGATAACCTGTGAAGTTTACACTTCTTTACATGGTTTGATTGTTGTATTTTATTTTTGCATTCTTCTTTTTATCTAATTATCTTTTTAACATACCTAAATCATACTATTGGCATCCAGTGTGTACAGCAAAGTAGGAATTTTAAAATGCAGGGAAACACTTTGCACTTAAATATGTACACAACCGGTCAAAAGTTTTAGAACGCCCCAGTTTTTCCTGTTATTTATAGCAGTTTAATTAATTCAAGTCCAGTGAATAACTTGAAATGGTACAACGTTAAGTGGCGGTAATTTCCACAGCTGTTCTGCAGCAATGGAGGTTGATCAAGCCTTGAAAGCTGGTGCTCCTAATTCCCACTGGTGTTCCTACTTTTCTGGATTACTTACAACCCCCTCTGTCTGTATAAAAGCAGTGTTGGAACATACTGTGATTCCATAATCTCGTGAGCATCAGTTGAGAAGTATTGTCCTGCAGATAATAGTGTGTTGTTACAAAAATGGCGAGAAAAAGAAAATTAACAACGGAAGAGAGAGAGAGACCATCATAACACTTCAAATTGTAGCTATAGGTCTTTCCTACAGAGAAATTGCAAAGTAAGTCAAGTGTCAGTGAGTACAGTTTCCTTCACTCAAATTGTAGCTATAGGTCTTTCCTACAGAGAAATTGCAAAGTAAGTCAAGTGTCAGTGAGTACAGTTTCCTTCACCATTAAAAGGCACTCAGAAACTGGGGCAAACACTGACAGGAAGAAGTCTGGCAGACCCAAAGTCACAACTGCGTCAGAGGACAAGTTTCTGACCCCCAAATTCCACTACCTCCGCTCCGACACGAACACCGGAGCAAAATCGGTCCCGTTGTAGTCAGTCAGAGCAATTCCACTACTGCGGCTGTGCTCCGGCAGTGCGGCACCGTGTGCCGCCCTCTGTTCCGGCGTCCGGCAAAAATAGAATCGATCCTATTTTCGCCGGACGCCGGAGCACCTCCGCAGTCAATGGACAGAAATCACAACTGCCCAACAGGAAAAGGAGCAAGCATAACTTCCGTTTTTCACAATAAATCGATAAACAAAATGCGTTTTTTGTTTCATGTGCACAGGTTTAACAACTTTTAACAACTATCAATGGCGGCTGAAGTTTAAATGCACAAAAGTAAGCCATAAATACAGTTTCCACTATCAAAGTAGTCACACTTTGTTGATCCAAACTCTGCTGATCTCTCAACACAAATGATGGGCAGATTAAACAGTTCATGCCGATGCTTCTCCCACACAACGGGTGTTTGGATCTAACTTCCGCGTTTATTGCTCGGACTGTATCGCAAGATCTCGAAAATCTCGCGCATGCTTGTTTGCCCACCTCAGGTCTCCGCACCGGAGCAGAGCCGTTGTAGAGCGGGTACCAGTAAAACATGAGTTCGGAAGCGAGCGGCTGCGGGGGCAGACCGGAGCGGAGCGGAGGTAGTGGAATTTGGGGGTGAGAGTTAACAGGTTGCTCACAGGACAACAGCTTCAAGCACAGCTTGATAGTGGTTGTAGAAAGCAAGTCTCAGTTTCAACAGTGAAGAGAAGACTTCGAGCTGCAGGTTTGACAGGACGAGTTGAAGCAAGAAAGCCACTGCTAAGACCTCAGAATACGAAAAACAGGCTCGCCTGGTCCATGAAACACCACCATTGGACTACTGAAGACTGGAAGAAGGTATTGTGGACTGATGAATCCAAATTTGAAGTCTGTGGTTCATCACGCAGGATATTTGTACGCTGTCGAGTAGGTGAAAGGATGGTTTCACAGTGTGTGGCATCAACTGTCAAACATGGAGGAGGAAGTGTGATGGTCTGGGGCTGTTTTGCTGGATCCAGGGTCGGTGACTTGTACAGAGTGAGAGGTACCCAGAACTAAAACGGCTACCACAGCATTCTCCAGCGCCATGCAGTACCCACTGGTATGTGCCTAGTTGGTCAGGGGTTCATCCTACAGCAAGATAATGATGCTAAACATAAGTCCAAGCTATGCCAGAACTACCTCAAGCTTGTAAACATGGTAAGCTTGTAAACATGGAGTGGCCAGCACAGTCTCCAGACTTAAACCCCATCGAGCTGGTTTGGGATGAACTGGACAGAAGAGTGAAAGCAAAGTACAAGTGCCACACATTTATGGGAACCTCTGCAACAGATATGGGAAGAACTTTCTGAAGAATATTTGATTTGTATTGTAGAAAGAATGCTGTTATATCAGCCAAAGGTGGCTGATTTCATGATTCAGAACTTTTGAATACATTTTGGTCTATAAATTGATTCCATGATTTCTTTTTAGTTCCAGTTGCTTATTTGTACAATGCTTTCATTTCAGAGTGCAATGTGACACAATGTGGCATCATTTCCAATAAAAGACTGGAAAAATTGGCGCGTTCTACAACTATGATCGGTAGTGTAGCTTTGAACCTTGACTTATCATGAGCAATTCAATCATCTTTGTGTTTTTAGAAATGTCTGATACAGTTAAAACGTTAGTTTTCATTTGATATATGTTGCATTTGCAGGCGGGGCTCCCAAACTTTTCAGCTGTTGCAATTATCACTAATTCAAACAAAGAACTTTGGCTGCCATTGTATAGTTTGGTTATTTATTTCAATTCTCAACTTGCCAATGCCATTTTAAGATGGATGGAGGATCTTCAGAACTGTTTTGCATCAGTTCTTTTTCAGTTAAATGTTAAAATAGCTCTGCCAAAAGGTATGCGCACATAATATGTGGTTCATTTTCTTTGTTACTCCTGGTTCACTTTTCCTGTCACTGTCATTTGCTTTCAGACTCATCCAGATGGAAACTCTTGTAGGACTTAACGGATCACTGTTTTGCTGGCAGCTTTAAGCATGAGAATGTGCCGAGATGTCAGCAGCCCCTAGAACAACAAGAGCAAAACTAAACCTCGGCTCACTGAGGTTCAGTCTAGTCAAGTACTGTACAGTCAGGTGAGACAAGGACGACAGCCAATCATCCTCCTCTTGCAGCTGATTAAGTGTTGTTGCCTCATTAATCCCAACAACAGCGTTGGTGCATGGTAATTAATTAATCTATTTTAATCAAATCAAAACAAGATGGTCTTATTGTTTGGAAAAGGATGAGGCTGCTGTGACAGTAGACATTTCAGGGCTTGAGACCCATCTCAGAAAGACTGACTGAAACATTTGCTTTGCTTGATTAAACTAGTATATGGGATGTAGGATGGAAAAGGTGTATAGTTCCAACAAGAGCCAGTTGACTGACATCTGAATTAATACACTTTCACTAACCAAGGTGTTAGGCCTGAGAGCCACTGCTGGAAACTTATAGACACTCCACCATCCCCACTGGAAAAATGGAAGATCTTATATTTGGTATTCTTCATATGTCAAGCTCCTGTAAAGCGTAAAGATGTGACCCAGAAGGTGCTGAGTCTATGTGTGAGTCTCACACTACTAACAAATAGTGGAAGTGTCTCATCAGGAGTCAGTATGTGTGTGAATGTTGAAGTTTATGTTTTACTCAAAACAAACAAAAAGAAAACAGACAGAGAAAGAGAGGCAACATGTTCCTCATGGACGATTCTAGTCTTCAGTTTTCACAGCGAGAGAGATACGTTTCACTCCCTTCCCATATACCTTTAAATTCCTCTTAAAATTGCATATAAACAACCCTCTCTGAAAAGCAGCGGAGACTTCTCTCAATATGCAAAACTCTGTTCACAAGCCCCTTTATGGCAGTCCTGTGATGTATTTTTGAGATATGCAAATATGACATTTCTCCTGTGTGACTGTGCATCAACCCCCCAAACCCCCCCCCCCCCCCCCCCCCACACACACACACACACACACACCTTTCTCTGTCAGTGAGAGGTGAGACATCACCTGCTCAGCTGTGGGACACATTACAGCAGAATGCAGCATCTGTTTGGTTCAGCTAAAGAGTAATTTACTGTCACTGTCAGCATTGGGCAGTCTGAGGTTTTGTTTTATTGAAGGAAAATTACATTTTACTAAAACACCAGATTTGTAAATAATAGACATACTTAGTGAGTTTGGCAGTGCAGTCATAACAAATGGTACATTTACCTGGCATTACAAATAATGTGTTAAAGAAAGCTGTCATGATCCGCCCCAGCCTCCCTGAATGTGTCTCTCCTTCCCTGATTAGCCTTATTGTTCTCACCTGTCCCTGATTACTTTGCCCATGTGTTCCTGATTCCCTTGTGTATTTATACCTCCCTCCTGGTTGTTGTCTTTGTCGGTTCATTGTCGTTGTCCATGTTCGTTCGTCCTGTTGCTCCCGTCCTACAATAAACATATTTTATTTTTTACATCCGTCTGCCTGCTCATCTGCCTCTGGAACCCACCACCACACATGGTCTGCCACCTCCACCCGCAGAACGGGACAGAATGAACCGACCAAACCTGGACCTGTGGTGAGCTAACACATCTGTTCCTGGAGGATTATTTTTTCTTTTTTGTCCCTTTCAGTTGTGGGAGATTTCTGGCCTGGAGTTTGTGTGTTCGGCGCATCCTACCTGTTCTCGGGGTGGTCGAAGTTCCTCTGGGAGAGCCTAGCGCATCCTATTTATCTTCGGGGTGGCCAGGGTCATTCTCCTCCAGCTGTTTTTGCCCCGTCCCGTTCTTCTCCTGAAGCCGCGGATCCTGGAGCCACAAGGGAATTACACCCCCTACGCACGCCATTATTCTCCAGTGTGGTAGGGCTGGTCTCCCCGCTCTTCTCCGGTGGATCCCGGAGCCTCAAGGGAGCTACACCCCCTACACACGCCATTATTCTCCGGTGTGGTAGGGCTGGTCTCCCCGCTCTTCTCTGGCTTCCCTTCTCCCGAGCCTCCGCCGATGGACCCAGCAGATCGGATGTGCACCTGCTCTGATTGGGATGTCGAGTACCTGCCGCCGAGCTGGGCTTCCACGCGTCGCTCCCGCTACTCAACCACTTCCTGGTCCACGCCTGCAGGTTCTGTGCCTGCAGGTTCTCCACGCAGCAGTTCCTGCTGGGGCCTATGCCTGCTGCTGCAGTTCCTGCTGGGTCCCACGCCTGCTGCTGCAGTTCGTCTCTGTGTTCCTGGTGTCCTGTATTCCTGGAGTCAAGTGTTTGTGTTAAGTCTACTCAAGTCTGCGTGTCAAGTCAAGTCATCGTGTCAAGTCAAGTCATCGTGTCAAGTCAAGTCATCGTGTCAAGTCAAGTCCAAGTGTCAAGTCAAGTCCAAGTGTCAAGTCAAGTCCAAGTGTTCGAGTGCCCAAGTCCAAGTGTTCGAGTCCCTGTGCCCAGTCCTTGAGTCCCAAGTCTTCTGGTCCGAGTTTCCCTGGTCTGAGTTCTTGGACACATCTGTTTGGTCGTAAGACGGAGTGCCGCCTGAACCGAGAAGCCCCTGCTCTGTGGCCCTGGATGGTGTTCCTTGTTCCCTGGTCTCGTCTTCTGTGTTCCCTTGTCATGTGTGCCCTAGTCTGGTCTTCGTTCGTGCCCGAGTCTCCTGTGTTATGTGGCTTGTGGGCGTCTGGTATCCGCCCCTTAAGGGGGGGGGGGGGGGGGATACTGTCATGATCCGCCCCAGCCTCCCTGAATGTGTCTCTCCTGCCCTGATTAGCCTTATTGTTCTCACCTGTCCCTTATTACTCTGCCCATGTGTTCCTGATTCCCTTGTGTATTTATACCTCCCTCCTGGTTGTTGTCTTTGTCGGTTCATTGCCGTTGTCCATGTTCGTTCGTCCTGTTGCTCCCGTCCTACAATAAACATATTTTATTTTTTACATCCGTCTGCCTGCTCATCTGCCTCCGGAACCCACCACCACACATGGTCTGCCACCTCCACCCGCAGAACATGACAAAAGCCTTCACTACTACATGGGGCTGAGAGCGTGTAGTTTGTTGGTGTTGATATTTCAGCCTCATTGCCCTTTATTGGTGAATTTAGTCTGACTTGTTAGAGAAAACATCAGTGTTGGGCAAGTTAATTCAGAACTGTAATGCATTATTTATTACTTGTCACCCTCATTTGAAAGTCATTCATTGCATTACAATATTACTGATTTTAAAATGTATGGCATTACACTACTTTTGCAGTACTTTAAGTTACTTTCATCAAAGCAACTTCAGTATGAATCCCCGACCAGACCTCCAGGTGAGGTAAGCCACCTTGAATTGCTTGTTCCTGTGATTCAGGACTTGTTCTCAGGTTGTGACAGATTGAGAAAAGATACCTTAGGTAATGGGAGTTTGTCTCCCCTCCCTCTTGGTAGCGGGAAATCCTAAGGATTATAGGTCATGACGTTTCGTTGGTTCAGACAGGCTCTTTTTTGCACTAAAAAAGTATTTGCTTAGCGTGGGAAGGAACCATTTCAAAGGGTGGATTAATTAGATTGATTGATAAATCCATGTTAGCCTGATCAACTAGCAGGAATCATTGTCTAGTTACCATCGCCCACATTGCTGCACACTGTTAAAAAAAAAGTTGGAAAACTTAAAATTTCAAGGCAACATGATGCAAGAGATTTTTGAGTATTCTCAACTTTTGCCCACTGTTGTTGATTTAACTTGGATTTTTAAGTTATGAAAGGAGTTCTGCCAACTTGGATTTTCTCATTGACCCAATTAGGGTAATGGCTGAAGGCTACCAAAGAGATTCTGGTTTGAATGCCATGCATTTCTGCATTCACTAAATGCAGAAATTCTTGTTGAACATACATAAAATTATTCCTTCAATTTAATGTTTTCCTAAATTCACCAAACACACATATTTTTGTTGAATATTCATACAATTCTTACTCCAGTTGAATTAAAACTTTAAATTTGAAAAATACTAAAAATAAAAACCCACAATTGAATCTTGAACTCTGAAATATTTATTTTGTAAAAGAGAGCCTTAAGTACATTTCAGAATGTCATGTCAATGTCATAGGTAGGTAACAAACTTCTTAGAAAAAGTGCCAGTTTCTTTTTTTTTTTTTGGGGGGGGGGGGGTGCTTTAAGCACCACAGCAGATATTGAAATTAAAGTGCAGAATCAAAAAAGGCAAACACTGTGACTGACTTGTAATATTTAACCAAAGGCACATTAAATAAAACTGTGCTAGATATGATTGGCTGTGTATCCTGAGGATAAAAGAAACTTTTGGAAGAGTTGGCAACACAACAAATCGATGACACAATTCGTTGCCAACTCTTTTAATAACCGATTTTCATCGATTTTATTGATTCGTTGTAGCAGCCCTACATCACACTCACGTAGAATAACACACAGGCTCCCTGCTGCTACAATCAGTGGAAGGTTATCATCTGGTGTAAAAAAAAGGCATTGATCAGAAATCCCAGATCACGTTTTATTCCACGAAAATCAGCCAAATCCACATTAATCTGGGTGCTAACTTTACTAGCATACTGTGCTAGCGAGAGCAAGTCGGATGCTAACGCTTTAGTGCTGCTAATGCCCGTAAATCTAGAGTAAAGTTTGTCGACATTTTAGAGTGATATGAAGCTTACCGCTCTGCTGCTGTGTCCCGTTGCTGCCACATTCAGATGGAAATTACTCCTTTTAGATAGATGAAGCTATTCCATCACAAAGCGAGGGTGGGGGGCCATTGATGTTGTCCTGCGGGATGGTGTGGGTGGGGGGTCTGAGTTTGGAGTATCCGGATGTTCCCTGGAGGTGGGTTCACTGGGGGTGTCTGGGACTGGGGGGCTGTTGCCCCCCTCTGGAGGTGCTTGGGTTGCCTCGGGGGGTGGACTACTGGCGGTTGTGAGTGGGGCCCCTTGGGGATCTTGGCGGCGGCCATGGGTCACTGCCTGGTGGCTGCAATACCCCTGGGCGGGTCTGGGTGGGGGCCTGGGGGCTCGGGGTTTGGGGGTGGCCGGCCCCGTGTGGGGATCTGGGCGGGGCCTTGGGGGTCGGGTCCTGACATGTATGCTGCCGGGAAGAAGGCAGGAACACTCAGCAGTGCCTGGCCCGGGTTCGGGGGCATCAGGTAGACCTTGGCTCCTCTGCCGTTCCATCACAGGGGAGGGGGAGGTCCAGGACGGGGAGGACCAAACCTTACCTGGATGTCCCATGTCTTATATATTCTGGAAGTTGTGCAAATGCAGGGGGGGGCATAGAAATTCTGCTGGGATGGGGCTGGGTTGGTGCCCTCGGACTCCGTGAGGCTCTGCAATGCTGCTGCTTTGGGCCCTGGCAGGATGGGCTGGGGTCTCCATGCCCTGGGTGGCAGTTTGACAACAGAGGTGCCTATTGGGGCCAGTAGGGGAGCTGGCTCCCTGGAGGGCTAAGCCCAACAAGCCATTCCTCCCCATCCCCGCATATTTCTCTCCTCCTGCTCCCTCACATCATCACACATACATACACATAGGACCTTGGGGGGTGGGCAAGTCAGGGAGTGCGGGTATGGACCCCATTTCCACATTCCTGTGGCAACCTGCCCCCCAATTTTATTTGCACCTTATACACTTCCACTGACGACATTCCACACAAACACACACTTAGGGCCTTGGGAGTGAGCACATTCAACGGCATTTGGCAGGGGGATATTTCAGCCTCCTCCCGAGTGCCGGTGCCCACTTCCAATTTTAAACCGCACTTGGACACTGATGGCTGAGGGTGTAAGTGGGGTGGTGCGGTGGCATCAGCTGGCATATGCCAGCTGATGCCCGCACTGCCCACTCACCACAGCCATGGAATACACCTCATGATCACACAACACTATATTGGAGCAGGTGGAGGGAGACTAGGGGTCTTAGCCACCTCTGTTGTTGCTAGGCTTCCTGGGGCTGGAGGCTAGGAGGGAGATCTGGCCGTCTGGTTGGGGTCTGGGGTGGTGGGTTGCTGTGCTCAGCGTTGGGCGGGGGAGCCTGCTCATCAGCACCCCAGCAGAAAGGGTCAAACTCTGGTTACCGGTGATGGTTGTACCCCATGTGCAGCAGTACCGGGACCAGAGTTAATAGGGTGTGTATGGGGAGCATGAGTGAGTGTCCGGCGTGCATTTTTGTAAGTCTTGGGTTGTATGTGCATGTGTGAGCATGAGGGAGGGAGTGTATGACTGTGTTTGTGTATGACTGTATATGTCAGGTGGGGCCTTTGGGTCCTCCCCTCTCCTGGAACTTCTCTTGATGATATAGATCTTTGTCCCCCCTCCCCCTGCCACACCTGGTGTGGGGGCTTGTGCCATGGTCTGCCTGAGTGTTCGTGGCAACCGGGTCTGGGGGTTTAAGATTTTGGCATCTGCCTGATAGATCCCGGTGGCTGCCTGGTGGGGTCTGGGTCCCTGGGCTCTGCTGGGTCCCCGGCGGGGGTGGTCACCCCTGGGTCCCGGGTCGCTGGGTCCCGGGCTCGGCCGGCTAGGGGCTGGGAGGCTGCGGGCGGGCCTGTGGGCTTGCCGCTGATATCTCCAGGGACTCTGCCGGCTGCTGGTTGTGGCCCCCCGGGGCGATCCTCTGTGCCTCTCGAGGGGGGCGGGGGCCTTTCTGGTTGCAGTCTCCTTGGGGTTCCTGCATTCTGGGGCAACGCCTGGATCTCTGGGACTTGGAGCTCCCCCCGTCTCCTGCGCATCTTTGGGGGGCGGATCTGTGGTCCCTCACACTCTCTGTTGGACGCTCCTATAGAGAAACCTTAAATAAACAAGCGCGTGTACACACACAGGTGTTCACATGGTGCTCTCAAAAGTATGGGCTTGGGCACGTTCAACACATGTCTTAAGACTATGGGGGGCACTTAATGCATTGTGATTTATTATCGTGATTCTTCAGTTAAGCAATGCTGATTATATATATATATATATATATATATATATATATATATATATATATATATATATATATTGTTTTTTGTTTTTTTTTTTTTTCATCAAGTTGACGCAGTGATAGATAGATCTTGTTTCATTGTTGTTGTGTCCCTTTTTTGTGTCCTTTTGTTTTTTTTGTCTTTTTCTGCAGGTTTAGAAGCAGACTCTTGTTCATTGTTTATTTTTGTGGACCCCCCCCCCCCCCCTCTCCACCTTTTCTCTTCCTTTCTCTTTCACCTCTGTCTCCGTGTCTGGTCGGAATTACAAAGCATTCAACATCAATAACAATAAAGTTTTAAGTATCAGGCGTGACATTAAAAGCAAACGCTTTGATGCTCCACCTGAGAATAAAATTGTAAGGCTTGTCACCAGCATTCAGACATCAATTCTGCTTGCTTCACAGCCAGACAGGACACGGTAAAAAAAAAAAAAAAAAAAAAAAAGATAGATGAAGCTAGCCTGGGAGACACGAACGAACGCGCGCGCACACACACACACACACACAGAAACACACTACCTTTTTCTCGTCTCGTCTCGTCTCGTCTTCCTCCGCTTATCCGGGTCCGGGTCGCGGGGGCAGCATCCCAACTAGGGAGCTCCAGGCCGTCCTCTCCCCGGCCTTGTCCACCAGCTCCTCCGGCAGGACCCCAAGGCGTTCCCGGACCAGATTGGAGATGTAACCTCTCCAACGTGTCCTGGGTCGACCCGGGGGCCTTCTGCCGGCAGGACATGCCCGAAACACCTCCCCGGGGAGGCGTCCAGGAGGCATCCTGACCAGATGCCCAAACCACCTCAACTGGCTCCTTTCGATCCGGAGGAGCAGCGGTTCTACTCCGAGTCCCTCCCGAATGTCCGAGCTCCTCACCCTATCTCTAAGGCTGAGCCCGGCCACCCTACGGAGGAAACTCATTTCGGCCGCTTGTATCCGCGATCTCGTTCTTTCGGTCATTACCCAAAGCTCATGACCATAGGTGAGGATTGGGACGTAGATCGACCGGTAAATCGAGAGCCTGGCTTTCTGGCTCAGCTCCCTCTTCCCCACGACAGATCGGCTCAGCGTCCGCATCACTGCAGACGCCGAACCAATCCGCCTGTCGATCTCCCGATCCCTCCTACCCTCACTCGTGAACAAGACCCCGAGATACTTAAACTCCTCCACTTGAGGTAGGACCTCTCCCCCGACCCGGAGGTGGCAAGCCACCCTTTTCCGGTCGAGAACCATGGTCTCAGATTTGGAGGTGCTGATCCTCATCCCAGCCGCTTCACATTCGGCCGCGAACCTACCCAGCAAGAGCTGAAGGTCAGAGCTGGATGAAGCTAGGAGGACCACATCATCCGCAAAAAGCAGAGACGAGATTCTCCTGCCACCAAACTCGACACACTCCACACCACGGCTGCGTCTAGAAATTCTGTCCATAAAAGTGATGAACAGAACCGGTGACAAAGGGCAGCCCTGGCGGAGTCCAACCCTCACTGGGAACAGGTCCGACTTACTACCGGCTATGCGGACCAAACTCACGCTCCTCTGGTAAAGGGACTGAATGGCCCTTAACAGAAAGCCACCCACCCCATACTCCTGGAGTGTCCCCCACAGGGTGCCCCTGGGGACACGGTCATAAGCCTTCTCCAAATCCACAAAACACATGTGGATTGGTTGGGCAAACTCCCATGCCCCCTCCATCACCCTTGCAAGGGTATAGAGCTGGTCCACAGTTCCACGGCCAGGACGAAAACCACATTGCTCCTCCTCTATCTGAGATTCAACTATCGATCGGACCCTCCTCTCCAGTACCTTGGCGTAGACCTTTCCAGGGAGGCTGAGGAGTGTGATCCCCCTATAGTTGGAACACACCCTCAGGTCACCCTTCTTAAAGATGGGGACCACCACCCCGGTCTGCCACTCCCTAGGAACTGCCCCCGATGACCACGCAATGTTGTAGAGACGTGTCAACCATGACAGCCCTACAACATCCATAGCCTTGAGATACCCAGGACGAACCTCATCCGCCCCCGGGGCTCCGCCGCTGTGTAGTTGTTTGACTACCTCAGCAACTTCTGCCCCCGAGATCGGACAGTCCATCCCCAGGCCTCCCAGCTCTGGTTCCTCCTCGGAATGCGCATTGGTGGGATTGAGGAGCTCCTCAAAGTATTCCTTCCACCGTCCGACTATAGCGTCAGTTGACGTCAGCAGCTCCCCATCCCCACTGTAAACAGTGTGAGCGAGTTGCTGCCTTCCTCTCCTGAGGCGCCGGACAGTTTGCCAGAACCTCTTTGGAGCCGATCGATAGTCTTTCTCCATGGCCTCACCAAACTCCTCCCACGCCCGAGATTTTGCCTCGGCAACTGCCACTGCTGCACCCCGCTTGGCTATCCGGTACCTGTCTGCTGCCTCCGGAGACCCACAGACCAGCCACGCCCTGTAGGCCTCCTTCTTCAGCCTGACGGCTCCCCGAACCTCTGGTGTCCACCAGCGGGTACGGGGGTTGCCACCACGACTGGCACCGGCCACCTTACGGCCACAGCTAGCAACAGCCGCCTCGACAATCGCAGAGTGGAACAAGGCCCACTCGGACTCAATGTCCCCCACTGCTCTCGGGACGTGGTCAAAGCTCTGCCGGAGGTGGGAGTTGAAGACCGTCTTGACAGGTTCTTCTGCCAGGCGTTCCCAGCAGACCCTCACTATGCGTTTGGGTCTGCCAGGTCTACGCGGCATGTTCCCTTGCCATCTGATCCAACTCACCACCAGGTGGTGATCAGTTGACAGCTCCGCCCCTCTCTTCACTCGGGTGTCCAAAACATACGGCCGCAGGTCAGATGATACGACTACAAAATCTATCATCGACCTGTGACCTAGGCTGCCCTGGTACCAAGTGTACCGGTGGGCATCCTTATGTTCGAACATGGTGTTCGTTATGGCCAAACTGCGGCTTGCACAGAAGTCCAATAACAAAACACCGCTCGAGTTCAGATTAGGTGGGCCGTTCCTCCCAATCACACCCCTCCAGGTCAAGCTGTCATTGCCCACGTGAGCATTGAAGTCCCCCAGCAGGACAATGGAGTCCCCTGATGGAGCACTATCTAGCACTCGTCCCAGGGACTCCAAAAAGGGTGGGTACTCTGAACTGATATTTGGCCCATAAGCACAAACAACAGTCAGGACCCGTTCCCCGACCCGAAGGCGCAAGGAAGCTACCCTCTTGTCCCCCGGGGTAAACCCCAACACACAGGCAGAGAGTCTCGGAGCTAACAAAAAGCCAACCCCAGCCCTCCGCCTCTCACCCGGAGCAACTCCAGCAAAGTAGAGTGTCCAACCCCTCTCCAGGTCTCGGGTTCCAGAGCCAATGCAATGTGTCGAGGTGAGTCCGACTATATCTAGCCGGTACCGCTCAACCTCTGCCACAAGCTCCGGCTCCTTCCCCGCCAGCGAGGTGACGTTCCATGTCCCAAAAACTAGTTTTCTTGTCCGGGGATTGGACCGCCAAGGCTCCCGCCTTGGTCTGCCACCCGATTCGCATTGCACCGGACCCTTCATGTTCCTCCTGCGGGCGGTGGGTCCACAGTTGGACGAGCCCATGTATCCGGTTCGGGCTGGGCCCGGCCGGGCCCCATGGGCGAAAGCCCGGCCACCAGGCGCTCGCTCACGGGCCCCAACCCCAGGCCTGGCTCCAGGGTGGGACCCCGGTAACCCTCCGGGCCGGGTACTCCGACTCTTCATTTTAACCGCCATGAAAGATCCTTCGAACCGTTCTTTGTCTCACCCTTCACCTAAGACCAATTTGTCATGGGAGACCCTACCAGGGGCACTAAGTGCCCCAGACAACATAGCTCCTAGGATCATTAGGGCACTCAAACTCCTCCACCACGATAAGGTGACGGTTCAAGGAGGAGACTACCTTTTTCTTCTATTTTTTATTTTTTAGCAGTTGTGTCATCAGCTTCTGGGTTTTAAATACTGCCATACCACCCTTCCTTAAAACGAGGAACAGTTTTGAGCTGTGTGTGGCTAAAATAACCAGACATTCTGCATTTTCCAATAGGACTACAAAAAATCTTAGCGAGAAGAAAAAATGGCGGATTGGCTCTGTGTTTAGCCGAGGGCCATGACCATATTTGGTAGTTATCCTGACGAAATACATTTCTGATGTAATAGATTATTTGAAAAACTGAACGGGTGGACAAATATGCCCAAAACTTAATTAATAAATATCTAAATAGCAACTCCAGTGAATAATATAAGCCTTTTTGCTCACTTAGACAGTTAAAATGTGAAACACACTGTGTTAATGGATACAAATGTGGGTCTTTCTGTCATGACTCCCATCCTTCACCCTCCTCCACTTCCTCATTATACCTCCTCATTCAGCTCACCTTGTCCTCTCACCAAGCTCCAGCCAAGCCCTGTTTTCCCCAGCAACCTCTGTCAGCTTCAATCAGCTCCATTCATTCCACCTGCTCCTGTAATCAGCCTCATCCCATTCACCTGCTTCCCCTGCTATAAAAGAACCAGCCATCCAGTCAACCGATGCCAGATTATTACAGCCTTGTCAGTAGTTCTCCAGCCATCCACCCTGCCTGATCTTTGCCTCTGGACCTTGTTTTTTGCCTGACCCCTGCCTTGCTCTCTGCCTGCCACTTTGACCTTAGCCTGCCTCTGAACCTGCCTCAGCCTTGCCCTCCAGGTACCTCTGCTTTCAATAAAGACTTTTTATATATATTTTTACTGTGTTGGCGTCTTCACGGGTCTTCTGAGTTCTGTTTGTGACACTTTCATGTTATGTCTCCTTTAAGATCTAAAATAAGTCATGAAATAATAAACATTATTTTGATTTGATTAAATCACTTGAGATAGAACATTCATTGTAGACAGCTGTAATTATAACCAACTTGTGAAGAATCATTTACTGAGACAAAATAAGATTCATTTTATTAAAAAGGGAAAAGTCTCATCTTCTGCATTAGACCTTGGAGTTGCAGCAGGATGTCAACAGTGGCAGAAGAGAAGTCAGGAATTGTTTTGACTATCTTCTGGTACGCCAACGTTAGAAGCAGCGTGTTTTCTGCTTTGGAGACCAGACAGTTAAGATGTTGCTCACTGTCTGTTCACCTCTGACATCGTTGTGGACAAACAACTTTGTTAGCCTTTCCCAACGTTACAACTGCTACCTATCTTTGAACCAGCTGTGGTGTTGTAGGTGGGCCTTCCAGGCCTGGGTCCTCCCACTTGCACTTGGACCCAGGGCTGGACTGGGACAAAAATTCAGCCTGGGCATTTTGACTGGAGACCGGTCCATCACCTGTTTTTTTTTTTTTTGGAAAAGACATTAAGCCTTACGCTGTTTCTGACACACGCCAACGTACACTTTCTTATTGGTAATATTTATGTATCAATCTAATAAACGTAAACCTACACCATCCTTCCTATCCTGGTATTCTAAAAAGTAGGGTTGGGGGTAACTGATTATTTTTAAAATGATTATTCTGACGATTATTTTATTGAATAGTTGACGATTCTAATGACTATTTAGATGATTAATCTAGCGATTACTTTTCTATTGCACAATTAATAAAAACCAAAAAATTCTCAAATAAATTCCTCCAAAAAATTGATAAGTTGTTACTGTAAGAGAATAAACACTACAGGCCTTCCATTTTGTATAACACTGCTTTTATTGTGTTGCGGTTGTTTATGTTCTGGTGACATGTAGAACTTGGGAGTGCAGGCTGCTGCCTGAGAGATGGTTGGAGACGGAGTGTCTCCATGCTGCTTTGTTTTGTTCACTTATGTGCATGAGGCAAGTGGTGTTACGAGCCTTCCTGGGGAGTCACGTGTTTCTCCTATTTTAACTGTAAATCCTTCTAGCTGTTATATTTATAACAAGAAACAGATATTCGGACGGAATATTTTCATGTTTATTCGAATATGATTGTGGAACACACCCAGCATCATAATAAATGAAGTAATAATTATGCCAATTTAAGCCTTTATGGGTGACCAGGACTCTGCGTTTATGAATGTGGAAGACACCCAGCATCCTGTGATGGCACTAATAACATCAAGAGATAATAAATAAGGTAATATTTAGGTCAATTTAACCCTTTACACGTGACCAGGACACTGTAATCATTTTTTGGCAAGGGAAATGATAATTTGTTGCCATTTTTGAGGTGTTTATGAATGTGAAAGACACCCGGCATCCTGTGATGGCACTAATAACATCAAAAGATAATAAATAAAGTAATATTTAGGTAAATGTAACCCTTTACAGGTGACCAGGACACTGTAATCAATTTTTGGCAAGGGAAATTATCTTTTTTTGTTGTTGCCATTTTTGGGGTGTTTTTGATGACACAGTAGGCAGTATGAGTACAGTAACATCAACAGATAATACATAAAACCCTTATTTGGTCAATTTTAGCCTCCATGAAAATCTTAGCGATTCAATCACTTTTTGGCAAGTAAAATGCCATTTTATTTGTCTACAATTAAATCATCAATAAAGAATTTAAAGATATTTTGAGGCATTTCTTATAGGTAAACGGGAGGGTGTAGTCTATTTGGCACGTGACAATCTTAATTTTATGTGCTGAAGTGCTTTTATCTTGTTACTTTTAAATAGAGCAACGTAATGTATAGATAGTAACCTACACAGTGTCATTAAAGCCAAAGCTTGATCATTTTAAATACTTTTTTTCAAGTAAAATGTGCCCCAAACTAGTTAACTGTGGCTCCATGTCAAGTGGACTAAAGAAAGGAAGGGGAAAAAATTAAATCGCTGGAGAATTGTTTATTTCCATTTATACGTTTACATTCAATACAGGGTGCCATTTTACATTGTTTATTTTTTTTTGTATCAAGGCTGTAACATAAAGAAAGCCAGTTCTTACCACAAAGTTTGTGGCACAAACCATCTTTCAATCGCAAATATTGCAAAAAGGATTAATATATCCTCATTGTGAATGTTTAAGACAAATAGCAACACTTAAAACAACTTCCGAACTGGAAAAACTAATGTGGCAAGGTGCAGAAACGAGTGCCCGGACAGGATTCGATCCCCAGACTTCCGGGTGAGAGTCATACGCTCTAACCAGTCAGCCAAAGAGACATTTTCTAGGCCAAGTAGCCAGGGCGCATGATCTATCGGGACATTGTGGATGCTCACACTGCCACATCTTCCTCCCTCTTTCCACAAGCACGTCCTCGTGCTCCCGCGCAGGGTGCCACAAACACTGCCACACTAATATCCGCGATAAACATCTGTTTAAGTACCGGAAGAGGTTATCTTTGCTTTCTGAATGTCCATATTGCTAGATATGCTGAGTTTTAGGGCGAAATCCTGGGGAATTTTGTCTAGAAATGCAATTACCTAACCGTGCGCGATCCCGCGGTGGCTAATCATTTTTTGGCAGCGAGTCAATTTATGGCACAACACCGGCTCGGGTTTCTCCTCCTCCTCCCTCTTTTCTTCTCCAACCTGTCGCTGGGCTGAGGCTCCATCACTTCCTAAATTGATTTTAATTGAACCTTCACTACCAAACAACTGTGAGATTTTAACACATGTGCCAGCATCAGCCTGAAGGGCCAGTTTCTTTTTTAGTCGAATTTTCTCCGCTCCTCCTTTCCGTTTTTTGTTCTCCATTTTGTTAAGCTCGTCTGTCTGTTTACTGAGATTCACAAACAACTGGCGGGTGCATCAGACCTCTGGCTATTGGTCCAGCCCAGAGTGTATTATTACCAATTGGCCAATCCACCAATTTTTATTAGGCATCGCGTGGGGCGGCGCGGACAAGTTGTCCGCAACAACTAGAGGCCAGAAAAAAAAAAAAAAAACAGACACCGGCCCATAAAAGATGAAAGAGTCGGCCCAGCGGGCAGTTGCCCGCTATGCCCTATGGTCAGTCCAGCACTGCTTGGACCCAACCTAAGTCATCCGCGAGCTGGTCATTTGACAGCAACCAATACCTGTTTTGTTTGCTTAAGAAGGTTTTGCACATGTTCAACACAAGATAATTATTAAAACGTCTATAAAATGTATCCAAAAGTTGTAGCCAGTTGGTGCCTAAATGATTTTGATTTTATTCACCCTGTTGGTGGTTTTATTTCCCATAATAGTTGAGCAGGTGCAGCTTTTTAACGTGTGTCTCTGTGTAGAACATGTTTAAATGGTTCAGAATACAAATTTAGGCCCTGTCTCATTGGATTGTTATCCTTTAACTTTGTACTGAACAAAACTTGAACAATGTTGAAATATTAAGAAAATTATCAGATTATTTTTTTCCCATTTACAGTCACAGAGTAAATGGCGCAGTGCGCCTCTGCTCTGCTGTTATTCAAGTTTAATAGTTTTTCTATAGCTTTGCAATTATCTTCACAAGCAGGCAAAATACTAAAATGTAGGCGAGGGTGATGTTAACTGGATATTTTCTGTATTTGACTGTTAATTTTGACGAAAAATCTCAAGGCTGTTGGTCATTTTGACAGACTGGAATTACCTTGACGCATGCAGGTGTGCAGACATTTTAAACGTTACGCACAAACAACATTGCGGAGGTAACAAACTCAATCATAACAATCCCATCTGAGCATTTGAGCATAATCTCTGCCTTGGACCATGCTCAGTGCAGCTCGCTATTAGCGTGTACACATTAGCAGACACCTCGCTGGCGGGGAAGGAGCCGGAGCTTGTGGCAGAGGTTGAGCGGTACCGGCTAGATATAGTCGGACTCACCTCGACACATTGCATTGGCTCTGGAACCCGAGACCTGGAGAGGGGTTGGACACTCTACTTTGCTGGAGTTGCTCCGGGTGAGAGGCGGAGGGGTGGGGTTGGCTTTTTGTTAGCTCCGAGACTCTCTGCCTGTGTGTTGGGGTTTACCCCGGGGGACAAGAGGGTAGCTTCCTTGCGCCTTCGGGTCGGGGAACGGGTCCTGACTGTTGTTTGTGCTTATGGGCCAAATATCAGTTCAGAGTACCCACCCTTTTTGGAGTCCCTGGGACGAGTGCTAGATAGTGCTCCATCAGGGGACTCCATTGTCCTGCTGGGGGACTTCAATGCTCACGTGGGCAATGACAGCTTGACCTGGAGGGGTGTGATTGGGAGGAACGGCCCACCTAATCTGAACTCGAGCGGTGTTTTGTTATTGGACTTCTGTGCAAGCCGCAGTTTGGCCATAACGAACACCATGTTCGAACATAAGGATGCCCACCGGTACACTTGGTACCAGGGCAGCCTAGGTCACAGGTCGATGATAGATTTTGTAGTCGTATCATCTGACCTGCGGCCGTATGTTTTGGACACCCGAGTGAAGAGAGGGGCGGAGCTGTCAACTGATCACCACCTGGTGGTGAGTTGGATCAGATGGCAAGGGAACATGCCGCGTAGACCTGGCAGACCCAAACGCATAGTGAGGGTCTGCTGGGAACGCCTGGCAGAAGAACCTGTCAAGACGGTCTTCAACTCCCACCTCCGGCAGAGCTTTGACCACGTCCCGAGAGCAGTGGGGGACATTGAGTCCGAGTGGGCCTTGTTCCACTCTGCGATTGTCGAGGCGGCTGTTGCTAGCTGTGGCCGTAAGGTGGCCGGTGCCAGTCGTGGTGGCAACCCCCGTACCCGCTGGTGGACACCAGAGGTTCGGGGAGCCGTCAGGCTGAAGAAGGAGGCCTACAGGGCGTGGCTGGTCTGTGGGTCTCCGGAGGCAGCAGACAGGTACCGGACAGCCAAGCGGGGTGCAGCAGTGGCAGTTGCCGAGGCAAAATCTCGGGCGTGGGAGGAGTTTGGTGAGGCCATGGAGAAAGACTATCGATCGGCTCCAAAGAGGTTCTGGCAAACTGTCCGGCGCCTCAGGAGAGGAAGGCAGCAACTCGCTCACACTGTTTACAGTGGGGATGGGGAGCTGCTGACGTCAACTGAGGCTATAGTCGGACGGTGGAAGGAATACTTTGAGGAGCTCCTCAATCCCACCAATGCGCATTCCGAGGAGGAACCAGAGCTGGGAGGCCTGGGGATGGACTGTCCGATCTCGGGGGCAGAAGTTGCTGAGGTAGTCAAACAACTACACAGCGGCGGAGCCCCGGGGGCGGATGAGGTTCGTCCTGGGTATCTCAAGGCTATGGATGTTGTAGGGCTGTCATGGTTGACACGTCTCTACAACATTGCGTGGTCATCGGGGGCAGTTCCTAGGGAGTGGCAGACCGGGGTGGTGGTCCCCATCTTTAAGAAGGGTGACCTGAGGGTGTGTTCCAACTATAGGGGGATCACACTCCTCAGCCTCCCTGGAAAGGTCTACGCCAAGGTACTGGAGAGGAGGGTCCGATCGATAGTTGAATCTCAGATAGAGGAGGAGCAATGTGGTTTTCGTCCTGGCCGTGGAACTGTGGACTAGCTCTATACCCTTGCAAGGGTGATGGAGGGGGCATGGGAGTTTGCCCAACCAATCCACATGTGTTTTGTGGATTTGGAGAAGGCTTATGACCGTGTCCCCAGGGGCACCCTGTGGGGGACACTCCAGGAGTATGGGGTGGGTGGCTTTCTGTTAAGGGCCATTCAGTCCCTTTACCAGAGGAGCGTGAGTTTGGTCCGCATAGCCGGTAGTAAGTCGGACCTGTTCCCAGTGAGGGTTGGACTCCGCCAGGGCTGCCCTTTGTCACCGGTTCTGTTCATCACTTTTATGGACAGAATTTCTAGACGCAGCCGTGGTGTGGAGTGTGTCGAGTTTGGTGGCAGGAGAATCTCGTCTCTGCTTTTTGCGGATGATGTGGTCCTCCTAGCTTCATCCAGCTCTGACCTTCAGCTCTTGCTGGGTAGGTTCGCGGCCGAATGTGAAGCGGCTGGGATGAGGATCAGCACCTCCAAATCTGAGACCATGGTTCTCGACCGGAAAAGGGTGGCTTGCCACCTCCGGGTCGGGGGAGAGGTCCTACCTCAAGTGGAGGAGTTTAAGTATCTCGGGGTCTTGTTCACGAGTGAGGGTAGGAGGGATCGGGAGATCGACAGGCGGATTGGTTCGGCGTCTGCAGTGATGCGGACGCTGAGCCGATCTGTCGTGGGGAAGAGGGAGCTGAGCCAGAAAGCCAGGCTCTCGATTTACCGGTCGATCTACGTCCCAATCCTCACCTATGGTCATGAGCTTTGGGTAATGACCGAAAGAACGAGATCGCGGATACAAGCGGCCGAAATGAGTTTCCTCCGTAGGGTGGCCGGGCTCAGCCTTAGAGATAGGGTGAGGAGCTCGGACATTCGGGAGGGACTCGGAGTAGAACCGCTGCTCCTCCGGATCGAAAGGAGCCAGTTGAGGTGGTTTGGGCATCTGGTCAGGATACCTCCTGGACGCCTCCCCGGGGAGGTGTTTCGGGCATGTCCTGCCGGCAGAAGGCCCCCGGGTCGACCCAGGACACGTTGGAGAGGTTACATCTCCAATCTGGTCCGGGAACGCCTTGGGGTCCTGCCGGAGGAGCTGGTGGACAAGGCCGGGGAGAGGACGGCCTGGAGCTCCCTAGTTGGGATGCTGCCCCCGCGACCCGGACCCGGATAAGCGGAGGAAGACGAGACGAGAGACATTAGCAGACAGCACGGCGAGGAGGTGTGGAGCGAAGCACGGAGCGCGGCTCTGGGTCACAGGCCAGCAGCAGAACCACGAGCACATGCGAAAAGATCTCCTCCCACTGCAGCGAGTGCTTTCCAGGTCTATAAGCCCTGTCTGTCAGAGACTTGTGGACTTGGAGAAATGTTCCCTGATTGTGAAACTTTGGCTCAAGTAGTGCTCTGTGCATTTAGCCTCTAGAACATTAAAACAGCCATGGACCCATCAGAGGCAAAAGTTCAGAACTTCGGGATAGCCTCGTCAGCAAGCCTTATAGAGACATCTGATTACGCACAAGTGGATGGCTTGTTCACTTTATGCCGAGCAGAAGGAAGGAGTGGGTTTGGGTCACAGCAGGTTAAATCGTTTAATTGTAACTTGGGGACAACGATCAAGACCAGATATTTTAAAACTCTGTCAGTCCAAATGACAACAAAAATGTCATGTAGGTATTGCTTCTTTACCTGCTTGTATTGACTTCTTATGTTGATATTAACTCATTTACTTAATACCCATCTAATCTATACAAACCCCCCCCCCCCCCCCCCCACCTCACCTGGTCAACATGCCGGATGTGTCCCCTCCACTTCTAACGTGAAAATTACATCCATGCCCATATTAAGGACCAGCAAATCAAACAAATTCCTTTTTCACACTATTGTGAGTTGCACTAGGTTTCGAGCAATGGTGGAAAGGAACAATGACCTTCAGCAATAAGCAGTTTTGTTCAAATTTGTCTGAGATTTGTGTTTGAGGATTAATTATTGATATCTGTAAAACTGAATGAGGAAAACAAAAAGGTGAAACAAACGATTCCCAGACTTCTCTTTGCCTCATGCATAGTAGAACTGTTATTAAATCTGAGCCAAGGTGGTTTCAAACAGTACAAAGTCTGTGCTGCAAAGGCTGACCTCTATCAATTTACACAGAGCTTCTAACAGAAAACAAAAGGCGTTCACATAGCCAAACAAACAGATGTGCAGCGTTACCGAGTGGCCTTTACTGGAGGCTCGGTGCACTTGTTTATTTATTTTTTACAATTTTCTCAGTTTTCTAAAATGTCATCCCTCCCATGAATTCTGTTTATCTAATGATCTAACTCCTGACACACACACACACACAGAGAGAGAGAGAGAGAGAGAGAGAGAGAGAGAGAGAGAGAGAGAGAGAGAGAGAGAGAGAGAGAGAGAGAGAGAGAGAGAGAGAGAGAGAGAGAGAGAGAGAGAGAGAGAGAGAGAGAGAGAGAGAGAGAGAGAGAGAGAGAGAGAGAGAGAGGTTAGCAGCCTGTGTTTTTATAGAGCAGTTATGAAGGGTTGGCCTTTTTGGTTGTCTGAACAATGTTCTAGGGGCACTCTGTCCTTTTTCACTGTGTGACTTTTAGGAGCTTGTGACTGATGCTTTGATGCTTCTGACTCCCCCACATTAAACTAACGGTATCACTCAAAGTGGGACTGTAATGCACAAATAACCAGCAGCCATTTTAGAATAAATGCATGGCTGTGCCAGCGGGATGCGGCAGACCTTTGGGTGAACTCCAAATGGAGCTTTCTGTTTCCTATTTAGCCAATACCTGTGATTTGTCTTACATACACTTATGCAGGCTGAAATACACCCTCAGCTGTTTCTAGTGTAGGGAGAAAGGGGTGCGGTGGGGTTAGGGTAATGCAGTGTGGTTAAACTACGTCAAATGTTGTCCCATTTAGGGTTTTGAAATGACTAAAACATTGGTTTAATTTGAAAATAAACAAATAAATACATTAGTTCTGAAGTGTTGATGACAGCACATGTGCATTGGCTGACATCTGAATCTGCTGACTCTCAGATCCAGGAGCAACAGTGTGGCTTTGGTCCAGGGCTTGGAACAGTGGACCCTTACAGATTTACGGAAGGGTCTCAGGTGAGATTTGTGGGCGTTCTGTGGGGAGTGACTGAGAGTGTGTGGGGTTCCATGGCCTCATTTAGATGCTGTTCAGTCCATCCAAAAGTCCAAGTAAAGGCTACGACCTCATTCTCAGAACAAAGTCGAGCAGCACAGGTTGGACTTTTCAATGGCTAACACTTGTTTCTGAACCTGTCTGTGGTGGTCATGGTCATAAAATCTAGAGGGGAGGGTGTCTGGTGTGGAAGCATTAGAACATTAGAATGCTCGTTGCAGGATACAGATGATATTACAGTATCCACTGTCAGAACTTCAGGGTAAATCTACCGGAACTTCCCAAGCCAAGCCTACTTTATTTATAAAGCACTTTAAAAGTGCTATAACCTATATCAGGGTGCCCAATCCTGGTCATGGAGGGCCGGTATCCAGCATGTTTTATTTTTAACTCTGCTTCAACACACCTGATTTCAATAAGCATGTGATTAACAAGCTTCTGCAGAGCCTGATGAGCTGCTGCACAGGTGATTAAACCACTTAATCATGTGTGTTGGAGCAGAAAAACCATAAAACCTGCTGGACACCAGCCCTCCAGGAGCAGGATTGGGCACCCCTGACCTATGTCATCATTAGTCATAGAATTATAGTAATAATAAACAGATTTTTATACGCTATCATTTTTCCTCTGTGTCAAATTATGAGTGTTGTTTCCCTGGCATACCCAAAGTACCTATTTACATAATCAGTTGCATATTAAAGGTTCAAAAATATTGATAATCCATATTTTTATGGAATATTATGTTTTATTGAATAATTTTGATTTTATTGGCCATTTTTTAAGAGTAACCACCTACAAAATGTTTTAACCAGTTGCACTATTCCGTCTGTACAAAGACCTGAAAGAGCTAATTTTGCATGGAGACACAACAGCTGTGAGGACCAGGCTATCACATCTCCCGGTCAGTTTCCCCCTCCCAGATTTTACCCCGAAGTTACAAGAATGAAAACATGCCCAATAGAGGTCTGACCTTTTAACCGTGAAGGTTAAATACTTCCTAAAAGTTGGGAGTAAATATCAACATCTGTTACAGGTGTTCAAGCATCTTGGTTTCAACAATAGAATAGAATAGACTTCATTGATCCCACAGTTGGGAAATTCACTTGTTCCAGCAGCATCAACACTTAAGACAATAATTTGAAGAAAAACATTAACAAAAGTACGTGTATATATGCATAGGTAGTAGTCTAGAATTGTAACAAAGTACGTGTATATATGCATAGGTAGTAGTCTAGAATTGTAACAAAAGTACGTGTATATATGCATAGGTGGTAGTCTAGAATTGTAACAGAAGTACATGTATATATGCATAGGTAGTAGTCTAGAATTGTAACAAAAGTACATGTATATATGCATAGGTAGTAGTCTAGAATTGTAACAAAAGTACATGTATATATGCATAGGTAGTAGTCTAGAATTGTAACAAAAGTACGTGTATATATGCATAGGTAGTAGTCTAGAATTGTAACAAAAGTACGTGTATATATGCATAGGTAGTAGTCTAGAATTGTAACAAAAGTACGTGTGTGTATATATGCATAGGTAGTAGTCTAGAATTGTAACAAAAGTACGTGTGTATATATGCATAGGTAGTAGTCTAGAATTGTAACAAAAGTACGTGTATATATGCATAGGTAGTAGTCTAGATTTGCAACAAAAGTACATGTATATATGCATAGGCAGTTGTCTAGAATTGCAACAAAAGTACATGTATATATGCATAGGTAGTAGTCTAGAATTGTAACAAAAGTACATGTATATATGCATAGGTAGTAGTCTAGAATTGTAACAAAAGTACGTGTGTGTATATATGCATAGGTGGTAGTCTAGAATTGTAACAAAAGTACGTGTGTGTATATATGCATAGGTGGTAGTCTAGAATTGTAACAAAAGTACGTGTATATATGCATAGGTAGTAGTCTAGAATTGCAACAAAAGTACATGTATATATGCATAGGTAGTAGTCTAGAATTGTAACAAAAGTACGTGTATATATGCATAGGTAGTAGTCTAGAATTGTAACAAAAGTACGTGTATATATGCATAGGTAGTAGTCTAGAATTGTAACAAAAGTACGTGTATATATGCATAGGTAGTAGTCTAGAATTGTAACAAAAGTACGTGTATATATGCATAGGTAGTAGTCTAGAATTGTAACAAAAGTACGTGTATATATGCATAGGTAGTAGTCTAGAATTGTAACAAAAGTACATGTATATATGCATAGGTAGTAGTCTAGAATTGTAACAAAAGTACATGTATATATGCATAGGTAGTAGTTTAGAATTGCAACAAAAGTACATGTATATATGCATAGGTAGTAGTCTAGAATTGCAACAAAAGTACATGTATATATGCATAGGTAGTAGTCTAGAATTGTAACAAAAGTACATGTATATATGCATAGGTAGTAGTCTAGAATTGCAACAAAAGTACATGTATATATGCATAGGTAGTAGTCTAGAATTGCAACAAAAGTACATGTATATATGCATAGGTAGTAGTCTAGAACTGCAACAAAAGTACGTGTATATATGCATAGGTAGTAGTCTAGAATTGTAACAAAAGTACATGTATATATGCATAGGTAGTAGTCTAGAATTGTAACAAAAGTACGTGTATCTATGCATAGGTAGTAGTCTAGAATTGTAACAATAGTACGTGTATATATGCATAGGTAGTAGTCTAGAATTGTAACAATAGTACGTGTATATATGCATAGGTAGTAGTCTAGAATTGTAACAAAAGTACATGTATATATGCATAGGTAGTAGTCTAGAATTGTAACAAAAGTATGTGTATATATGCATAGGTAGTAGTCTAGAATTGTAACAAAAGTACATGTATATATGCATAGGTAGTAGTCTAGAATTGTAACAAAAGTACATGTATATATGCATAGGTAGTAGTCTAGAATTGTAACAAAAGTACATGTATATATACATAGGTAGTAGTCTAGAATTGCAACCTTCGACCACTAAAAACCACAAATAAAAAACGAGAACACTTGGGTTCCAGCACTATGCAGCACACTGCAAGAGACACAGACATACTATGCAAATCTGGTATTGAACGAGTATTGAACACATACTGAGTATAGAGCTCCGGGAGTTGACGTCACTTCTCCCGGCATGCAACAGTTCAAATCGAAACGGCGCCATATTGGCATGCAGAAGCCGGCAGCTGGACTATTTGTTATTGTCAGAAAACTCAATCAAACGGGAAATATGGTAGATTCCTGTTGTGCCCCAGGATGCAGAACAGACACGGACGACATAAGGAATGAGCCATCTACAGGATTCCCCAAGATCCGGAGCGCCGCAAACGTTGGATCATTGTAATAAAACGCGCTAGTGACCGGGCGAAAATGAAGCTGTGGGATCCCGAGAGTAAAGGTTTTTGCGTACGCAACGACCACTTCATATCAGGTACTTAAACCAACGTTTCCTCAACTGTGTATGGTATTTATTTTAAATGCTTTTATTATGATTCTTAGTGGGCTTCCTAAACTTATTTTGGCCTGGGTTTTTCTGTCTTATTACTCATAGCAATCAATCAATCAATCAATCAAAGCTTTATTTATAAAGCGCCTTCTGCAACCCTGTCAGGAAGCCCAAAGCGCTGAACATGGTACAGTTGTATGTAATTATATTGATAAATCAATAATAATTGGGGCGACGGTGGCACAGGAGTTAAGTGCTCGCCCCGTAATCGGAAGGTTGCTGGTTCGAGTCCCGCTCAGTCTGTCGCTGTCGTTGTGTCCTTGGGCAAGACACTTAACCCACGTTGCCTGCTGGTGGTGGTCGGAGGGACCGGTGGCGCCAGTGCTCGGCAGCCTCGCCTCTGTCAGTGAGCCCCAGGGAGGCTGTGGCTACATTGAAGCTCATCCCCACCAGTGTGTGAATGTGTGTGTGAATGGGTGAATGACTGATAGTGTTGGAAAGCGCCTTGGGGGGTTCTAGGACTCTAAAAGGCGCTATATCAAATACAGGCCATTTAATAAAAGAAATTCAAATTACAAAATACAAATTACAAAATACAAAATGGAAATTACAAGATAGATGAAACATTCCGGTAAAATACAAATGTGTGAAACACAATTGGATTGAGTGGATGGATTGAGTGTACCAATGAAAACTGTGGAATGGATTCAACATAGTAGAGGGCCATAATCAAACATGTTCTGGAAATGCCAAGCGGAGGAGGTGTGTTTTTAGGTGATTCTTAAAGACTGGCAGAGAAGGGGACAGCCTAACTGAGGGTGGCAACTGGTTCCAGAGTAACGGTGCTAGGACTGAGAAAGCCCGGTCCCCACGGGTACGACACCTAGACCGAGGGACAGCGAGCAGGCCTTGGTCAGAGGAGCGCAGAGCGCGTGATGGGGAATGTCTGTTCAGGAGAGTGGCCAGATAGGGGGGAGCACCACCCTGGAAGAAATGATAAACAAAGACGAGTATTTTGAATTGTGAGCGATAGGAAATCGGAAGCCAGTGCAGGGAGGCCAGAACTGGACTGATGTGGTCCCGTTTCCTGGTCCCAGTCAGGAACCTGGCAGCGCTGTTCTGCACAACCTGTAGGCGACGCAGTGTTGACTGACACAACCCTGCATATAGAGAGTTGCAGTAGTCAAGCCGAAATTACAAAGGCATGCAGAACCCGCTCCAGGTGGGCTCTCGACAGCATATGCTTGATTTTAGCAAGGCGTCTCAGGTGAAAGAAACTGGACCGGATCACAGAATTGATGTGAGCATCAAATTTAAGTCCTACATCAAGTTTCACCCCCAAACTGGTAACAACAGGTTTTGAGTATGGAGAAAGAGGGCCAAGATCAGCATAACGATCCACATTCCTGCTGTTGGGGTGAAAAACAATGAGCTCTGTCTTTCCCTCATTCAGATGTAGATAGTTGGACATTAGCCAAGACTTCACCTCATTAACACAGGAGACAAAGGACTGAATAGAGTGACCTTTCTCCTGACACAAGGGAGAGTAAATCTGGCAATCGTCAGCATACAGATGGAATGATAGGCCATGTTTACGAAAGATTGACCCCAGAGGTAGCAGATAAATGGCAAACAAAAGTGGACCAAGGATCGACCCCTGCGGGACCCCCCACCGGAGCCCCTCCCAAGAAGAAAAAACATCACCCAGTTTAACACAGAATGTCCTGTTTTGGAGATACGATCTAAACCAATCCAGAGCTGACCCTTTGATCCCAACCCATCGTTCCAAGCGATCGAGTAGAATCGCGTGGTCAACTGTGTCGAATGCTGCTGTCAGGTCTAATAACAGAAGCAGCACAGATGTTCCCTGATCTAGTGATAGATAGATGTCATTTAGGACCCTCAGTAGAGCAGACTCTGTGCTATGGCCAGACCTGAACCCTGATTGGAAAACCTCAAACAGATCAGTCAGCTAAATGTGAGACCAGCTGCTGATAAACGACTTTCTCAAGCAGTTTAGATGTAAAGGGCAGGGTAGAGATAGGCCTGTAATTTTCGATCACAGAGATATCAGCACCAGGTTTCTTCAGGGTCGGCCGAATAACTGCTGCTTTCAAAGCAGCTGGGACAACACCTGTGCTGAGGCTCCCATTGATAATCTGACCAAGTGATGGGCCAAGGCACGGAAAGGCAGCCTTCCAGAGACGAGGCGGTAGAACATCAAGTGGAGAGCCAGATGGCTTCTGCCTCGCAACTAGCTTACTCAGCTCAGAGTATGAAACTGTATTGAGGGAGCTCAGAGTGGGTGGTAATGGATGAACTGGAACAGGGTCAACAGAGTTACCAGAAATGACTGCTCTAATGCCCGACACTTTATCTACAAAGAATTTGTGAAAAGCTTCAGAGTTTCCAGCAGCTGTAGGAGACATGGAGCTAGGCTCCTGATACACCAGAACTGAGTTTAGCGTTTTGAAGAGAATCTTAGGATTATTGGAGATTGTCTCAATGATGTCTGCAAAATAGGCCATTCTGGCAGCCCTCACTGCATCCTGATAAGCAACCAGAGATGCTCTGAACAACTCACGCGAGACCTGTAGGCCATCCTTTTTCCACTTTCTCTCAGAGGATCTACACGCCCGCCTACAAGCCCGTGTGACATCAGAGAGCCAAGGCTCCCTCCTAGGCCGAGACTTGCAAAGCTTGAGAGGGACAATCACGTCCAGGACCTGATTACAAAGTACATCAAAGTGTTGTGAATAGTGATCAACGTTAGATGGATCTGGGTTAAAGGTCTCTAACCTTACAGACATACAGTCCACAAACTTTGAAATAGTTTCTGCATCCAGGGCTCTGAACCTAGTAGCTGGAGCTTCACACACAGGGACAGGACATGGCAACGTAACATCACAGAGTATTGGAGAGTGGTCAGAGAACACAGGAGGCATAGTCACAAGGTTCATGATGGGTAGACCATAAGAGATAACCAGGTCCAGGGTGTGACCCCTGGCATGAGTTGGGGATGATACCCATTGAGTTAGATTGAATGACTCTAGCAAATTAAAAAAACCTTTAGCAAGCACATTATCAGGACAGCAGATATGGATGTTAAAATCACCAAAAAAATAGGACATAATCATATTTTACGATGCAGTCTGCCACAAGATCACAGAAATCATTAAGGAAGTTAGAGTCAGTCTTTGGAGGGCGATAAATCAGCACAATGAGCAGGCGGGGGGAGATGCACAGTTCAAATAAGCACAGTTCGAAGGAAGAAAATGACATGGTGGGTGTAAGCTGTTTACAAGGAAAGCTGGATTTAAAAATAACAACCAGCCCTCCACCTCTGCCCCGTGATCTGGGGATATTAAAACACGAGCAGCCAGGTGGTATGAGCTCGAGTAGGGAACTTGTGTCGCCAAACGGGATCCAGGACTCACAGATGCAGAGAAAACCCAGGTCATGCTGAATACAAAAGTCACGAAGAATAAAAGTTTTGTTCAGCACAGACCTGGCATTGACCAAACCAAACCGGGTCTGCAGCGGGGCTGCAGCACAGAGATCGCGCACGGACCCAGTCCCCTCTAACTCAGTGCCCGTAACCGAGCGCAGATTCTCCCAGCAAACCCCAGTCTGGCGTGATCTTCGAGCCAATCGGCCGTGGCAGCAAGTAAACATCACGTAAAACGCTGCCTCGTGAGTTCTGCGTGCTGCCGTTTCCATGTTTTATGATCACAGCAATTAACCGGCTAAGCTGTATTTAATTTTTAAGCAATGGTTGATCAATTGTCAGATCACACATAAAAAGCACTTTGGATTGCTATTATCTGTGTCACCGAGACTACTTACGTGTAAATCTGTTATTTGTCCGTCCATCCATCCATTTTCATCCGCGTATCCGGAGTCGGGTTGCGGGGGCAGTAGCGTGACTTCCCTCTCCCCAGCCGCCGGAGCCAGCTCCTCCGGGTAAATCCCAAGGGGTTCCCCGGCCAGGTCCGGTGTTGTGCCGGTAAGAAGCCCGCTCTGACAGCTTCTGGCGTCGGAGCGGGCAGTAGAGTCGAGAGTCCCAGACCTTCCCCCCAGCTCCTCCGGCCGGGGGAATCCCAAGGGGTTCCCCCGGCCAGGTCCGGTGTTGTGCCGGTAAGAAGTCTGCTCCGACAGCTTCTGGCGTTTTTTAAAAGTATCCCAGGGGCACGGTAAGCGTCGGAGATGTTCAGTCTATTTAATTTCTGACTATATAAAACGATTTCTTCTGTTTTAAAGTGTGAAGTAAACTCCGACGAAGTAAAATCCAAGCGGATCCCATTCATGTTCATGGTTACATCCGTGTTTGTTTACCTTTTTTGCATGCCAAAATGGCGTCCACTAACTGAGAGTCACGTGGGGTCCGGAGCTCTATTGCATTAATGTTATTGTGTACCAGGATAATGCCAGTACCAGTTAAACTGAGGAGTTATACTATTACTGCAGAGGGGATGAAAGATCTATGGTAGAGTTCTGTTTTACATCTGGGATATGTTAAGCCTGATTTATGCTTCTCCGTCTGCATCAGTGCGGAGGCACGCAACGCCATTATCCATCCTTGCGTAGGGCACGCAAGTACGTACGGAGTCGAGCCCACTTTTTTAAACATCTGTCGAACGAGACGGATTACGCAAGCTTGTGATTGGTCGGGACGCCGCTGTTGTTTACAGCGCCGCCATTGCAAAGAGAGCCGAGGATAACTAGCGGCAGACACGGAGCAGCTTGAAGAATACCTCGCGAAAAAACTCTAAAAGTATGAACGTTTCATCCTCCTGTGACTGGAGGAGTGAAAAGATGCGCAGCAAGCGTTTTATTTGTGGACGGAAATGACAGGAAACGTGGGTTTAGAGGTGGGGAGCGCATGAAGCGGTGGGAGAATGAGAGACAAATATGTCAGTGTTAAAAGTCTCTTATATACACAAAAAACACAATAAAAACACACTATCTTGGACCGATACATGACAGATACCACAGAACAACGCTACGCCCTCTGTTTTCCTGCCGGGGAATTGCTTTGCAACACTCTCCAGGAGACGGAGAAGCATGAGAGCAAAACACTTCCGTCATTCCGTGCGTGTCTGTCCCTTGCGGAGTTGACGGAGAAGCATAAACCAGGCTTAAGTCTGCCTCAGAAGGAGCTGTCCATGGTCTCCACACTGGAATGCAATGGGTGGGAGGTTTTTTTTTAAGATGGTGGTCATCTTCACCAGCATCCTCCTTTCACAGTTGAATCCAGTGAGCAGCTCAGAACCAAGATAGCTTTGTTAACTAGCTTGTTCAGTCTCTTCCTGTCTCTGACAGAGCAGCTTGCACCCCTGCAGCCTGGATAACAGGGCCAACAACAGAGTGATAAAAGGATTTTAGCAGCTGGGAATTAATTCCGAACGACCTCCAGCTCCTCAGGCGGTGGCGGCGGCTTTGGCCCTTCATATACAGAGCATCTGTGTTGTTGGACCAGTTCAGTTTACTGTTGAGGTGAAAACCCGGGTACTTAAAGGTCTCCACCACCTCAATGTCTGCTCGCTGGATGTTTGCTGGTGAGTGAGGAGGAGTGTTTCTCTGGGAGTCAATCACCATTTCCTTTGTTTTACTGGTGATCAAGCGAAGGTGGTTATGCTCACACCAGTCCACAAAGTCCATGATGACTGACATGTACTCCTGGTCATTCCCCTCAGTCACACAGCCGACCATAGCTGAGTCATCGGAGAACTTCTGGAGGTGACAGCTGCTGGTATTGTAGGTGAAGTCCGAGGTGAAGAAGGTGAATAGAAAGGGTCAGAGCACCGTACCCTGTGGAGCTCGAGTACTGCACATGACCACCTCAGATGTACAGTTGTGCAACCTCACATACTGTGTTGTTCCTGTCACGTTGAGAGGAAGGTTTGGACCCAAAATGCAGTAACCCAGGATGACACGAGGCAGAAGTGGATATGAAGTAAAAATCCTTTTATTTTAGGAGGCTGGGCATAAATCCAAAGGCAAATGCTGGCAAAAAAAGGCAAAGCAGATGCTCTTTCATGAGCAAGATCAGGAGAACACACGAGACGGACAAAACAACACTGACAACGACAATGGACCGACAAGACACAGAGACAAGACAGGGCTTAAATACACTGGGGCATAATGGGAGGCAGGTGAGCTGCAGGTGTGTGGAGTGTGGGGGGAGGACCAGGTGATAGCAAAGACTAATCAGGGAAGAAACTATCATGACCTAAGAGGGAACCTAAAAACAGAAAAGCAACCATATAACTCAAATTCTAAAGGGAAGGAGAACTACAAAAACTGTTGGGACTAAACATATTAAAGAGACTAATAAAAATGAAAAGCTGAAACTATAAACACTGCAGAGGGATGCCTGGCTGCAGAGGGGTGACTGGAGAAGACTAAAAGAACACAGGAGACACATAAATGAGATGCAGACAAAGGACACATGAGGGCGCTATGAAACACAAAAGGAGAACCTGGAGTGGGAACTGGAGGGGCTGGGGAACAAAGGGACACAGAACATGACAGTTCCTAAGTGATCATAGAATGTAGGAGAGATGGACCAGTGGATGCTGGATCCAAATGTTTGAAATGATGTCTCTCTAGAGCAGTGTTTCTCAACCCTGGTCCTCAGCAACCCCTGTCCTGCATGTTTCTATGCTGCTGTTTCCAAAAGCATTGTTTCGCTGCTGCCACACACCTCACCTAAATGAATGAGTGATTGACAGTATTCTGCAGCACTTGATGTCCTCCTAAGGTGGCAATGCAAATATGTGAACCAGGTGTGCTGTAGCAGAGACATGGAAAACATGCAGGGCAGGTGTGCACTGAGGACCAGGGTTGAGAAACACTACTCTAAAGGGTTATTGGGTTAACCCTCAGTCTTCACTTATATTCACTATACAATTGAGTCTTTAAAAGACAAAAACGTCCGCTGGTAAAAATGGCTATGAAAAATGTATACATTAACATATTTGTTCCCTTTTTTTCATAGATCTGTTAAACGACTTAAGTCCTGCTAAAACATATAAAAACTTCCCGTATTACAAGGATTGTAACCCTTCAAATGCCAGTTTTAGTCATTGCTGTAATTTATGAGAAAACACACACACACACACACACACACACAAATAAATAAATAGGTTTTTCTTTCTGGGACATTTAATATAAATCCGTCTTGGTTATGTTATGAAATATTCAAAATATAAAACTTAGCATCAATAGTTTTTGTGTAGCAACAGATTCAAAAGTTACCATCCTCTTGTGACCATAGCAGACAAAAACATCCCATTGACTCCCATTCAAACCACAGTTTGATCCTGTAACATCTGCTACAAATAATCATGCGTTCTGTGAAATTAGGGTTTCATTTTGGAGAAAAGTAGTCAAATTTATGATTTTTACATTTACCACCAAATTCAGCCATTTGAGCAGCTTAGACAAGAAACTACACATTTCTTTAGATCTTCTTCTGTTTATATTGACGTCAAAATGTCTACTTGACCTCTGATAAGTAAATAAAACACAGTTTGACTCTCTTACTGAACTTCAAAGTGTAGAAAACAAAAACAATTAATATGTTTATGCACCTGGCTGAGCTCAGAGAGGATGAAACTGTGTTTTTAAAGGCCCCATGTGTGAAATCCATTGAAATCATGATGAAAAAATGCGACTCTTTAGCGCCATGCAGTTCAGAGAAAGTTTTGCAGCTACGGGGGCTCACTCATGAGTTTGACTGTATAATCAATTTCCAACCTGTCTATCCTAACCCACACAAAGCTTACAACAAGCTACTTGACCTCTTTAAAAAAGCATTTATAATTATGACTGTTTATCATTCTACCAGTTCAGAAGGAAGCAAGCTGGTTCTGTTAGATTTTGAAGCTGTCATGATTCACACACGGAGGAGGGGTAATGTCAGCCGGGAGGTCAGGTGTTGTGAGAAATTGTGTTCCCCTGAAATATTCTGTCCCCCTGTGTCAGGAGATCGCACTTCAGGCTATTTTCACAACATTTGTGATAAACCTTTACAGAAAAATGATGTAATTGTAGCGGTCACACTTTATAGCATGATGACTACAAATTAATTATGACCAATAAAATGTGATGATTCCATATACTGTATTTTCCGGACTATAAGCCGCTACTTTTTTCCCCACGCTTTGAACCATGCGGCTTATAATGAGGTGCAGCCTTACTGAAGATTTTCCTTCACCAGCCAGGGTGCACTTTAGCAGAAAGTGAAACAGGTGGAAGTCAAAAGTGGAAATCGAAGAAAGTGCTCATTTTAATTTAGCACATGCAAGCAGCCGGCACGACGAATAATTTTTTTCAAATCCATACCTCCTCATCATGGTAACTACACGTATGAGTTCATATGTTGCCGCATTTAAGTTGAAGACCATCGATCTGGCAGTAAAGGAGGGAAACAGTGCTGCCGCACGTAAGCTTGGCGTGAATGAATCCATGGTTCGGCGCTGGAGACGACAGCGAGAACTCATTCAAGCCAGCTTCACCCGGGGATGATGACAGTAACACGGACAGCGACACTGACATCGCCACAGAAAAGGTATGTGACGAAGCTCTTCTGAGGCTGTTCAACTCCGACACTGAACAAGAGGACTTTAATGGCTTTAGTGCGCAAGAGGAAGATGAGCGCGAATGACTTCTTCTGGTAGGCAAGTGTGTTTTATTTACTAACCAGGCATGTTTTGTGTGCAGTTTTTATTTTCTAATCATCCAGGGCTTATTAATGCTGTGTCAGCGCTGTTCTTTTCTTCTAAACATGCATGCAAATTACCGGTAATAACGCGTCAGTTCTGTTTTTATTTTATAGCCATCCAGATATATGAATGCTATCAGTGCTGTTTTCTTTTCTAAACTTGCAGGCACGTTCACCCGTGTTTAAAATTCGTTTTGTTGAATTAAAACAACAATGAAAAACTTCCGTGTAGCGTCTTTCTGTCTAATTATCTTGTGTTATAGCCATACATGCACTGTGCGCCGGAGACTCGGATGTGGCTGCTGCGCCGCGGCTTGTATTTGAGTGTGGCATGTGTGTGTAGAAAACCTTTTTTTTTGTTGGTGTGGCTTATATTGAGGTGCGCTCTATAGTCCGGAAATTACGGTAAACATGAAATATCAATTTGATTGATCTTTCAATGTTTAATCAGAAAAGTCTATGGTTCTTTGCTTGTTCAGGGACCAAAAACACACTTCGTATTAATTCAGACTGAGTCAAGTATATAGCTGAAAAGGAATTTTATTCTTTTCTTAACTAATGATTATACATGACAAGATATGAATAATGAGATGTGATGGAGTGGATATGCGGTGATAGAATGTGATGTGTAGGTGGTCTACAAACCCTGGCGGAGACCCCCAGCAGATACGGATTGTCAGAAGTCAGATGGACTTCACGGCACCTGAAGCCAGTAGATTAACCCTTTAAGCGCCAAAGTCGCAGAATTGCGACAAGCAACAATGTTGGATTTAATAAGCCACAGCAGCAGAAATGAGCCCTCATGCAGATAATACGCTACACTGCGGGGTGGCAGACAGCTGTAACTTCAATCCAAGCAGCATTTGTGGGTGTGTTACTATTCAAACTTTTGGAGTATTTAGAGCTTGAACCACGCCCACCAGTCACAGAGTCGCGGGGGTTGTCAGAGCAGTCAGAGCGAGTGAGAGCGAGCGAGTGGTAGAGGGAAAAAACACAATGCTAAGAGGAATGTTCAGTGCTGACAAAGCTCTTCGTCTAGTACTGGCAGATTCAGATTCGGAGGAAGAATATTTCCTTTCCGAGGATGGTCTTCTAGCGAGACGGAAAACTCCGCTGGTGATCGATTCAGCCCCGGGGGTGTAAACTGCGGGAATTGCAGAAGGACAGGGAGGAACCACGGGAAAAAAATCACTGCTAGTAGGGGGGTGGCCCAACACAGCCTCAGTGACAAAAATAATGATGATGGCTGGGTTAGTTAGGGAGAAGAGGAACAGTAGTCCAAGTGGATCAGGCATTTTGATGAGCCAGTTGGATACTGTGGAGACAGGGATCTGTCAAATTCAGAACACATTGATTTTCTGTCAGTTTTTTTGGATGAGGAATTCTGGACCCTCATCACAACTGAAACTAACCGATATGCTCACCAGTATTTAGAGAGGGAGGAACTGAAATCTAGCTCCAGATATAATGACTGGTACGATGTAACTGTCCCAGAAATGAAAGCGTTCATTGCCATTCAGTTCTGCATGGGGCTTGTGGAAAAGCCTGAGATTGAGGACTACTGGGCTGGCTTTTGGCCAACATACACACCTGGCTTCAACAAAGTGATGTCAAGAAACAGATTTGAGATCATCCTTTCTTTTCTCCAATTTGTAAACCACGATGAGCGTGTTGAAAGGGGTCAGCCAGGTCATCACAGACTGTTCAAGGTGCGCCCCATAATTGAGATGATAATTCCATGCTTTTCATCCATCTATGGTCCGTAGAAAGAACTGTCCTTGGATGAAATGAACACCGCATTCAAGGGAAGGTCTACCTTGAGGCTGTACAACCCCAAAAAAACAGACAAATATGGCTACAAAGCATTTGTTATGAGTGAGGCCAGCTCGGGGTACGTTTTGCAGTGGTCCCTCTACACTGGACAAAGTGCAAATGATGATGAAAATGTAGGTGCCACACATTACATTGTTTGTCAGCTGCTGGCCCCATATACAGGGAAATGGCATGAGGTGAATATGGACAGCTATTATACTTCACCAGCCATAGCTCGTGAGCTGGCAGCTAATGAAATTGGTATGTGTGGCACTGTAAACTGCAACAGGAGAGGGATGCTAAGTGGCCTGAAACCAGCCCAGTTGCCATTGAGGAGGGGAGATGTTCCCGTGCTCATGCGAAATGATAAGCTGCTGGCATGTGCATGGCAAGACACGAAGCATCTCACTCTGCTGTCCGCCATTCATGGCAACACATGCACAAAAAAAAAAAAAACGCATCCGCACAAGGGAAAATGTGATTGGGTTTCAAGAAATAGAGAAACCAGTGTGTGCTGACAGCTACAACTCATTTATGGGAGGAGTAGACAGTGCTGATCAGCGAATGAAAACATACCTCTTTCCACACCGCTCAAGAAAATGGTGCAACCGCATTTTCAGTGCTCTTAGCATTTGTGTGGTGAATGCCCACATTCTTTACACCAGGAGTGTTCCTGGTCCACACAAATCCCTGAAAGTCTTCATTCAGCAAATAGTGACTTCCTTACTTGATGGCTACTCCAGGAAGGAAAACAAAAAAGGAGGAAGACATTCAATGCAGCTGGGAGAAGTGCCACAGAGGCTCACTGAACGACACTGGCTCCGCAATGCAGACGATCGTCCAGACTGTGCCATGTGCTCAGATTGCACCCGCCCAAAAGGCCGTCGCCAGACAAATTTTCGGTGCAATCCATGTGTGGAGTGGGTTTGTGTGCCGTACCTTGCAACGAAAGGTACCACACACTGAAAAACTACAAGCAATGTCATCTTGATGAATAAGAAAAAGAGCTATGTCATCTTGATACTCAAGAAAACATTTATATTTATATATATATCTGTTCAGATCACTTTCTCTAGTTCAATTTGTTCATCAAAATGTTCTATCTATCTATCTATCTATCTATCTATCTATCTATCTATCTATCTATCTATCTATCTATCTATCTATCTATCTATCTATCTATCTATCTATTATCTATCTATCATCTATCTATCTATCTATCTATCTATCTATCTATCTATCTATCTATCTATCTATCTATCTATCTATCTATCTATCTATCTATCTATCTATCTGTCTGTCTGTCTGTCTGTCTGTCTGTCTGTCTGTCTGTCTGTCTGTCTGTCTGTCTGTCTGTCTATCTATCTATCTATCTATCTATCTATCTATCTATCTATCTATCTATCTATCTATCTATCTGTCTGTCTGTCTGTCTGTCTGTCTGTCTGTCTGTCTGTCTGTCTGTCTGTCTGTCTGTCTGTCTGTCTGTCTGTCTGTCTGTCTGTCTGTCTGTCTATAAATGTATATATGTCACAAATGTGCCGGTGAGCGAAGCGAAGAGGAGGTGATGATCCACATGTAGGTGAGGAAGGAAGGAAGACAGGTAGGAACGGTTTTACAATAGTTTTAATATCAAGCACGTAGGACATAGAAACAATGATCCAACAAGAGACACAGAACTGAAGGGGTTTAAATACAAGAGGGCTGGGAGCTTTGGTGATTGGAAAACGAGAGGCAGGTGGGAGCAATTAACAGAGACACATGGCTGAACCAAATGGGGAGACAGGACAAGGTGTGACAGTACCCCCCCCCCCCCCCCCCCCCCCCCAGGGCAGATTCCAGACGCCCATATGAACACGGAGCAGGGTGGGAGGAGGGGGACCCGGAGGGAGGGCCAAGAAGGACTGAGGGACTGATGGAGAGGAGGCAGGGACCAGTAGAGTCCGGGGGCCTGCGTCTGGGGTAGAGGAGGAGGCGACAATGGGATCTTGGGGGCCTGCGTCTGTGGCAGAGGAGGAGACGACGACAGGCTCTTGGGGGCTTGCGTCTGTGGCAGAGGAGGAGGTGACGACGGGCTCTTGGGGGCCTGCGTCTGGTGAGGGCAGGACTGGTGGTGGCCGGAGGCAGAGACGCCGGAGGAGACGTCCTTGACTTCTGAACTGGAGGCGACGGCGAAGACCTCTGGACTGGAGGCGGCGGCGACGACCTCTGGATTAGAGGCGGCGGCGACGACCTCTGGATTGGAGGCGGTGGTGACGACCTCTGAAATGGAGGCGGCAGCGACGACCTCTGAATTGGAGGCGGCAGGACGACCTCTGAATTGGAGGCGACGGCCACTGGATTGGAGGCAGCGGCGTCGGCCACTGGACTGGAGGCGGCGGTGTCAGCCACTGGACTGGAGGCGGCGGCATCGACCACGGGACTGGAGGCAGCGTCGACCACGGGACTGGAGACGGCGTCGACCACTGGACTGGAGACGGCGTCGACCACGGGACTGGAGACGGCGTTGACCACTGGACTGGAGATGTTGGACTGCAGGAAACGTCGACCTCTGGACTGGAAAGAGCGTCGACCTCTGGACTGGAAAGAGCGTCGACCTCTGGAAACGAGGGAGCGTCGACCTCTGGACATGAGGGAGCGTCGACCTCTGGACACGAGGGAGCGTCAACCTCTGGACACGAGGGAGCGTCGACCTCTGGACACGAAGGAGCGTCGACCTCTGGACACGAAGGAGCGTCGACCCCTGGACTGGAAAGAGCGTCAACCTCTGGACTGGAAAGAGCGTCGACCTCTGGACTGGAAAGAGTGTCGACCTCTGGACTAGACAGAGCGCCGACCTCTGGACTGGAGAGAGCGCCGACCTCTGGACTGGAGAGAGCGTCGACCTCTGGATTGGGGAGAGCGTCAACCTCTGGACTGGGGAGAGCGTCGAACTCTGGACTGGAAAGAGCGTCGACCTCTGGACTGGAAAGAGCGTCGGCCTCTGGACTGAAAAGAGCGTCAACCTCTGGACTGGAAAGAGCGTCGACCTCTGGACTGGAGAGAGCGTCGAACTCTGGACTGGAAATAGCGTCGACTTCTGGACTGGAAGGAGCGTCGACCTCTGGACTGGAGAGAGCGTCGACCACAGGACTGGAAAGGGCGTCGACCACAGGATTGGAAAGGGCGTCGACCATAGGACTGGAAGGGGCGTCGACTTCAGGACTGGGGGGCGTTGACCTCCATCGACTTCTGGTCCGGAGGCATCAAGTTCTGGTCCGGGGGCGTCGGCTTCTGGACCGGGGGCGTCGGCTTGTGGACCGTGGGCTTCTGGACCGCCGGCTTCTGGACCATTGGCTTCTGGACCATTGGCTTCTGGAGTGGAGGAGGAGTTGCTGCAGACGGGACCGCTTGGACAGGCTGGACCGGATGCGGTGCGACCTCTGGGATAGGGCTGTCACGGTTGAGGAATTCCCCCTGCGGTGATTCAGGGTGGCTTACAATTGCGGTGTGCGATATTATTGCAGCATTTTCTTTTTATTGCAGTACTATCTAAACATAATGTTTACACATTTAAAAAAGGTTAAAAATTGCCATGCCTTCTTTTATAACACTTTACTGAATGCAGATCAAAGGGCAGTAACAACACAGATCGCAGTAACGTTTGTTTCTCCGACAGTCGGAGTCCGACTGAACTTAAAAACAACAAAATTCAGGAGAAGGTAAAACTTTTAAATGCAAATTTGGCTGCAGCATCTAACAAATAAGAAACAAGTCCCCATTTTGTTTAGTTGTTTGAAATCAAGCATAAAAAATTACATGTGCCGGGCACGGGGCACTATCATTTCACTTTCCCTTTCACACACACGAATGACGGTGATTTATAGCTCGGTCACGTCCTTGTTACCCACAAGGAAAACCAGCATGTTAACCATATACGGTTTGAGAGAGGATCTGAGAGAGGTTGCAACATTTCCAGCAATACTGAAAACCCTCTCGGATGGTGCGCTCGTTGCACTAAAAGCTGCGAGTTGTGAAGCGCGTTCCATCCACGAGCCGCATCACCGTGAGGAAAGTGAATGCGTCAAGCATAAACCAAGCTTAAATCAGGCTTTACACACACGTACTTGCGTGCGACTGGTGGTGAGCAAAGGGAATCTCTCCCGGTTGTTGCTCCACCATGTCAGGGGGGTTTCTTTAGGGTGGATGCATTCCTCCTGCAGGTAGCGAGTGAGCTCCAGCTCGGCTCAAACTCTCTTCGGGACGGTTGCAGAAGCAGTGCTTGTCCGGGACTTCAGCAGGTCTCCGAGCGTTTACTTAATTTTATTTTTATTTATTTTTTGCCGCTGCAGCTCTGTCCCGGCCAAGGACTCTGGCTGTGCAGCAGCTGACGTACTGAAAACCAAAGTGCTCCCAAAGGAGCGAAGTAACGTTTCGTTTTGATACCAGTGCAGCCATCCTTCTCAACATGCATCATTGAGTTGAATCAAGTTCAGTAATCGCGGTGGCGCATGATGCAGCGCGGTGGGTTTCTTCATATTGCGATATTTCATTTTTGCGGTTACCGTGACAGCCCTACTCCGGGACCACCGCTGGAACTTGATGCGGTGCGACCTCTTGGACCACCACGGGAACTGGACGCGGCGCAACCTCCGGGACCACCGCTGGAACAGGATATGGTGCGACCTCCGGGATCACCACGGGAACTGGCTGTGATGCATCCACCAGGACCACCGCTGGAACAGGATGAGGTGTGACCTCCGGGACCACCGCTGGAACAGGAATGCGGTGCGACCTCCAGGACCACCGCTGGGACAGGAGCTGACTGAACTGGTGGTGCTGGAAACTGGAAGAGCAGGGAGGATAGATTGTCCAGCTGGAGCTCCTGGAGACTGAGGCTCTGATGGAGTTGGGCCAGCTCAGCTTGGAGACCGGCGAGCTCTGCTGGGTGGATTGCGGGCTCGATCCTTTGGCCAAGAGATAAGGGAGCTGCAGACTGGACCAGAACCTTCTCCTGGTAATTCAGGGAGGATAGGGTGTCCATCTGGAACTCCTGGAGGCTGACGAGCTGACGGATCCGGCCAAGCTCCGCCTGGAGGCCGGCGACCTCTGTCAGCTGGGCTGTAGTCGTGGTCCCTCCGCCTGCGGATGGCGGAGGCGCTGATTGGACTGGAGATGGGACTGCTGGTCTGACTGGGGGCGGGTCCAAGCTGGAGCGCCGAGCCGGAGCTGCAGCGAGCTCGCGGCTCCATCCCGGGACCAGGGGTGATGGTGGAGCCTGGCATCCTTCCCAATGCCGTGGGCCAGCTCTGGGGGAGCACACCGCCAGTCTGGTGCCCACGTAGAAGGAGCAGTCTAGCTGCGTCTCCTGGTCTAACCTCACATCTAGCTCCGGGAGAGCGGAGGGGATGGTCGCAGCCGGGGTTTGGCGACGGTGTCTGCGGCGAGACTAGGCCGGAGGAGGAGAAGCTGGCCGGTGATCTGCCATTAAAAACTGGAGCAAACACTCCCAAGGAAGAACCTCCTCGCTAGATCCTTTACTGGGTTGGATCATTCTGTCACAAACATGCCGGTGAGCGAAGCGAAGAGGAGGTGAGGATCCACACGTGGGTGAGGAAGGCAGGCAGACAGGTAGGAACGGTTTTACAATAGTTTTAATATCAAGCACGCAGGACATAGAAACAATGATCCAACAAGAGGCACAGAACTGAAGGGGTTTAAATACAAGAGGGCTGGGAGCTTGGGTGATTGGAAAACGAGAGGCAGGTGGGAGCATTTAACAGAGACACATGGCTGAACAAAATGGGGAGACAGGACAGGGTGTGACAATACATATATATAAATTTGATATATATATATATATATATATATATATATATATATATATATATATATATATATATATATATATATATATATATATATATATATATATATATATATATAACAATTATAAACAAAATAAACCAAAGAAGGGATGAGTGAATTGTGTTCATGACACAGGAGCACAAAGAACAGTGTTCTTGATTGATACGCAGTAAACATAACAAAATACCAATAAAGTTATAAATATTATATATGTATACATACATAGTTATATATGTCTACATAGGAATATGTATATATGCATCATAAACAATAACAAGAAAATAAGACAAAAACATGAAAAAACAACAAAAATCTGCAAACCATCTTTTATTTGAATTTGGAAATATTTGCTCTTGACTGCCTGAGGGAAACAGAATATTTCAGGGTAACATAATATCCCACAACACCCGTTTCACGTGGATCATGTTACGCTCCATGTAAACAAACTGGCTGCCGCTACAATCTATGGAGCGATCACTGGCTGCTTCTTAGCCACGGCTGGTGAAGGAGTGATGGTGAGCCAGGGACACACTGTGGAGATCAAATAAACAATGTTGACTTAGCCACCAGCTAATTGTGGCTCACGGCTGGCGTGGTGGAGATGGGCGTCACGAGCTTCCGAGCTACTAGTTAGCCATGGCTAGAGCCGGGGGACACAATGTGTATGCTGCGCTTAAACTCCCACGGATTACCAGCCAAAGGAGACCCAAGTCTAAAGTTAATGTTTGAGAAGAAGCCCTCCGAGTCAGAGATGCGCGTCATCTCTGTAATGCATGGAGGACTACATTGCTGTTAGTAAAGTGTTTGTGGAGATAAAGTAAACAACGCTGATTTAGGCACTGGCTAGAGGACAAGCGTGGAGCGTTTTGGGAGAGACGGCAGGCTGAGGGAAGAGAGGAGACTTGAGTTGAAGGACTTTGGAACGGACACATTGGGACCGGATCAGGTGTTCTGGTACTGAAAAAAGACAAATGAACAACTTGAGGTGAGTTTGGGAGTCAGAGACACTTACCCCCAAATTCCACTACCTCCACTCCGCTCCGACCCGACACGAACGCCGGAGCAAAATCGGTCCCATTCTAGTCAATCACAGCAATTCCACTACTGCGGCCGTGCTCCGGCAGTGCGGCGCCGTGCGCCGCCCTCTGTTCCGGCGTCTGGCAAAAATAGAATCGATCCTATTTTCGCCGGACGCCGGAGCACCTCTGCAGTAAATGGACAGAAATCACAACGGTCCAACAGGAAAAGGAGCAAGCACAACTTCCGTTTTTCACAATAAATCGATAAACAAAAGGCGTTTTTTGTTTCATATGCACAGGTTTAACAACTTTTAACAACTATCAATGGCGGATGAAGTTTAAATGCACAAAAGTAAGCCATAAATACAGTTTCTACTATCAAAGTAGTCACACTTTGTTGATCCAAACACTGCTGATCGCTCAACACAAATGATGGGCAGATTAAACAGTTCATGCCGATGCTTCTCCCACACAACGGGTGTTTGGATCTAACTTCTGCGTTTATTGCTCGGACTGTATCGCAAGATCTCGAAAATCCCGCGCATGCTTGTTTGCCCACATCAGGTCTCCGCACTGGAGCGGAGCTGTTGTAGAGCGGGTACCAGTAAAAATTGAGTTCGGAAGCGAGCGGCTGCGGATGGCGGGGGTGGACCGGAGCGGAGCGGAGGTAGTGGAATTTGGGGGTAATGGGAGGCTGGCGTCCAGATAATAGCGGGTGGGAGTCTGAACATATGCAGCTTCCTTGTGTTGGACATGATGACAAACTGACAAATTTTATGTGTTTTGATTGAATTGTTAGTTATTCAAACTAAAAAGTACACCAACTGTGTATCTATTCTTTTCTATTTCTTAGTTGAATTAGCAGACTTCATGCTTCCAGGGCGTACTGCTTCCCTCTGCTGGTTCTTTCAAGTTACGGTCATAGTCCAAACGGGTAACGTGGAGCTCGTATGTCCCTGAACAGCGACTGTATTTTAAGATTGTGGATGACCATGGAGCGTCAACCACAGTTTATGTATGTCAAAATGTCAAATTTCAAGTTGAGAGTGTAACGGAATCAAAGTGATGTAACTATCTAAAGTTGTATTTTAATACACTGTTAGTAGTTCACTTTTTATAAACAGAAGATAGGCTGTTTTTATCATCAGGGAGTTTAATTAAAAACTCTGTATTGACTTTGAGACAATAAAAGAGAGAGAGATGGGATCGTTTGAGAATCTTTAATTTCTGAATTATAAATTCTAAACAATCTACCAGGACTACTCTGTGATGGATGAGAATAGATTCGGATGTTGTGTTGGTGCGTGCGTGTGTGTGTGTGTTTGGTTCAGATTCTCTAGGCTGACGTAAAGGAATCTGGTCGTCTTTGTTATGACTAGATATCACTAGGCTTATAAAGTGATGACATGAGCCGCTATTTTGCCGTGTACGTACCCAGTGGGGGTCTCCCAGGTAGATCAGGAAATGCCAGGTCCAAGAACCTCGGATGTACGCTGGAGCTGTCGGTGCAGCGGTCGCAACGTTTCAAAGCCCGTCTGGAGGGTCGACCCCGGTACCGTTCGTCGGCGTCAGCAGGTGCTCTTATTGTGAAAGGACGTCGTCTGGTTGTTAAACGACGAAAATCTCCCGTTTCACAGTTCTTAGTTTAGAGAAGAAAACACATCTGGACAGGCTGTGCTTTTCTTTAGGATGATGTTGAATAGAACTGAAGTCAAAATGGAACTGACTTAAAATGGCGTTGCCTTGTTTTATATCTCTGAATTGTTGATAAGTTGGAGTAAAGTGGATTGGACACTTGAAGTCAACACCAGATTCTCCTGCGGCAGCCGAAAGCTCTGATTGGTTGGAACAATGTGTCATGCGTTTCTATGGAGATGAGGATCAGTATGTCTGCACCATAGTCCTGTTTTCATTAAACATAATTCATGACATATTTATTTCACAGATCATTCACTTGATTATTGTTGATCAACAGGGCCGGAGTGGGACACATTTTCAGCCCTGGAGTTTCAGACCCCAGACCGGCCCACTTAACGAATTATTATTAAAATCATGTTAGAACTTTATATGTATAGTCTACAAAAGCACACTACTCGGTAAAGCCTTGTAATTGTAAAGCAAGAAAGAGTTGAAAGAGTTGAGTTGCTTTACAAGAAAGAGCAACTCTTTCTTGTAAAGCAAGAAAGAGTTGCTTTACAATGTAGGTTTATTTGAACATCAGTGCACATCTCCAACATTGTTCTTTACAACACATTCTCCAACAATATAACAATCTACATTCTGTTCAAACAGCTGTTCTGAGATTTTCAAACCTTTAAAATGAAATGACTCAGCACTCCCTTTCACACTTTTTCCAGTTTCCCTATACTCACCTGCACACAAATCATCTGTAAAGCTTTAGCACATTTGATATGGAAAACACATCTTTGTAACCAATTAAAATATTTTCTATGGCAAAATATGCAGGCTTATTTAATTTTACTTTCATTCTAATAGCGATCTGTTGTGGGCTTTGTGCATTTACTAACAGAAATACATCAGGTCACTACTATTATTTGGACATTAAAATTATTATAATGAAACTAATGTTTGCTTGTTTGCACATGAGTTGGCTCACCTTCTATCCCAACAGGAGCAATACCCTCACTGCTGGCTCCTGGCTCTTCTTCTGACACTACATTGTGTGAAAATTGTCACAATTCAGCATTCATTTTCCTTTTTTACATGCTTTCTGATCAATGCTGAATCATCTAGCATTTTAGGACACTTTCATATAGAGCCAGGATAGTTTTCATCATATGAATTTTAATAATATTCAGTTCACTGACTCAATAAGTAATCCTACCTGTACATGCCCGCTCTGGAATTGTGGGTTTCTGCCTGGTGCTTATTAGGCCTACTGGATCTTGTGTTTGACTCTGACAAGACAGTTTGGTGGCATCAGTCACATCATACTGTAAATTATATTACATAACGTTATGTCATGATGCCATATAATTCATTATTGATGCTTAATTAACTTGAATGGTGATTTGCAGCCAGTAAAGTTTAACATCTTGACTCTCCTTACCCGTTTTATCTTCATTTGAAGTTAAAGACCGCAAGCTTGTTTGAGAAAAAAAGGTGCTCATTTTTGCACATTTAGCTGCATCCAGGGCCAGATTAAGACTTCGTTGTACCCTGGGCAACAATATTCAAGGGCTCCATCATCACGACCCAAGGATCACCATAATATGGTCACATACAGAATATTTTACTGTAATATGCAGTAAATATACTCAATGCTTGAATGCCTGACATCACGTAACCCGCTCAGGGTAACCTTTGACCCACCTTGTGTGGACTGACCAATGAGGAGAGGGTCTTAACTTGAGGCCCTCTCTTCATTGGTCAGTCTGCATGAGACTGACTCTCAACTGACGTTTAGTCATAGGCAGCGAAGCGTCTGTGCAGCGCAAAAGCCCGGGTGGACAGTTTGTTTAGTACAGGGTGATCATATTTCCATTTCCAAACAAGAGGACAGGGGATCTGTGCCTATGACGTCACACTGTGGCAACGCCACACAAACCATGTTGGGACCCATTTTTTGTAAGAACTAAATTAATATCAGATTCTGCCAATAAAAGGGCTCTAAAACAATTCATATGTAAATATTTAGCATATGTATTGCAAAATCTCATTTTTCTGCTTTAGTGCTGCAACAAGGTTTTAATAATAATAAATTATTATACCTTTTGTTTTACTTCAGCATCGGTAAGCTTCCTGTGCACAGATTATTAAGGATGCTTGTTTCAGCTGTGAGATCAGACGATAGGATCAATGATAAAATAAGTTGTCACACACTCCATGGAAACTTTCAGAGAATCCACAAATAGTGGCTTTCAAACGGTTTTGTTTCTTTTTGCAAGTTTAGAAAAGCAGCAGATGAGACAGCATGTCTGATAATTTAGTTTTTCATCTGATAATATTAGAACATGTCAGTAATGTCAGTAATGTCTTTTATAAACACTGTATAACTAACAATACTGGAGAGGGTAACAATTACACAGAGGCTTCTGGGGAGCACAGTTATGGGGTGGGTGGGGGGGGGGGTCATTTTGCCTTGGCCCCCAAAATGTCTTGAAACGGCCCTGGGTGTGTGACTGAGTTTTGAAGGTGATTTGAATTGTATCAGATGTGTAAATATTACATGTGTATAACTTATTGTTTTATACTGGTAAAAACTTGTAGTGGAGATAAATCTACCTACATTTTACTTTACACTTAGTTTTGTTTTCTTGTTTTTATTGAACTATTTTCCTGTCCTGTCTGTCTCTCATCTTCCTGCGTCTCCTCTAAACTCTCCAGAAAAAACGGCTGCCAGGATTCTTACTTTTTCACCTCATCAGTTACTTTTGAGCAGATCAAATGGATCTCCTGACCGCAAAGCGGAGTGCGCCTTTCGATGCTGCGTCAGTGAGGTGAAATCACCGCAGCACCGCGCAGCACAGGTGATGAGCTGCGCAGCAGCAGAGCGCTTCAGGCACAAATAAGACAGAAAATAGAGAATATGTGCGGACATGAACGATCGTGTGCTAATTATAGTTTTTGGGTTGCGCCACTTTGAGAATGGACCGTGCGCTGGACGCAGCTGCCTGGATCGCTGCGCAATAACGCGCTGTGCCGCTCTTTGTGCTCTCTGCTCAGAAGAGTCCATAAATGATGTAATATAGATAGAAAACTTGTTTCCGGCTCCCCTGGATGTGTAAGATATACAGCTCCCCCATAATTCGATCCCTGCTCCTGGATGAAAAGCCGGACATTTTCATCAATACAAGAACCCGCAGTCCGGACGCCCGGACAGAGAGTGAAAAGTGGACATGTCCGGGGAAAACCGGACATACGGTCACCCTAGTTTAATATAATGCGGGAGATTACAGACATGCCTACAGTATTTTGCTCGTGCACTTGCTGCCCTGCTGGGCCCCTTAGAGTTCGCGGGCCCTGGTCAATTGCCCAGTTGCCCATATGGTTAATCCGGCCTTGGCTGCATCTGTTTCCAACGCTTTCCTCTTTTTAATTCTTGCCTTCTCCGCGCCACCCTTGCTCTTTCTACTTTCCATCTTTCCGTCAACTGCGTGGTCACGTGGTGCGCACAGGCGCATACTGGGGAAAAAAAAACGAGCTGCAGCCTGCAGGTAGAGCCAGCCAGAGACAGCCGGGAGGAGCGTATGTGATCAGCCCGGCGGCCTCAGTGCCATGACTGAACACCGGCACCAAAAAATTAAAATAAAATGATAAAAAACAAAAACGAGAGCACCGGCCCCATGCGGCCCAAACATCGCGCGGCCCACCGGGAATTCTCCAGACCCTCCCGATTAGCCACTCCGGGCCTGTTGATCAACATCTGTTTTGCTTAATAATTTTAATCACAAATAAAGTACTTTGATTAAGTAAAGCTTCTTCTTCTCCTTCGGACTCTTCTCCTGGAATGTAAACAGTCTGAGGAACACCCGACCTTGGTTTTTCTACACGGTGTTATTGTGCCCAGGGGGCAGCTGTATGGAGTTGAAAACAATGAACTTCATAACCTTACATATCCCCCCTTTTCAAGGTCAATGTGGTCCTGCAAGAGACCACTTGGTCGTTGAACAAACCCAAGTTATGAAGAATCTTGACAACAGAACAGGATGCGATCCCAAGGGAACAGCCATCTAAGGTGAGGCACGAACCCCACGCCGGAGAACAGTCTCGCATACTCCTCAGGAAGAACACAAGTCAGCAGGTTATTAATTATTCCCCATGGAAGCCATAAACGAAGCAACAGCAACTTCATATCCTCACGGGCAATAAAGCAAAGCAGGAGCAAATCTTGAACGTACCCACGAACAGGGTAGTATTCCAATTAAAAATCGATTGTTGTACCCGCAGGCAGGGTAATATTCCAAATAAAAATTGAACTTTGAAAGAGTACTTATCGTAATCCACAAAAAGGGAAGAGCGGGTGACAGTAATCCCAACGAATGAGGTGTCCCAGCAGCCATGCCGGAACCACAGTCGTCCAAGGCCAACGAGCCGGAGCACCCTCAGGAGTAGTCGATGCAGATGACGAGTCACGGATCCACCCCCAGGACGCAGGATCCTCACAAGCTCAGCAGAGGAGAGAGAGCACAGTGTAGGCACTTCAATGTAGACACGACAAAAGTGCATTTCATGTCATCAAAGAAATAAAAATAATAAAAACCTAACTCTATGAGTGCCTTTTGTACTATGTGTTAGATTTAAGTGTAATTACCCATTAAGTGAAGAAATGGATGCAGCCCTGACTGTGTAAGATGCAAAAAGGAATGATGCGAGAAGCAGAAAAATGAAAGAAACCCTAACTGGTATCAGTGAATCCTCACTGTAAATACTTGTGTCAGGACAGGGCCAAAATTGGTTGTAGCCCAGTAGGATAAATCAAAGAATTGATAATCACAAACAGAATTCTCACTGTAAAAATCAACTGGTCAAAGGTACTATAAAAAAACAGAAATGTAAATCAGCACTAAAATGTAAATCAGTGGGTAGTAATCATGTTCATGTTAATGTACCCCTAAGGAATTGTGATTAGTAAACATAAAAAAAAAAAAAAATTTTGGACAACAGTACTATGTTACCTAACCCACTCACTGTTACCTGACTCCAGGAGCCCACAGCACGTCCATCTCAACACACCTTAAGTCTGCACGTGACGTATAACAGGAAAGACAACCATGTACACTCACAAACAAACAAATTTGTGTAATCAGAGATAGAAATCTGTGGAACCAACGGTACGTATTTATCACCCCCCTTTTTAAGTCGGTGGATTGTTGTTGTTGGTATCGGCCAAATCTGTGGGACCCTTGTGCAGTTTGATATGGTCCCTGTGTACCCATTTGTAGACGGGCGCCTTGTTTTTGTCGGCGATCTTGATCTGATACACGACCGGAGAGATCTTATCTGTAATCAGGTATGGACCCGACCATCTGGGCAAAAGTTTCTTAGCCAGCTTCCCCGAGGTCGCATTGTTGTTACCCGTTTTGGGAGCGAAAATGTAGTACCAGGCCTGGTCACCTACATCGAGTTCGGAATGTGAGGCTTTCTTATCGTAATACGTTTTTCTGCCTTCAGCTGACTTTTCCAGAGACGCCTGTGCGAACGAGAATGCTGCAAGCAGGTGATCTCTCAGGTCCTGCAAGTATTGGCCACTTGTACACGCCGGGGCTGTGTCGGACGGAACCCGTCGTTGATACAGCAGGTGAAGCGGTAGGGTCATCTGCCTACCCGTCATCATTTCAAACGGGGAGACACCTGTAGACTCGTGAGGGGTAGCGCGTATGGCCATGAGGACCAATGGAAGTTTCACATCCCAATCTCGGTGGTTAGCTTTCACGTACTTTTTTAACATGCTGATAACCGTGCGGTTCACCCTTTCGACCTGTCCAGAGGACTGGGGCCGGTGGCTAATGTGGAACTTAGCCTTGACACCCAACAGTTCCCAAAGATGTTTCATCACGTCAGAGGTGAAATGGGTACCCCTGTCCGAGTCGACCCTCGTGGGCAAACCGAAGCGGGCAAAAACGTGATTCAGCAAGAGGACCGCTGTAGTCCTCGCCGTGTCATCAGGAGCTGGCAAACATTCAACCCATTTGGTGAATGCGCAGGTGACAGTCAGTATGTACTTACTCCCCCTGGTGGATTTGGTCAGAGGCCCCACCCAATCGAATTGCAAGTCCGACCACGGAGTGGTCGGCCCTTTTTCCTGTAGGGGAGCTCTGTGCGTAGGGTTGGACGGCTGAAACTGACAACAAACCAAGCAACGCTCGACGTGGTCCGAGATATCACGACGCATCTCCGGCCAATAAGCAACCCGGCACAGGGCACCGAACGTGGCCTTGACGCCTTTGTGACCGGCGGATGGAGAGTCATGAGCCTGCGAGATCATGTCCCTCCTCAGCGGTTTTGGAGTAACAAGGACAGGCGGCGAAGGAGGCTTGGCGGCGTGCATCAGCAGCCCTTCGACGACCCTCAGCGTAGACCGCACACGAAAGAGAGAGCGAAGCTCTGGAACGGAATCAAGCTCGACGGAAGTCGGTAGCTGGGCTTTAGGATCAGAAATGTACTTGATCATCCTGCTGATAGCAGGGTCCCGGGATTGAAGACTGACAAGATCGGTATCCGAATAGGCAGGTTGAATGGCCACCGCACCTTTGGGTTGTCCCGAGTCGGACGCTTTAGCAGCCCGAGCTCGAGTAACTACACACACCTGGTTTTCATCAGGGAAAGACCACACATGTCCATCAAGCCACCCGGGTTCGAAAACCCACAAGGGACCATCGGTCGCGCCCTGTTTGGCCAAAGAGTCTGCAAGATCGTTCAACTCCTTTTCAGGACCGGGTGCGCGAGAGTGACCTTTGAATTGACGCCAGTAAATGTGCATGTCAAGTGCAGTCACCAGAATGTCACACGCCCTGAAGAGGGCCTGGTTTTTGACGGGCTTCCGGCTAGCGGTCTGGAACCCGTTACTCTTCCACGTTGGTAGGTGACACAAGAAACTGAGACGCGCGTAGTCCGAGTCAGTGCAAACCACCAGTTCACGGAAGCCATGGTCCCTAGCGCTACGTAGCGCTATCACGATCCCCGCTACTTCAGCATACTGTGAGGTCTTCTCACCCAGAGAGTAACATCGGGACTCCCTGCGGTCACCGTCTACCCAGACGACACCCACGCCCGCACTAGGCGCAGAACCATGCCGAAAAGCACTGCCATCCACGTATACGGTCGGTAAACCCGCACAGTACGACTGGTCGTAGTAGTGGTGGTTGCGGTTTAGAAGAGCCTGAGGGGGCCTGGCTGGCGGGACTGACGCGATGGCGTCGTCCGAGCAATGTTGGCAGGCAGCCAAACCCATGCCAAGAGGGCTACGTCGGTTCTGGGTGTAGCACACCTCGATATCGAAGCTTTGAAGAGCCAGCAGCCACGAAGCGATTCGCAAATTGGTCACCACACCATCTCTGATGCGCTGACTGTTAAGGAAGGTCACCGGCTGGTGCTGTGTCTCAATGATGATTTTCTGTCCGCCAATGTAGTTCGCAAAGTACTTAACTGCCCACATGGTGGAAAGCAAAGCCTTTTCACAGTCCGAGTATTTCAACTCAGGTCCAGTCAAGAGCTTACTAGCATAGGCCACGACACGCCTGTCGCAGTCATGAATCTGGTAGAGACCAGCACTCAAACAGTGAGCTGAGAAACCAACCTCGAGATGGAACTCCTTGTCACAGTCGGGGAGCGCCAAGCACGGAGCCGAGCACATGGCGGCCTTCAGGTCATCCATGGCCTGCTGGTGCTGCTCCGCCCACTCGAACGCCACATCCTTCTTCAACAGATTAGTCAGAGGTCGTGCCAACTCAGCGTAATGTTCCACGAACTGACGCGAGTAGTTCCGACGGAGTCTTCTGTCTCCGATTACACAAATGGATGCACACAGTGTCACAAACACCGCGACAAACAATAAACAGACGGTTCCAATGCAATAAAACAGGAGAAATGTTTACCCTTAGATGTAGGCCCCAAAATGGCCACCAGCACACGTCAGCACTTAAGGTGTTTTGATGAAACAGCGCCTCCTGTTGGAGGGTGATGAATGTGCACCCCCCCTTTCTGAGAGCTGAATGAGGAAGCGCTCGCCTTTTTCTTTTCTAACACACAGACACTGAACCAAAAATATCCCAAATAAAATGTCTCAGAGTCGGCACAAAGTGTAATAAACTGTGCAGATATCAAGCTTGGCTCGCCATATTGTAACGGAATCAAAGTGATGTAACTATCTAAAGTTGTATTTTAATACACTGTTAGTAGTTCACTTTTTATAAACAGAAGATAGGCTGTTTTTATCATCAGGGAGTTTAATTAAACACTCTGTATTGACTTTGAGACAATAAAAGAGAGAGAGATGGGATCGTTTGAGAATCTTTAATGTCTGAATTATAAATTCTAAACAATCTACCAGGACTACTCTGTGATGGATGAGAATGGATTCAGATGTTGTGTTGGTGCGTGTGTGTGTGTGTTTGGTTCAGATTCTCTAGGCTGACGTAAAGGAATCTGGTCGTCTTTGTTATGACTAGATATCACGAGGCTTATAAAGTGATGACATGAGCCGCTATTTTGCCGTGTACGTACCCAGTGGGGGTCTCCCAGGTAGATCAGGAAATGCCAGGTCCAAGAACCTCGGATGTACGCTGGAGCTGTCGGTGCAGCGGTCGCAACGTTTCAAAGCCCGTCTGGAGGGTCAACCCCGGTACCGTTCGTCGGCGTCAGCAGGTGCTCTTATTTTGAAAGGACGTTGTCTGGTTGTTAAACGACGAAAATCTCCCGTTTCACAGTTCTTAGTTTAGAGAAGAAAACACATCTGGACAGGCTGTGCTTGTCTTTAGGATGATGTTGAATAGAACTGAAGTCAAAATGGAACTGACTTAAAATGGCGTTGCCTTGTTTTATATCTCTGAATTGTTGATAAGTTGGAGTAAAGTGGATTGGACACTTGAAGTCAACACCATATTCTTCTGCGGCAGCCGAAAGCTCTGATTGGTTGGAACAATGTGTCATGCGTTTCTATGGAGATGAGGATCAGTATGTCTGTGCAGTAGTCCTGGTTTCATTAAACCTAATTCATGACATATTTATTTCACAGATCATTCACTTGATTATTGTTGATCAACATCTGTTTTGCTTAATAATTTTAATCACAAATAAAGTACTTTGATTAAGTAAAGCTTCTTCTTCTCCTTCGGACTCTTCTCCTGGAATGTAAACAGTCTGAGGAACACCCGACCTTGGTTTTTCTACACGGTGTTATTGTGCCCAGGGGGCAGCTGTATGGAGTTGAAAACAATGAACTTCATAACCTTACAAGAGGAATATTAAGAATTGATGATGGTGAGAAATATTAGTGAAAAAGGAAAAGTTTGTGAACTCAAAACACAGAATTTTAAAGTAGACAGGTTAAAAAAATTACACACTGGGGCTTTAAGCCTGACATTTAATCTGTGTGATTTTGGCCGTGGGCAGGACACTGTCTCTATGGGGTAGTGGGTAGGTAACAGTACAGAAGCTGCAGAGGGGTGTGTTAAACTACGACTCTGCTTCCTGGTCTGGACCCTGGGTAGTCATGGAGGACTAATAAAATCGGCCATGTTCCTAGAAAGAAGAGCTTCTCCATCCAAAGAGGGATGGATGCCGTCTCTCCGCATCAGGCCAGGTTTTCCCCAAAAAGTTTTCCAATTAACAATGTAGCCCACGTTGTTTTCAGGACACCACCTAGACAACCAGCGGTTGAAGGACAGCATGCGACTAAACATGTCACTGGTCCGATCAGGCAGGGGGCCAGAGAAAATTACGGAGTCCGACATTGTTTTGGCAAACTTACACACCGAAGCAACATTAATTTTAGTGACCTCCGATTGGCGTAACCGGGTGTCGTTACCGCCAGCGTGAATAACAATCTTACTGTATTTACGCTTATCCTTAGCCAGCAGTTTCAGATAAGATTTAATGTCGCCCGCTCTGGCCCCAGGTAAACATTTAACTATGGTTGCTGGAGTCTCTAATGCCACGTTTCTGACTATGGAGCTGCCAATGATCAGAGTCGGCTTGTCAGCGGGTGCGTCACTGAGCGGGAAAAGTCTTCTTCCTGATATGCAGACATTTATAGCATAACGTGGTCTTACTGACCTAAAGGGTTGCTGCATCGTCATTTTGGATATGACTATTATTTTTATCCAAAGGTTTTGCCCCTATAGTCGCACATCTAATCTTCTTCTGCACGTTTATTATGCTGGTCAAATGTGGGGACCACTGACCTTTAATCAGCATGATTGAAGCCTCTCACAATGATGTGCACTGCATCAGGATAAGAGTTCTGCTGGTTACTAATTGCTTTGTGCAGTCAATCCACGACTAAATTGGCATTAGAACTGAATGGTACATTTGCAGCCATTGCTATGACAACAGTGAACTGGTGAGGTATGTGGACAGAGCTGCATTCGACAGATGTTACTGAAGTAAGCCACAGTAACTGTCTACAGTCTTACGTTTTTTCACCAGCAGTCACTGGCATGTATGCAAAGCTCTGTGGCATTTTTATCAGGGTAGTGGGCCCTATGCTGCGAACTGGACAGCCAAGTCCCTTATAGGTGGTTAATAGCAACGTTTCTGTATTGATCATTAAGCAGCATTACAGCTAGCAATGGACTGGACCCTGCAGATCTAGAACTACAACCCCAAAGGTCCGTATCACTGCATCTACGGCATTCATTGTTGTTTCCAAACAGCCACACATATGCACTCAAACCGAGCATCAGTCATGCAGAGCAGTGAGATTCACCACCATGTTACTCTATCGTGTTGTTTTAATGATTGCTGCAAATTCATTATACCATCAGCTTCAATACATTTTGTTTAATTTCTGGAAATCATCTAAAAACCCTACTTGCTTTTCTATGACCCCAGTTGGGCCCAACACCGACTTTAGAAACAATTAGTCCAATTTGTTTTTACTGTATCTGTTTAAATTCACATGGGCCCAAAGTATTCACCAAGTGTAAAAAATGAAATAAATAAATAAAACTAAAGAAACCTCTGTTGATACATTTGTTTTGGAACGGTTTGTTATGCAGTAAATGGGGAGGAAACACTATTCGTTTATAAACAATGGAACTGGAGCTCACAGATGGAAGCCATCAGAATATTTTGTGCTTCTATCTTTATAAATAAATACCTGCTGTAGTTGTAGAACAGCCTCATGATGACCTTGTTTTAACAGTTATAGGATCATCTTTTTCTGATCCCATGAGCAGGAGATGTGTGGAACTCTGAAGTGAGCTGCCTGCAGGGTGATTGATACGTGTTATCAGGCTACATAGAAGGAAATAGCTATTGTCTGTGTCATTATCCCTCATTGATCCATCTGAGAGCTGAGCTAGGGGGTGGGGGGTCACCTCAGGTGGAGGTCTGCTGAAGAGAATTTCATTAACTCCTCCAAACACACATCAGCATGGAGGATAATAACAGGTTAAAAAAACAAATGATCTTCACTGTTTTCAACTCAAGGGAGATTATAACACGTTACAAGGTGATTCTTTTTGTTTGTTTCATTTTAGTTTTATGTTCCTTATCAAGTCATTAAATAAAATAAGCATATAAATTCTAAGGAATTTAAAAAATATGTCCCAGTTTAAGAAATAAAACTGAATCTTCTCCTTCAATCGAAAACAAGCAATTTGGCTCAAGCGGCAATTCTGATTAGGAGCACTATTGAGGGACAACGTTCTTCCAGAAGGTGCTGGTTCCGTCGTTTTTCTGCCTCCACCTCCAGCTGTGCAGCTGCCTTTCACTCGTTGGTGAGTGCTTGTTGGTCGAGTCATGGGTCCTGAAGCTCAGCCAGGCTTAGCACAAAGACAAACCATGATGCCATGTGGGCCTCTACCACCTGCAGCAAGAAGAGCCAAGGTTGGGTGCAGTGGAAGCCATGCAGCAGGTGTGGGCAGGGGCCTGGGTATGCTGATCCACTGCTTCATAAACTGACTTTGTACCTTAAAAAAACAAACGCGATTTTGTCAGTGTTGGAGAAACAGGTCCAGTCCAGACTTCTATTTTTACTGATTGAGACACTTTATAAAAATATAACAAAGTCACCAGAATAATTAGAATATGTGGGATCATGTAAACAGACTAATATGCAATAAACATTCAAATCAGTACACCAAACCCACAGATTATGTTTGTGCGGGCATTCGTGTCCTAATGGATATGACTGGTATTATACCCAGCAGCTATCGTTTTTATATGGTCCACAATAATCTAAGAAGTTTTACAACGACACTTTCTTTCACTGGAAACCATTTCCTGTTTTATTTTTAACCTTGGTGAAAAAAAAGCTTTAAAGATGTTTACTTTACTTATGTGGTCTAAACATCAAAGACCTGAACACAGCTACGTTATCTGCTCAGCAAGAGCCAGCCTCATGGGACAAATGTATGAATTTGTTTTCCATGTCTTCAAAGAGCATGAAATCAAACACAGAAACAGAATTGTTCATTTAAATTGGAACCAGACCAAACACAAAATTTGTGCAAAACCCCCTGTGGTAGCTGCAAAATGACATCTTCAAGAGAACGTGATGCCAGCAAATCAGCAGCATCTGGAGCAGAGAGGAAAACCACAGAAGGCCACTAATGTCTGACAGACAGTTTCACTGCAGCAGCAAGCAACAACAGGTTGTGGATTATGGCTTTAATGAAGCATTAATATGATTCCACCACCTCCGGCTAGCTCAAAGAGAGAGAAAGGTAGAAAGGATGGAGAAAGAAAATGAGGAAGAGAAAAGCATTCTGAGGAGAGAGAGGAAGAGGAAATGCTGTACTCGACTTGAGAAGACTCTGGAGGTTTAAATGATTGTCTTGGTGCTGATGTCGGCTGTAGTCTTATTAAACAACAGCTTGTCTACTGAAATAAGCTGCAGGGCTACCGGGTTGCTCTTCATCTCATTGCCCCACTTCGTATTCTGCCTCCATTTGTTGGATGTGTGTGTGTGTGTGTGTGTGTATGTGTGTGTGTGTGTGTGTGTGTGTGTATGTGTGTGTGTGTGTGTGTGTGAGAGAGAATGTGTGTGTGAGAGACAATGTGCATGCACATGCCTGTGTGTGTGTGTGTGTGTGTGTGTGTGTGTGTGTGTTTGTCTGTGTTTGTAAGACAGTGTGTGTGTGTGAGACAGAGTGAGTGCATGCGTGTGTGTGTGTGTGTTTGTAAGACAGTGTGTGTGTGTGAGACAGAGTGAGTGCATGCGTGTGTGTGTGTGTTTGTAAGACAGTGTGTGTGTGTGTGACAGAGTGAGTGCATGCGTGTGTGTGTGTGTGTTTGTAAGACAGTGTGTGTGTGTGAGACGGAGTGTGTGCATGTGTGTGTGTGTGTGTGTGTGTGTGTGTGTGTTTGTGTTTGTGAGAGTGTGTGTGTGTGTGTGTGTGTGTGTGTGCGTCTGTGTGTGTGTGTGTGTGTGTGTGTGTGTGTGTGTGTGTGTGTGTGTGTGTGTGAGACAGAGTGCATGTGTGTGAGACTGTGTGTGTGTGTGTGTGTGTGCGTGAGACAACGTGTGTGTGTGTGTTTGTTATGTGTGTGTTTGTTATGTGTGTGTGTGTGTGTGTGTGTGTGTGTGTGTGCATGTGTGTGTGCATGTGTGTGTGTGTGTTTCTGAGAGAGTGTGTGTGTGTTTGTAAGACAGTGTGTGTGTGTGAGACAGAGTGCATGTGCGTGAGACAACGTGTGTGTGTGTGTGCGTGAGACAACGTGTGTGTGCCATATGTAACGGAATTTAAGTGATGTAACTATCTAAAGTTGTATTTTAATACACTGTTAGTAGTTCACTTTTTATAAACAGAAGAATAGGCTGTTTTTATCATCAGGGAGTTTAATTAAACACTCTGTATTGACTTTGAGACAAGAAAAGAGAGAGAGATGGGATCGTTTGAGAATCTTTAATTTCTGAATTATAAATTCTAAACAATCTACCAGGACTACTCTGTGATGGATGAGAATGGATTCGGATGTTGTGTTGGTGCGCGTGTGTGTGTTTGTGTGTGTGTCTGGTTCAGATTCTCTAGGCTGACGTCAAAGAATCTGGTCGTCTTTGTTATGACTAGATATCACGAGGCTTATAAAGTGATGACATGAGCCGCTATTTTGCCGTGTACGTACCCAGTGGGGGTCTCCCAGGTAGATCAGGAAATGCCAGGTCTGGAGACCTCGGATGTACGATGGAGCTGTCGGTGCAGCGATCACAACGTTTCAAAGCCCATCTGGAGGGTCGACCCCGGTACCGTTCGTCGGCGTCAGCAGGTGCTCTTATTTTGAAAGGACGTCGTCTGGTTGTTAAACGACGAAAATCTCCCGCTTCACAGTTCTTAGTTTAAAGAAGAAAACACATCTGGCCAGGCTGCGCTTTTCTTTAGGATGATGGTGAATAGAACTGAAGTCAAAATGGAACTGACTTAAAATGGCGTTGCCTTGTTTTATATCCCTGAATTGTTGATAAGTTGGAGTAAAGTGGATTGGACACTTGAAGTCAACACCAGATTCTCCTGCGGCAGCCGAAAGCTCTGATTGGTTGGAACAATGTGTCATGCGTTTCTGTGGAGATGAGGATCAGTATGTCTGCACCGTAGTCCTGTTTTCATTAAACATAACATATTTATTTCACAGATCATTCACTTGATTATTATTGATCAACATCTGTTTTGCTTAATAATTTTAATCACAAATAAAGTACTTTGATTAAGTAAAGCTTCTTCTTCTCCTTCGGACTCTTCTCCTGGAATGTAAACAGTCTGAGGAACATCCGACCTTGGTTTTTCTACACGGTGTTATTGTGCACAGGGGGCAGCTGTATGGAGTTGAAAACCATGAACTTCATAACCTTACATATCCCCCCTTTTCAAGGTCAATGTGGTCCTTCAAGAGACCACTTGGTCGTTGAACAAACCCAAGTTATGAAGAATCTTGACAACCGAACCGGAAGCGATCCCAAGGGAACAGCCGTCTGTGGTGAGGCACGAACCCCACGCCGGAGAACAGTCTCGCATACTCCTCAGGAAGAACACAAGTCAGCAGGTTATTAATCATTCCCCATGGAAGCCATAAACGAAGCAACAGCAACGTCATATCCTCACGGGCAATAAAGCAAAGCAGGAGCAAATCTTGAACGTATCCACGAACAGGGTAGTATTCCAATTAAAAATCGATTGTTGTATCCGCAGGCAGGGTAATATTCCAAATAAAGATTGAACTTTGAAAGAGTACTTATCGTAATCCACAAAAAGGGAAGAGCAGTTGACAGTAATCCCAACGAATGAGGTGTCCCAGCAGCCATGTCGGAACCACAGTCGTCCAAGGCCAACGAGCCGGAGCACCACCCAGGAGTAATCAATGCAGATGACGAGTCACGGATCCACCCCCAGGACGCAGGATCCTCACAAGCTCAGCAGAGGAGAGAGAGCACAGTGTAGGTACTTCAATGTAGACACGACAAAAGTGCATTTCATGTCATCAAAGAAATAAAAATAATAAAAACCTAACTCTATGAGTGCCTTTTGTACTATGTGTTAGTTTTATGTGTAATTACCCATTAAGTGAAGAAATGGATGCAGCCCTGACTGTGTAAGATGCAAAAAGGAATGATGCGAGAAGCAGAAAAATGAAAGAAACCCTAACTGGTATCAGTGAGTCCTCACTGTAAATACTTGCATCAGGACAGGGCAAAATTGGTTATAGCCCAGTAGGATAAATCAAAGAATTGATAATCACAAACATAATTTTCACTGTAAAAATTAACTGGTCAAAGGTACTATAAAAAATAGAAATGTAAATCAGTACTAAAATGTAAATCAGTGGTTAGTAATCATGTTCATGTTAATGTACCCCTAAGGAATTGTGATTAGTAAAGATAAAAAAAAAAAAAGTTTGGACAACAGTACTATGTGACCTAACCCACTCACTGTTACCTGGCCTTTTACCTGACTCCAGGAGCCCACAGCACGTCCGTCTCAACACACCTTAAGTCTGCACGTGACGTATAACAGGAAAGACAACCATGTACACTCACAAACAAACAAATTTGTGTAATCAGAGATAGAAATGTGTGGAACCAACGGGACGTATTTATCACCCCCCTTTTGAAGTCGGTGGATTGTTGTTGTTGGTATCGGCCACATCCGTGGGACCCTTGTGCAGTTTGATATGGTCCCTGTGTACCCATTTGTAGACGGGCGCCTTGTTTTTGTCGGCGATCTTGATCTGATACACGACCGGAGAGATCTTATCTGTAATCAGGTATGGACCCGACCATCTGGGCAAAAGTTTCTTAGCCAGCTTCCCCGAGGTCGCATTGTTGTTACCCGTTTTGGGAGCGAAAATGTAGTACCAGGCCTGGTCACCTACATCGAGTTCGGAATGTGAGGCTTTCTTATCGTAATAAGTTTTTCTGCCTTCAGCTGACTTTTCCAGAGACGCCTGTGCGAACGAGAATGCTGCAAGCAGGTGATCTCTCAGGTCCTGCAAGTATTGGCCGCTCGTACACGCCGGGGCTGTGTCGGACTGAACCTGTCGTTGATACAGCAGGTGAAGCGGTAGGGTCATCTGTCTACCCGTCATCATTTCAAACGGGGAGACACCTGTAGACTCGTGAGGGGTAGCGCGTATGGCCATGAGGACCAACGGAAGTTTCACATCCCAATCTCGGTGGTTAGCTTTCACGTACTTTTTTAACATGCTGATAACCGTGCGGTTCACCCTTTCGACCTGGCCAGAGGACTGGGGCCGGTGGCTAATGTGGAACTTAGCCTTGACACCCAACAGTTCCCAAAGATGTTTCATCACGTCAGAGGTGAAATGGGTACCCCTGTCCGAGTCGACCCTCGCGGGCAAACCGAAGCGGGCAAAAACGTGATTCAGCAAGAGGACCGCTGTAGTCTTAGCCGTGTCATCAGGAGCTGGCAAACATTCAACCCATTTGGTGAATGCGCAGGTGACAGTCAGTATGTACTTACTCCCCCTGGTGGATTTGGTCAGAGGCCCCACCCAATCGAATTGCAAGTCCGACCACGGAGTGGTCGGCCCTTTTTCTTGTAGGGGAGCTCTGTGCGTAGGGTTGGATGGCTGAAACTGACAACAAACCAAGCAACGCTCGACGTGGTCCGAGATATCACGACGCATCCCCGGCCAATAAGCAACCTGGCACAGGGCACCGAACGTGGCCTTGACGCCTTTGTGACCGGCGGATGGAGAGTCATGAGCCTGCGAGATCATGCCCCTCCTCAGCGGTTTTGGAGTAACAAGGACAGGCGGCGAAGGAGGCTTGGCGGCGTGCATCAGCAGCCCTTCGACGACCCTCAGCGTGGACCGCACACGAAAGAGAGAGCGAAGCTCTGGAACGGAATCAAGCTCGACGGAAGTCGGTAGCTGGGTTTTAGGATCAGAAATGTACTTGATCATCCTGCTGATAGCAGGGTCCCGGGATTGAAGACTGACAAGATCGGTATCCGAATAGGCAGGCTGAACGGCCACCGCACCTTTGGGTGGTGCCGAGTCGGACGCTTTAGTAGCCCGAGCTCGAGTAACTACACACACCTGGTTTTCATCAGGGAAAGACAACACATGTCCCTTAAGCCACCCGGGTTCGAAAACCCACAGGGGACCATCGGTCGCGCCCTGTTTGGCCAAAGAGTCTGCAAGATCGTTCAACTCCTTTTCAGGACCGGGTGCGCGAGAGTGACCTTTGACTTTACACCAGTAAATGTGCATGTCAAGTGCAGTCACCAGAATGTCACACGCCCTGAAGAGGGCCTGATTTTTGATGGGCTTCCGGCTAGCGGTCTGGAACCCGTTACTCTTCCACGTTGGTAGATGACACAAGAAACTGAGACGTGCGTAGTCCGAGTCAGTGCAAACCACCAGTTCACGGAAGCCACGGTCCCTAGCGCTACGCAGCGCTATCACGATCCCGGCCACTTCAGCATACTGTGAGGTCTTACCACCCAGAGAGTAACATCGGGACTCCCTGCGGTCACCGTCTACCCAGACGACACCCACGCCCGCACTAGGCGCAGAACCATGCCGAAAAGCACTGCCATCCACGTATACGGTCGGTAAACCCGCACAGTATGACTGGTCGTAGTAGTGGTGGTTGCGGTTTAGAAGAGCCTGAGGGGGCCTGGCTGGCGGCACTGACGCGATGGCGTCGTCTGAGCAATGTTGGCACGCAGCCAAACCCATGCCAAGAGGGCTACGTCGGTTCTGGGCGTAGCGCACCTCGATATCGAAGCTTTGAAGAGCCAGCAGCCACGAAGCGACTCGCGAATTGGTCACCACACCATCTCTGATGCGCTGACTGTTAAGGAAGGTCACCGGCTGGTGCTGTGTCTCAATGATGATTTTCTGTCCGCCAATGTAGTTCGCAAAGTACTTAACTGCCCACATGGTGGAAAGCAAAGCCTTTTCACAGTCTGAGTATTTCAACTCAGGTCCAGTCAAGAGCTTACTAGCATAGGCCACGACACGCCTGTCGCAGTCATGAATCTGGTAGAGACCAGCACTCAAACAGTGAGCTGAGAAACCAACCTCAAGATGGAACTCCTTGTCACAGTCGGGGAGCGCCAAGCACGGAGCCGAGCACATGGCGGCCTTCAGGTCATCCATGGCCTGCTGGTGCTGCTCCGCCCACTCGAACGCCACATCCTTCTTCAACAGATTAGTCAGAGGTCGTGCCAACTCAGCGTAATGTTCCACGAACTGACGCGAGTAGTTGCAGACCCCCAAGAAGCTGCGAAGTTCGGAGACGTTCGTCGGAGGTGTGATGGTGGCAACACCCTGAATCCTGCCAAGCTGAGGCTGCACTCCCTGTGGTCCCACAAGTAGGCCAACGTACTGAACTTGCGACCTGCACCACTGTCCCTTGGCGAGAGAGATCTTAGTACCCGCCGCCGCGAGCTGACCCATGACATGGTTCAGCTCGGCCAGGTGGTCATCCAACGTACGCCAACGAATAAGAATGTCGTCGACATAGATGAGTGTCCCACGCTCTCGAGCATCGGGGCAGGCCTTGTTCAAGAAGATGTTGAACTCAGCTGGCGAGATGGAATAACCAAAAGGACACCGGGTGAAGGTGTACTGCCGGTTGACAAAGGAGAAAGCAAGTTTGTGTTGGTCCGATTCGTGGACGGGAATTGTCCAGAATCCAGACGCAATGTCAAGAGTGGAAAAGTACTTAGCATCTTTCACTTTTGGAAGCTCCTGCTCCAGGCGTGCCATAGGCCACCTAGACAAGGGGACCTGTTTGTTGAGTTGCCGGTAGTCAATGGTAAGTCGCCACTTACCATTAGGCTTCAGTATCGGCCACAACGGAGCCGAGTAGGTGCTGTTGCAGGGTCGAATGACCCCGTTAGCCAAGAGGCTGTCAATGATTTCCTGGACCGGTTCTATGGACGCCAGGGGAATCTTGTATTGCCGCACAAAGGACGGCGGTGCATCTGGCCTGGTAGGAATCCGGACTTCATGGATAGTGGTCAGACCACAGTCCAAGGAGTCAAGTGAAAGAAAATCCTGGTACTTTAGCAAAAGTTGTCTTAGCTGGTCTCGCTCGACATCGTTGGTGAGAGCATCCGCTTGGTCTATGACCTTCTCAATCTGTAACAGAAGTTCCGGGGGTCTACCCGGTGGCTTCGAGAGTGGTGGTGAGGTCGAAATCACGTACCCCCGCGAAAGACATGCCACCGAAGGGCGTCCGCCTGTGTCAGGCCACGGTTTGTACGGCTTTGGCTTCCGCACACGTGCAAACAGTTGTCCGGACGCACCGCTGATTCTAGCGTCAAGGCGTTGGAGACAGTCCAACCCTAAGAGCATGGGCATCGGCATCTCCTCGCTGATGTACACGAGGTGTTTAAAGGACATGCCTCCTATCGAGATGTTGACCTCAGTCGTCGCAGCCGCGGGCGAGGGAGCGCCATAGAACTCGTCAAAATCCTTTGGGCCCGAAATGAGTGTGGGGGGTGAGATGTCCTCCCCCCTTTGTTCGCACATGCTGCTGTAAAGAGCTCCGCTGATGAGCGAGATGTCCGCTCCTGTGTCTAATAATGCGACACAGCGATGTCTCTGATTAACAGTGACCTCCACTGCGGGCCTATTAGATCCCTTTCTCACGACCAGAGGTGCAAGCAAAATTTTCTCAGTTACGGCGGTGGTAGTAGCAGTACCGCGGTCGTCATCTGCGAGTTCGTCGCCTAACATCGCCACGGATGGAACGACCGGAGAGGTGTTGTCGCTTTCCTTTGAGGTGTTGTTGTTTTCCTGTGAATCAGAACCTGTGAAAACATCAGCCTGCAGCATTTCAGTCTCATTTTGCGGCTTCTCAGGCAAACACGGAGTCGCTGACCGGGTCTCCTGAGAATCAGGCACGAATTGTTTGACGCCCTCGACGTCTTTCTGAAGATTGCAGATCATGTTCATCATGTTAGTCATCATGGGAAGGAAAGTGTTTTGCATCGCCTGAAGTTGAGATGATAATTGCATCGTTACCTCTGAGTCCATTTTCAAAATAGTAAGTAGTCTTTTCTTGTTTTATTTACTAATATATTCTTCGAATTTGCCTTCTAATTAGATGTTTATTTAGAAACAACCTTACCTGTAGAGTTTTTTAAAGAATTAGTTACAGGGAAGCTTGGCTGGTGAATGAATATTTTGGGCAAAATTGTTCAATAATGCCAAAAATATCATTGTCATTTGACCTGTCCAAGATGGCGGGTCGAGCTACGTGTCGGGCACCTAAGATGGCGGACCGCCGCGCATGTGTCGTCCGACACCCGGCTTTGATCCCTGTAGCAATCACACGATTCTAAACACCGTAGCGTTTATGAGAACCGCCGCTAACGTTACCTCAAAGTACTCCGTACCGGAAGGTTTAGCGGATTAAAGGACGCAGTTCCGCTGCGTCGGAACGGCTAGAAAGCTTCGCGGGACGCGTTCCCGAGCCTCCTTACCGAGAGTGGCTAGTTAGCCCTTCGGCTAATGCTAGCGAACGCCCTGTAGCGATCAGGGTCTCAAAATTGCCTCGATCAACCAACGGGCATCTCGCGCCGTGATTGAAAGGGTCTCAATAGCGTACGCAATCTGGATGCAGTATCGCTCTGCGGTTGTTCTCGGCTGACAGCGTTTACCGAGCAAGTCAAGCTACGGCAGGTGCTAACGAGAATTCCGACTAAGAACAGCACGGATCCTGCGCTCATCGAATGGAAATAAATTTCCGACGGAGTCCTCTGTCTCCGATTACACAAATGGATGCACACAGTGTCACAAACACCGCGACAAACAATAAACAGACGGTTCCAATGCAATAAAACAGGAGAAATGTTTACCCTTAGATGTAGGCCTCAAAATGGCCGTACGCACACGTCAGCACTTAAGGTGTTTTGATGAAACAGCGCCTCCTGTTGGAGGGTGATGAATGTACACCCCCCCTTTCTGAGAGCTGAATGAGGAAGCGCTCGCTTTTCTTTTCTCTAACACACAGACTGAACCAAAAATAAATCCCAAAATGTCTCAGAGTCGGCACAAAGTGTAATAAACTGTGCAGATATCAAGCTAGGCTCGCCATATGTAACGGAATTTAAGTGATGTAACTATCTAAAGTTGTATTTTAATACACTGTTAGTAGTTCACTTTTTATAAACAGAAGAGTAGGCTGTTTTTATCATCAGGGAGTTTAATTAAACACTCTGTATTGACTTTGAGACAAGAAGAGAGAGAGAGAGATGGGATCGTTTGAGAATCTTTAATTTCTGAATTATAAATTCTAAACAATCTACCAGGACTACTCTGTGATGGATGAGAATGGATTTGGATGTTGTGTTGGTGCGTGTGTTTGTGTGTGTGTGTGTGTCTGGTTCAGATTCTCTAGGCTGACGTCAAAGAATCTGGTCGTCTTTGTTATGACTAGATATCACGAGGCTTATAAAGTGATGACATGAGCCGCTATTTTGCCGTGTACGTACCCAGTGGGGGTCTCCCAGGTAGATCAGGAAATGCCAGGTCTGGAGACCTCGGATGTACGATGGAGCTGTCGGTGCAGCGATCACAACGTTTCAAAGCCCGTCTGGAGGGTCGACCCCGGTACCGTTCGTCGGCGTCAGCAGGTGCTCTTATTTTGAAAGGACGTCGTCTGGTTGTTAAACGACGAAAATCTCCCGCTTCACAGTTCTTAGTTTAAAGAAGAAAACACATCTGGCCAGGCTGCGCTTTTCTTTAGGATGATGGTGAATAGAACTGAAGTCAAAATGGAACTGACTTAAAATGGCGTTGCCTTGTTTTATATCTCTGAATTGTTGATAAGTTGGAGTAAAGTGGATTGGACACTTGAAGTCAACACCAGATTCTCCTGCGGCAGCCGAAAGCTCTGATTGGTTGGAACAATGTGTCATGCGTTTCTATGGAGATGAGGATCAGTATGTCTGTGCCGTAGTCCTGTTTTCATTAAACATAACTCATGACATATTTATTTCACAGATCATTCACTTGATTACTATTGATCAACATCTGTTTTGCTTAATAATTTTAATCACAAATAAAGTACTTTGATTAAGTAAAGCTTCTTCTTCTCCTTCGGACTCTTCTCCTGGAATGTAAACAGTCTGAGGAACATCCGACCTTGGTTTTTCTACACGGTGTTATTGTGCACAGGGGGCAGCTGTATAGAGTTGAAAACCATGAACTTCATAACCTTACAGTGTGAAACTGTGTGTGTGTGTGTGTGTTTGTAAGACAGTTTATGTGTGTGAGACAGAGTGTGTGCATGTGTGTGAGACTGTATGTGTGTGTGTGTGTGTGTGTGTGTGTGTGTGTGTGTGTGTGTGTGTGTGTGTGTGTGTGTGTGTGTGTGTGTGTGTGTGTGTGTGTGTGTGTGTGAGAGAGAGAGACAACATGCGTGTGTGTGTTTGTTATGTGTGTGTGTGTGTGTGTGAAACTGTGTGTGTGTGTGTGTGTGTGTGTGTGTGTGTGTGTGTGTGTGTGTGTGTGTGTGTGTGTGTGTGAAACTGTGTGTGTGTGTGTGTGTGTGTTTGTGTGTGTGTGTGTGTGTGTGTGTGTGTGTGTGTGTGTGTGTGTGTGTGTGTGTGAATTCTACAATGAAAATGTTAAGATTTTCTCCCAGATACAAGTTCCTGTGTGCCAGTCTATTGATTTAGAAACGACCGTTCAGCACAGCAGTGCCTAAAAAAAGTTGTCAGAGTGGGTTTTATTAAATTTACTACATCTTTATTGTTTTATAATTCACCCCTCCCCGGGCTGCCACCTTACTATGGTGGAGGTGTTTGAGTGTCCCAATGATCCTTGGAGCTAAGTTGTCTAGTAGTGTCACCCATGGCAAACAGGACCTAGGGCTATCGGGTTGCTCTTCTTCTCATTGCCCCACTACCAGACTCAGCACCAGTCCGTCTATCGATTTTCCACTCCAGCTTGCCTGCCTTCACGACCAACGCCTGTCCACGATCACGTCCTCTACCTACCTTGTTCTGATCCATGCCTGTCTTAGACCACGTCTCTCGCCTGCTCCTCGTATCTGCTTCTTCCCAGCCTGGTTCTGATCCACGTCTGTCCCCGACCACGTCTCTCGCCTGCTCTTTGAAGCTGCTTCGTCTCTGCCTGGTTCCGACCCACATCTGTCCTAGACTCTGCCTTTACCTGAACTCCACTCCCGTAACATCTCCTCTTAGCTTCAGGCTATAAAGACTGTTTACTACCACCTACTGTGCTCTGGTGTTGTTACAGTCCTCTGCCAAGTTCACAACAGATCAGGTGCAATGTGTGTGGGGTAGTAGGCGACGGCGGAGACCTTGGGGGTCTGATACTCAACTACACAAGCTCGGTATGTGAAATGCCACCTCTCTGGTGGGAAAGGATCCTCAGTTGATTTGTGAAGTTGAGAAGTTCTGACTAGATAAAGTTGGACTCACCTCGACGAATAGGCCTGGATCTGGAACCAGTTTCCTTGAGAGGGGTTGAAAGACTTATCCGGGTAAGAGATGAGGTCTTGCCCCAAGTGAAGGAGTTTACCGTATTTTCCGGACTATAAGCCGCCACTTTTTCCCACACTTTGAACCATGCGGCTTATAACGAGGTGCAGCTTTAGTCAACCAGAAAGGATGGATGCTGGAAAGTCTAATGAAGGAATGGTTAAAGGACTGCTGTGGAAAGCGCCCAGGAGGATTTTTTTCACAGTAAAACGGCGCTGCTTGTTTTCCCAGCTTCGCCCCGGGATGATGACAACAACACGGAGAGTGACACTGACATCACTACAGAAAAGGTATCTGACGAAGCTCTTCTGAGGCTGTTCAACGATGAATAAACTAATCAATAACTTTTTTGTTTTGTTTAATACTGATCAGTTCAGCTACGTTCAGTTAAACTACATTTTCAATTCAGTAGATATCTGCGGCTTTTAGCGCGATGCGGCTTATAATGAGGTGCGCTCTATAGTCTGGAAATTACCGTAAGTATTTGGGGGTCTTGTTCACGAGTGAGGGAAAGCAGGAGCACGAGATTGATAGACGGACTGGTGCTGAGTCTGCAGTGATGTGGGCATTGTACCGCTCTGTCTTTGCGAAAAGACAGCTGAGCTGGTCGATTTATGTTCCTGCCCTTACCTATGGTCAAGATTGCGAATAAATGCAGCCGAAATGAGTTTCCTCCACAGGGATGCGTGGCTCTCCCTTAGAGACAGGGTGAGAAGCTCAGTCATCTGGAAGTGGCTCCACATTATGAGGAGCCACTTCAGGTGGCTCGGGCATCTGATTAGGATGCCTCCCTGGTGAAGTTTTCAGGGCATGTCCAACCAGAAGGAGACCTAAAAGGAAACCCCGGACACATTGGTGGGACTATGTCTCTCGCCAGGTGAGTGAATGCCTCGGGATTCCCCTGGAAGAGCTGCCCAAAGTAGCTGGGATGAGAGAGGTCTGGGCCTCTTGACTTACGCTGTTGCCCCAGTGACCCGACTCTGGATAACCAGAAGAAAATGGATGAATGGAATAGATGGATGGGTTTGACACTGTACTACCCTGAAGTAGCTCCTACTAAGAGGCGCCAAGCACAAGTGAACATTCTAGTTGACCCTCATTTTCGTGCTTCTATGTTGGGGTTTTACCCAGTGGATGAGAGAGTGCCTTCCCTCTGCCTATGCGTGGGAGGATAGGTCCTGACTCTGGTTTGTGCTCATGCTCCAAACTGCAGCTCAGACCACCCAGCCTTGTTGGAGTCCTTGGAGGGAGTACTGGAAAGTGCCCCTTCCAGCTCAGTTGGGAGTCCAAGTGGTGTTCTGTTATCAGACTTCTGTGCTCATCATGTCCATAAGGAACACCATGTTCAGACATAAAGTTGTCCATATGTGCTCTGGGCACCAGAATGCCTTAGGCTGCAGCTCGATGATCAACGTTGTTGTCATCTCATCTGATCTGTGGCAACATGTCTTGGACACTCAGGTGACGAGAGGGCATTGATGGTGGGGAGGATACCGGTCATACCTGGCAGACCCAAATGTGTTGTAGGGGTCTGTCTCTTGTCAGAAGGACCTTCAATTTCTACCTCCAGCAGAACTTCTAAAATGTTCAAGGGGAGGCAGGAGACATTGAGTTTGAGTGGGCCCTGTTCCATGCCTTCATTGTCGAGGTGGTTGACCGAAGCCGTGGCTGCAGGGTTGTCGGTGCTTGTTGTGGTGGCAAACCCTGAACCCGCTGGTGGTTATGTATGCTATTGTAGCGACATGAATGGCCTTATTTGTGACCCAAAGGTCTTGACTTGAAGCAATTTGCTAGGTTCCTTACACAGGAAACTTTTTATCTGATTGGCTTACTGACCTGACCTGAATTGGAATGTCTACTATGTGAAGTGCCTTGAGATGACTCTTGTCGTGATTTGGTCCTATATAAATAAACTTGAACTGAAAATTGAATTGAATCAAAACCAAAACATTGACTTGCAGTTTGAGCACTGGTAATGTTATAAATCGCATACGGTATGTTCAAAACAAAGGAGAACACTGCATGTCCATTCAGAGCAAAACTTGACAAAAAGGCAAAATAATAATAATAATAATAATAAAATAAAATGAAAACAGGAAACAAATAAGGAGATTTTTAAAGGTTAGACACACATTTATATTTATATGATTTCAAGTGTGGGTGCATAGATCCCTGCAACAGGCTCAGGTCCAATTTACAGACAGATACAGGTTATTGAGATTGTTATGGCCGTCGTCATTATGGAACTGCTGATGGGTGTATCCACCGCTTTCCTGTGCAGCACCTTGGACAGCTGCTCCCCTGAAGGCTCCCAGCTCTGATCCAGGACCATGGACAGCTCCAGAGCTGGAGACAAAGCCGGGCTGCATTACCCAGATCACCCTCTTCCTCTTTCAAAACAGCCAGCAGTAGATCTTCAGGGGAAGAAGAGAATTATTTGGTAGATGCAGTAGTAACTTGTCTTCTCTTCTTCCCCTGTGATTCTTGACTTTTGTCTGCCATCGTTAAAACGCTTCTGACAACTTGTAGCTCGAGTGAGTTTAGTATTTTCGGTTTGTTTGGCTTTTAGAGAAGCCTTATTTCGGTTACTTTTAGGAACAGCAGTTTTTGTTAATTCAGAGACTATTTTGAATATAGCACTTGTCTGCTCCAGAGGGAGTTTAAATACAGGCCCTTCTCAAAAAATGTGCATATAGTGATAAAGTTCATTATTGTCTGTAATGAACTGATAAACATTAGACTTCCATATATATTAGATTAATTAAACACAACTGAAGTAGTTCAAGCCTTTTATTGTTTCTAATATTGATGATTGTGGCATACAGCTCATGAAAACCCAAAATTCCTATCTAAAAAAATTGGCATATCATGAAAAGGTTCTCTAAACGAGCTATTAACCTAATCATCTGAATCAACTAATTAACTCTAAACACCTGCAAAAGATTCCAGAGGCTTTTAAAAACTCCCAGCCTGGTTCGTTACTCAAACCCGCAATCATGGGTAAGACTGCCGACCTGACTTCTGTCCAGAAGGCCATCATTGACACCCTCAAGCAAGAGTGTAAGACACAGAAAGTTATATCTGAACAAATAGGCTGTTGCCAGAGTGCTGTATCAAGGCGCCTCAGTGGGACGTCTGTCGGGAAAAGGTGTGGCAGAAAACGCTGCACAACGAGAAGAGGTGACCGGACCCTGAGGAAGATTGTGGAGAAGGGCCGATTCCAGACCTTGGGGGACCTACAGAAGCAGTGGACTGAGTCTAGAGTAGAAACATCCAGAGCCACCATGTACAGGCGTGTGCAGGAAATGGGTTTCAGGTGCCTCATTCCCCAGGTCAAGCCACTTTTGAACCAGAAACAGCGGCAGAAGCACCTGACCTGGGCTACAGAGAAGCAGCGCTGGACTGTTGCTCAGTGGTCCAAAGTACTTTCTTCGGATGAAAGCAAATTCTGCATGTCATTTGGAAATCAAAGTGGCAGAGTCTGGAGGAAGATTGGGCAGAGGGAAATGCCAAAATGCCTGAAGTCCAGTGTCAAGTACCCACAGTCAGTGATGGTCTGGGGTGCCATGTCAGCTGCTGGTGTTGGTCCACTGTGTTTTATCAAGGACAGGGTCACTGCAGCTAGCTATCAGGAGATTTTGGAGCACTTCACACTTCCATCTGCTGAAAAGCTTTATGGAGAATACAATTTCATTTTTCAGCACAACCTGGCACCTGCTCACAGTGCCAAAACCACTGGTAAATGGTTTACTGACCATGGTATTACTGTGCTCAATTGGCCTGCCAACTCTCCTGACCTGAACCTCAGAGAGAGTCTGTGGGATATTGTGAAGGGAAAGTTGAGAGATGCAAGACCCAACACTCTGGATGAGCTTAAGGCCGCTATTGAAGCATCCTGGGCCTCCATAACACCTCAGCAGTGCCACAGGCTGATTGCCTCCATGCCACGCCGCATTGAAGCAGCCATTTCTGCAAAAGGATCCCCAACCAAGTATTGAGTGCATAACTGAACATAATTATTTGAAGGTTGACATATTTTTTTGTATTAAAACACTTTTCTTTTATGGTCGGATGAATTGCGCTAATTTTTTGAGATAGGAATTTTGGGTTTTCATGAGCTGTATGCCAAAATCATCAACATTAGAAACAATAAAAGGCTTGAACTACTTCGGTTGTGTGTAATGAATATAATATATATGAAAGTCAAATGTTTATCAGTACATTACAGAAAATAATGAACTTCATCTCAATGTGCTAATTTTTTGAGAAGGACCTGTATTTTGGGGTTGTTCGGTTGGTGAGAACCCAGGTCTTAAGATAATTTGGCTTTGGTTTTGCCTCCACCTTTTTGGCATTCAACCTAGGTTTGGCCTTTTTTATTTATGGTCATTTCTCTCCCTTCTGGGTCAAATTTTAATTAAACATTAATACAGTTAGGTTTAGCTCAGCCTTTCTAGAAAAGCCTCGCCATTGGTTCCCCGTGTTGCCCTTTCGGTTGAACATAAACCTCCAAATGAAACTTTTTGTTATTTAAACACCTTACTTGTCCTTTTTATCTTACCCCTCCTCCACTGCCTAGCTGAGCCGCAAAGGGGGTGTAACAGACGTTCCAAGTGAAACAAAAGACTGCCATCTGTACAAGGGTGGGTCTTCCAGTCACACAGTGATTTGCTCTTTTAAAACGTAATGGATTATATCAAGTTGTAGATGGTAGATGCCTGTTATAGCATAGCAACATTATGGCAGATAGTCCACGACTGCTGGTCAAACTGTAGAACTAAGAAACCCCTGTGTTTGGGTCACCAAGAGCTACACAGGAAAGATGAATTCCAGAAACAGGAATAAAAAAATAAAAATATGCTGAGACTTTTTTCTGGCATAATTGTTACCAATACTCAACGAAATTGTCATAAATGTACATTAAACAGAATATGAGCTGAAGCGGTTTTCTTTATGCACTGAAATCTTTCTTGCAAACTGCTGTTTGGTGGGTCTGAAGCTAAAGCATCAGGGAAACACTGCTCTATAACAAGTTCCTCTTTGTTGACTGTTTCAGGTGAATTTTGACAAACGGCATGAGTCGGAAGAATCACGGCATTGAGAATACTTGTGGATGTCTCCATCTCCATAACCACGGCTGCGTTATCGACTATGAAGGTGTGCTACCCTGCCCACAAAAGTTGCCACAGCAACCCTCAGATGCTGAAGCACAGTCAATCGAATGGAGAAGAGAAAATGAAGGCACAGCTAGAGAATGGTACACCTCACAGAGTAAGCTGCAGCAGAGAGCTTAAAGTGGAGATGTGCTGTTTCATCATCAACCCCTCATTCTGTCAATTGGGTGCCACTCTTGTTCACTGATAATACTGTGGAAATCAAGTGTCAGTATAATCACCGCAACCATAACTGTCTGTGGGCCTGTGAGGATGACGAGTTCTGTGTGAAGGTAAATGGCCTGTAATTGTATAGTGCCGTCTTAGGGGTCTAAACCCCCCAAGGCGCTTCACAACACAATCAGTCATCCACCCATTCACACACGCTGGTGGGGACGCACTGACAGATGGGACAGTTGGGAGACTGGAGTTGAAAATGACTCTCGTCCAAATGCAGGTTATGTTTAATATTTGTTGTTTGTCAAAATTATTTGCTTGTACCTGAGGAAATTTACATTATTTTAAAGCAAATAACCAAAAGCAAATAAGCAAAAAAGGAAAAAAAGTGTGTGTGTGCTGCTGAATCGTCTCTATGCCACCGAACGTGAGAGCGGGAGGGTGTTGCGACGGCTCCAGGGCAAACGGCTCACTCGGCTAAGCGGCCCACCAGGACAGTGCCAGAATGCCAGATAGGCCAGTCCACCCCTCCGCACAAGGGGTACAATCTTAGAATCGTATCATCATCATGACGCAGCCGCCATGTTGGCGGCCTCCGAGTGCTTACTTGTTACTTTAGACAACAGTGTGCTCAGTCTAAGATTTGCTTCATTTAATCTATTATTTATTTGAATATTTATTATTCAGCTAGTGTAAATTGTTGTTGTGATGTGAGGTGAAACAGTGCAATGATTCCTGGGGAAAAAACATGGAAAACAGGTTAACTTTACTGTTTTCCTGCTTTGAGGCATTACCACAGAGACCAAATATCTGACAAAGTCTCGTCGGCTTGCTTGGATCGCAGCTGTAAGGCAACCAAACATTGCCTTTAAGAGTATCTCAGTCTTTGTGTGAGAGTGTATTATATGCATTTTCATTCTGGTAAATTACTTAAATTAAAAGGTTCCTTTGTGAGCAGCACTTCCTTTATTTGTTTCAACATAAAATCACCTGTTCTGCTTTAATCTAAGAGGCTGCTACAAACCTAAATCTAACCAAAACATGTCACAGCTCAATAGCAGTGGTAAACAAGTTTTTATTTAACTCTTTTCTCTCATCCAGAGCTCTCCCTGTCTAAACTAACCCTCACCCTGTCACTCAGACACAGCTGCAGCCGCTCATTCACCTCTCAATAAGTCCAGAAATTCAACCTGAACCCAAAATGACCCGACAGACTCGCAGCCAAACACAGCTCGTCTGACATCACATACAACCCTTGTTTTCCGGGTTTTTGATGCTTTTTTCACCACACTTTGTAGGAAGAATGATGCGTTCATGGTGTCTGATTTGGTCCGCGTTCATCTCTCTCTGCTGTCCGAGGCCGACTCTGAATTTCATGCTTGTGTGTGTGTAGGCAGGAAAATGTGCGTGCCTCACACCCATCCGTGATGCTAGAGAGCTCTGTGTCCAGGCTGGGTTCAGACTTCATGTCTGTCAGGACATTTTGGGTCTGGGTTGAAGTTTTGGACCCATTCAGAACTCTCGACTGTCTGTGTGTGTGTGTGTGTGTGTGTGTGTGTGTGTGTGTGTGTGTGTGTGTGTGTGTGTGTGTGTGTGTGTGTGTGTGTGTGTGTGTGTGTGTGTGTGTGTGCGTGTGTGTGTGTGTGTGCGTGTGTGTGTGCGTGTGTGTGTGTGTGTGCGTGTGTGTGTGCATGTGTGTGTGTGTGTGTGTGCGTGCCTGTGTGTGTGTGCGTGTGTGTGTATGCATGTGTGCGTGCGTGCGTGCATGCATGTCTGTGTGTGTGTGTATGCATGTGTGCGTGTGTGCATGCATGCGTGTTTGTGTGTAGGCATGTGTGCGTGCGTGCATGCATGCGTGTGTGTGTGTGCGCACGTGTGAGGGAGAGACAAATACAGGAGGGTCGGGGGTTATTGTTGGCAGTGCTGCAGCTGCTGTGATGTTTGGAAGTGAAAATAAACAAAACAAAAAAAGACAAACTACCTCACTATTCACTATAAAACTCCACAATATTCAAACGATAAAATTCGGTTGGGCTGGCACGTTGACACTGAAGTATTCACCCACAACCAAATCTCTTGCTAGCTGCACCCAGTTCACTCTGTGATATTCTAATCTCACTTAACAAACTTCACTTCACTTTACTTACTGGGATGTTTCTTGTCCTCCCATTGTCACCTGATACCTTCCTGGGCCAATGAGGATGGAGACCACTGCTGTGCTGCATTCACTCCGACTTTTGAGCTACTTTAAAAATGTCATCTTACATTTGGTTTTATTGTTTATATGTTTTATATTTTTTGTTGATCATATGTTCTATATTTTGTGTATTGATTGTTTCATATAAACAATCAAACTTTTTTTTAATTGTCTCAGTCCCCCCTCCCCCCCGGCCCCGCCCCCTTCTGGCTCCACCCCCCGCTGATAAAGGGTTGAAAACATAATAATAATAATAATAAAAAGGTACTGCCACAAACTACATGCCAACCCATCACTCTAACCCCTGGAATACTTCACCTGTTACAACTAGGGATGGGTACCAAATTCGTTACTTTTTAAGGTACCGACCGAATTCCACAGTACCGACCGAGCACCGATTCACTTCATTTCAAACGGTGCCTCGTTTCGGTACCCGTCCTTCATAACGAGAACTTGGCTGGACAGCTGCGCATGCGCAAGAGCGTTATGTCATCGGTCGCTGCGAGCCAGTTGTAAACAGAGCAGCATGGTAGAAAGAACGCAGGCTAAAGCTTGGGTCCACTTCACTAAATGTGATGGGTAACTGGGTGATGATGAAACCAGCGACAACGATCTAAGTGAGACATCCTCATCTTAACCTGCTCCGGTAGGTAAATAAAATGTTTAAGATAATGTTAGCTTGATTTGTTAGCTTCCGTTTCACTAATGGTGCGTTCGCTTCCTCCTCGGAACTCCGAAATTCCGACTAGAAGAACATGAACGCGCTCTAAAGTTTGGCTTCACTTTACTAAATGCGACGGGTGATTGGGTGAAGATGAAACCAGTGACGATCTAAGTGTGAGGCATCATCGTTTTAATCTGCTCCAGCAGCTAAATAAACTGTTTAAGATAACGTAGCTCGATATGTTAGCTTCCTATGCCACCATTGTCATTATCTAACGGTGCGTTCACTTTCTCCTTGGAAATTCTAACTTCCCAGTAGGAAAAATCAAATGAAAAAGGACGGTAAAAGGAATGAAGATACACGGTAAATTTAGTTCACAGTAAAGATGTTTGCTTCAGTTTAATTATCAGCTTATAAAACTATAAGGACGATGTTAAAATACAAACAGTTGTATGTCATTTATCGTGATATTTATCAAATATGGTTATATATTGAGAAAAATATATATTTAATTATAAAAGAGAATTAAAAATATTAAACACTCAAAAGTATCGAAAATTGGTACCGTTAAGTACCGGTATCGATTCGTAGGTACCGGGAATTAGTACCGAATCGATTCAAATGTCAAAGGTACCCATCCCTAGTTACAACTCAATAGTCACCTAACACACGTATCCTGAGCGGGCTATTGCATGCATCTGTGCAGATGGGACACATGATTTTTACGGCAGGGTTTTATCCTCAGTGCTGGAGTAATTTGTCAGAATATCCATGTTTCAGAACCGAGCCCAGACCAGTTTCAGGGGGAGGGAGAAATGCCTGATGACGCAAGTACTTTCTCCTGGATGCAGGAAAAATCTGAAGCTGAGTTGGGAAAATGCATGAATGCAGCCAAAAAGGGGTTTGGGGTATTTCTCTTAAGGAAATGACAATACAACATAAAAAAAAAGTAGCTTTGCCATGATATGGCCCCTTTAACACAACGTTTATTAATGGCAACATTTTTGTAACAAATCAGTAAATATGTTTAGTCCTCACGGGCTCACGCAGATGAAAACATGGCGTCCAATATGGCGTTGCCCAGACACTTCAATCCGCACCCTGGTATTTATATGGTTATATGTTACGAAGCTGCCAATATGTTTCAACAACAGGGCATCATTTAATTAACTTTCAATACATTTCAATGACTATTTTCAGACATTAATGATAAAAACTACACATAGCCACTTTACCTAAGATTAGTAACATTGCCAGGGCACAAACAAGCCAGCAGAGCACTGTTGATCTTCATTTATTACCTTTTTTTTTTGTCTTTTTGAATGATGGTTCTCACTAATACCGAGATAACACAACAGAGTTTAACAGAAAAAACTTTAATAGTGGCTGATCAGACCAATGTCAACACAGTAGGGTGGGGAGACATCAATTAGTATCAATTAGCACCTAACTATCACACACTAATCAGCCCATTATGTTGAGGTTAGGGTTGTGGCTTTGTAGGCATGATTTGGGCCCACAGTACAGTTTAAAAATACAAGGTATAAAAACAGCTATGATGACAGTAGTGCCTAAAAACTAGAACACTGACAGTAAGAATAGTGACAAGTAACTGTAATTGAGCCAAACCGTGAGGTCAAGCACAAGTAAACACAGTTATTATGAGCAGAATAACAATTTTACCTGCGTGGATTTTGGCCCCATTAGCCACCTTCACCTGTGGGCCAGAGAGATGTCCAATTGTTGGTGACAGTTGTTTTGAGGTCGCTCTCCATTTTAGCTTTCCAATCTCGCTGTTGTAGAAACTCACACATCAGTATGACCCAGCGTGCCCAGCCTGGATCACATTCCAGCATTCGGTAGGGTGGTTTGGCTGCCAACAATAACAAAAACAACAACAAAAACATCCACCTGCCTAGCTACAGCTAACAAAAGCACAACCGATGTGTTCGACATCAATAGATTTGTTTGCAACTCGTATCAACAATGATGTAATGACGAATCACTCAAACTACAAAACACTTATTACCTTACCTTTGTGGAAATGCTTGGAGCAGACCAACATGTGAGCTGAAGTGTTTTGGAGGTTATAATTGTCCTTTGTAAAGCTGCAATCCAGGCCATCCATCACCTTTGTGACTTAAACGTAGGTTGAAAAGTTTTTCCTTCATGAAGGAACCTGATAAAACCCGACGCCTTTACCTACCGGCTGTCTGTGGCTGTCATGTTACCGGTTAGAATGTTTAACAATACAACAGATTCTTGCCAACCTTTATCTCTGTTTGCCATGTAATAGCTGTTTTGTTATTGGCCCGTGCACTAGTCAGTCTTGCCTACAATCGTTTCAGTTTTACCCTGAAATGTCCATTTGGTCCACGTCCTGGAGCTACTTTCTCTGCTGGCTGAATTCTCCACACTGAAACAGGCACACTGGAGCTTTTTTCTCCCCTGAGTATGACTTACAAAGCCTTCATTCCTACTAGAGACCACTGCAGATGTTTATAAACCATGAGTGGTGTACCTCTTTAACCTAATCTGAACTCTTACAATGTACTAAGGACATGTTTTAAAAGGGACAAAAAATGCAGTTAATCAGCAATCTAAAACTGTGCTTTGAGCCTCTAAAAAGTATTAAAAAAATGTTATTTTGGTGTCATGATCCTGCCATGTCCTGACCTCCATGCTACCACCAATCCACCTCATCAGCCTTCATGCATCACACCTGGTCCCCTCATCAAGCTCATGCCACACACCTGCCTCACCAGCTATACATTCCACAGTCTACCACCAGCACTCTGCCAGATTATTGAATGCTCCTGCTAGCCTTTTCATCCCGCCTGATCATCCCTTACTAACATAGTTTCATGCCTGCCCCTCGCCAAGAACTCTGCCTGCCTCCACGACCTACGCCTGTCTTCGACCACGTCTCTCGCCTCTGCCTTTACCTGAACTCCACTCCAGTAACATCTCCTCTTAGCTTCAGGCTAATAAAGACTGTTTACTACCACCTACTGTGCTCTGGTGTCCTTAAGATCCTCTGCCAAGTTCACAACATTTTGGCTTTCATCTGTCCCAGGAGTCCTGATACAGGCCATTCTGACGTCTAATTTTCAGCCCTTCTCTGAAAAGACCCATTTTCCCCTCCCACTTGACCAGACCATGAATATGATAATGAGCTGCTTGCTGATTGGTTGGATCCACAGAAGGCTCCAGTTACAGCCGTGTTTATTGTTAGCAGCTGGTAGCAGCTAATAGATTCCTAAACTGTTATTAATGAAACTGACTCATCTGGCATTCAAGCTTATATGTTTGAACTCGACTTAAAATAAAGTTGTTGGACCAACCAGGCATTCGGCAGTAGTCAACAGTCCTAAAGGACTACCTCTTGAAGCTCAGGTTCCTTATGCTTTGCTGCCCCGTCGGACGAGCCGGGCAGCACGCGAGAACTGAATTGTTCAGGGAATAAATTAGTTTTTCTTAACTGTTGTTTACCAGTTTGGACAAATCTGAATTTGACCAGTTCAAGTGGGCGTTATCAAAATACCTCAGACACCACACCCTTCTCTAAACACTTGGAGAGGTTATTTATTAATGTGAAGTCAAATCTTATTAAATATGAATGTGAAGTAAATGATAAACAGTAATAATAATAATAATAATAATAATAATAATAATAATATTATTATTATTATTATTATTATTATTATTATTATTATTATTCTGTGGCACAGAAGGTGGATTCGATCAAGGAGCGAGTTGACGGGTCAGCGCGATTGGGATTGATTAATTACGCCATTATTGGATTAAGAGGGGTTGAGGACCAACGGAAGTTTAAGGCAAAGAGGAAATTATCTCTGTCTGGCCCCAAAACAAGTTCTTATCTGAATCTGGTGCCCTTGAGCCTGTGAGGCTAAAGCTACTCTCCCCTCAGAAGAAATGTGGAATGCTGCTGTCACCATGGCAACTCTGTCTCCCTATCTCAGCCTGGATGGGACTGCGACCGAAAGCCATTGAATCATTCCAGGAGTCACTGTGCTCTCTAAAAACCCAACGACCTCCTCCCCCTGTCCAAATGGAGGTGACGAGCGCTGCTTATCGCGGCTGCATGCACTGATGTGAGGAGAGTCCCAAACCCTACCGCCCCACCTAGTGGACACTTATGTTGTGTGATGTCTGAAGTCTGTTGCATTTCTCTCTGAGGTGTTTTTTGCATAGCAAACCTGTCCTCCCTGTGGAGGGTAACTCTGAAGCGCCTTTTTATTCCTCCACTTGACTCAATCCTCAAATATAAAACCTCTGATCTCTATTGAGGTAGCGCGACTAGGGTTGTGAATGACCACAGTCACCAATTCTTGTCATGTTTCTATATTTATGTATGTCTGATCTCAAAATTGTGTGTACTGAAACTCTAATTTCCCTCTGGGATTAATAAGGTATCTTTGAATTGAATTGAATTGAATTCAATGTGAAGGTGTTAAGGTCTCTTCCACTGAGCGTGCGTCTTCAGCGAGTACAGAACGCCACAGCTAGATTCCTCACAAATGCCTCCAGACGTTGTCAAATTACTCCCATCCTCGCCCGCTTACACTGGTTACCCATGCAGTACCGGATACAGTTCAAAATCCTACTTTTTGTCTATAAAGCATTGAATGGCCCAACTCTAACCTAACTCGCTGAACTAATACAACCGTATGCTCCTTCTAGATTCCTTAGATCAGCAGATCAGCTACTACTCTGCATCCCGAAGATGTACTACAAATCTCGTGGGGAGCGAGCCTTCACTTTTGCTGCCCCCAAACTCTGGAATGCCCTCCCCCTTCAAGAAGGTTAGGCCCCTGCATTAGGCCATTTTAAGTCGGCGTTGAAGACCTATTTTTATCACCTTGCCTTTGGTCATTGACCTAGTTTTACTATATCTTGGAACTGATTGCCTTTGGTGTTTTCCCTGTATTTATTTTCTCATACGTTTTAGTCCCGTGTTTTATGATTCATTAGTTGTTTATTCATTCCGTTATTGTTGTGATGGCACTTTTATTTATCAATTTTTAATCTTATATTTAGGTTGTTTGATTTTATTTCTTTTTTATGGAGCTCCTCTGTTCCTTGTTGTACAGCACTTTGGTCAGCTGTCATGCTGTTTATTAATGTGCTCTATAAATAAACATGGTATGGCATGGTATGGTAGGAAGGAGCAGCACGTCTACTCCAGGCCCCTCCTGGATAAACAAGCTTCTCACCCTATCTCTAAGGGAGAGTCCAGCCACCCTGCAAAGAAAGCTCTTTTTGGCCGCTTGAATCTGCGATCTTGATGTTTCAGTCACAACCCAAAGCTCGTGATCACAGATGAGGGTAGGGACGTAGATCAACCGGTAAATCGAGTTTCTCCTTCCGGCTCAGCTCTCCCTTCACCACAACAGACCGGTACATCACTGCAGACGCAGCACCAATCCATTTATCGATCATGCGCTAAAGCTTTCCTTCATTTGTGAACAAGACCCTGAGATACTTAAGGACACTTAATAATAAACAATATTGGGAACATTATCAAAGGGATCCTTTGTTTATTATTGCTTGATATTGCACTAAGTAACGTTAATATGGGGCCCTTATTGTAATATGTTACTGAATTTTGTTTGTTGATGCAGACACAAAATAAAATTTCATTTTTAATGCCTTTTAAAAATTTAATAAAATGAAGTCTTGGTAACAAACAAATGTGTTGCATCCTACAAAGAAAGTTCCTTTTCTCTAAGTGCTAGATGTGGATGAAGCCGTATTTCTACTTTTGTTTCCTGGCATTGTGACGAGTTGCACAATTCATCATAATAAAGCTGACTGTGAAGTGTTCTGCATCACTTTGGCAGGAAGTGGGAATCAACAGAGATGCTACAGACAGGTTAGCAAAGTGTACTCAGTGGCCTTTGACAGATTGTGTTGAATATTGCAGACATCCCTCAGTGTTAGCTGTTAAAGACTGAAGCTATGTTCCATGTAATATTCATGCAGCAGAGCTTGCAGAGGATCAGCAGGATGGGCCGTGATATGCTCCAGATTATCTTCACTCACCGTCACGATGTGCTGATACACTCACATGATACTATGAGACACCATGATGCATGCTAATGTTCTCTCTCTCTCTCTCTCTCTCTCTCTCTCTCTCTCTCTCTCTCTCTCTCTCTCTCTCTCTCTCTCTCTCTCTCTCTCTCTCTCACACACACACACACACACGCATGCATATACAAAAATGTAAACCAGGGGAGTGGCTAGGACTACATAGTTAAATGGCTTCATTAAAAAAAAAATATTTATTTTATTTTTTAAGGGTGTCCTTTCAGGCCATCATGCAATTAAATGAAACAGAATACATTGAAATTAACAGTATTTCTTATATATATATATATATATATATATATATATATATATATATATATATATATATACATACATATATATATATATATATATATATATATATATATATATATATATATATATATATATATATAGGGTTTCCCCCAGCGCTTTATAAGCTTTGCTTGCCCAACCACCAGGCCAAGCTTCATGCCCCGCCCCCCTTCCCGACCCTACCGTGTCGTGTGACACAAACGGCGCAACGAAACTAGAGCCCTCCATCAGCTGATACTGGTGAGAAACAGCAGCGGCACGTGTGCAACCCCCCCCCCCCCCCCCCCCCCCTCAAAGAGGAACTCTGCGGGACGGAGCGTGCGACCCCCCCGCCCCGCTCTCATGGAGGAGCGCTGCGGGATGGAGAGCGTGATCCGCTGACACGAACGATGCAGCGAAACTAGAGCCCTCCATCAGCTGATACTGGTGAGCATGTGAAAACCACCTCACCCCCACCCCCGCTCTCACAGAGGAGCGCTGCGGGACGGAGCACCCGCCCCGCTCTCACGGAGGAGCCAGTTGAGGTGGCTGGGGCATCTGAGCAGGATGCCTCCTGGACGCCTCCCTGATGAGGTTTTCCGGGCAGTTCCAACCGGTAGGAGGCCTAAAGGTAGACTCAGGATACGTTGGAGGGAACATGTCACTCAGCTGGCCAGGGAACGCCTTGGGATTCCCCCAGAGGAGCTGGCCCAAGTGGCTGGGGAGAGGGAAGTCTGGGCCTCTCGACTTTGGTTTTTGACCTCGCGACCCGACTCCGGCAAAACGAAAGAAAATGGGTGGATGGATGATAACATTTGTACTGGGATAACATACTGTTTTTAAAATAGAGATACAACAAAGAGGTGTGACTGTTAATTAAACACTGAACAAAAATATAAATGCAACACTTTTGTTTTTGCTCCAATTTTTCATGAGCTGAACTCAAACATCTGAAACTTTTTTTTACAAACACAAAAGACCCATGACTCTCAAATAGTGCTCTGAAATCTGTCTACATGTGTGTTAGTGAGTAAGTTTCCTTTACCAAGATAATCAATCCCATGTCACAGGTGTGGCATATCAAGGGGCTGATTAGACAGCATGAATAATGCACAGGTGTGCCCTAGACTGCCGACAATAAAAGGCCACCCTGAAATGTGCTATTTGATCAAACAGCACAATGTAGACAGATTTCAGAACAATATTTTGAGAGTCATGGGTCTTTTGTGCATGTAGACAAAGTTTCAGATGTTTGAGTCCAGCTCCTGAAAAATGGGAGCAAAAACAAAATTGTTGCATTTATATTTTTGTTCGGTGTAAAATGGTAAATAAAATTCTGGAATTCTTATAATAAACAATAATAAAGTAGACGCGTAATCAACAGTTTATTGGAATTTTACTTCGGCAATAAACAGCGAAAGGTTTGTGGTGAACAAGTAGTTACTGAGAAATATTTGAGTTAAGGTTTTACTACTGTAGGTAAAACAGGTGTAACAACCTGTGTAAATGCCGCAGAATGCAGGAAATGGCACCTACACCACATTTATTTTTATAACCATCCCCAATTCGTGTTGGCAGCATATTTAGATAAGTATGAGTATAGATAAGTATGATAAGTCTACTATTCCGGCTACGGCTTGCTCCTGTGCTGTTCTGACGGGGCGTGCAACTTTCACGGTCATCTTTTGTTTGCACAAACTATGTCATCAGTGTTTACCAGTTCTCCTTTTGTTGTTTTGTTGCCTATATAAACTATTTAAATTAAACAGAAAATTCAACCACACGTCCGTTAATGACTTTCATATCCACTTATTTAAAATCCTTGTCTCTTATGTGTTTTTTTTTTTCATGACAGAATTGGAACTAATACCGCTATATTTTTAACACTGGCTGTATACGGTATTACCGTGATACCACCCAAGCCTAATAGTGGACAAACAACAGAGGACAGCCATGGTTAATGTGGCAATACCAAGTGATGGCAACATCAGGAAAAAGGAACAAGAGAAACTAGGGAAGTACCAGGGCCTCAGAGAAGAACTTGAGAAAGCCTGGAGAGTGAAGACATCAGTAATGCCCATGGTCATCGGGGTACTCGGGGCAATAACCCCAAAACTGGAGGAGTGGCTAAAGTAGATCCCAGGAAAACATCTGCAGCTCAGATTGAAGAAACCCTTAAACTGGCCAATGCTCTTACCTCTGACGAAGAAAGAGACCAACTTCGTCAGGTCCTTGTGAAGTACTAAGAATATTTTGCTACTGATTCCCTTGATTTTGGGCTAACCACGATGCACACGGTGTGTATCCCCACGCCAGAGAATGCGCCCCCTACTTTTGAATAGCAGTACAAGATCCATTTGGCCTCTTACGAACCAGTACAGCAATCCTAGACAATCTCCTAGAAAAGGGAATCATCAGGCCGTGTAACAGCACCTATTCAGCACCACTGTGGCCGGTATTGAAGCCCAATGGTAAGTGGAGGCTCACCATTGGTTATCGTCGACTGAACAAACAGGTGCCTTTATCTCGCTGGCCAATGGCTCAGCTTGAACAGGAGCTGCCTAAGGTGAAATATGTTAAATACTTCTCGACAGTAGAGGTTGCGTCTGGATTTTGGACCATCCCAGTACACGTTGCTGACTAGCACAAGCTAGCTTTCACTTTCGCTAACCGTCAATACACCTTTACCAGGTGCCCCTTCGGTTATGCAAATTCTCAGGCAGAATTCAATATCTTTCTGAATAAAGCTTGTCCCGATGCTGGCGAACGCGGCACTCTCATTTACGTGGATGACATTCTCATTCGCAATCCAACCTTGGAGACTCATCTGGCAGAGATCGATCATGTGTTGGTCCAACTGACTGCAGCTGGTGCAAAAATCTCTCTGAGCAAGTGTCATTGCTGCAAAACCAAAGTTGACTATGTTGGCCTTAGAGTTGGCCCAGAGGGAGTTCAGCTTCACATAACAAGGATTCAAGGCATCAGGAACATCAAGACTCCCACCAATCTTACAGAGCTATGCAGCTTCTTAGGTGTGTGCAATTACTCACTCAGTTCATCGAGAACTACACCGACCTTGCCAAACCCTTAACCGAGCTGCTAAAAAGAATGTGCCTTTTGTATGGGCAGAACACCAGCAGAGGGCTATGGAGGCCCTCAAGAACAAGTTGTGTTCTGCTCCCTTCCTGGCTTACCCAACTTGGGGAAAAGAGTTCCACCTGGAGGTGGGATTCTCTGATTCATGTTTGAGCGCTGGTCTATATCAGACCCACGATTATAACAGATGTGTGGTTGCCTATTCCAGCAAAACATTGGCAGATCCTGAATTAAAGTATTCAGACTTTGAGAAAGCCCTACTGGCTAAGGTATGTGCAGTCAAGCATTTCTCCAACTTCCTTGGTGGTCAAAGAATCATAATAGAGACCGATTACCAACCTGTCATCTTCTTAAACAGCTAAAGCATTAGGGATGGCATGGTGACGAACTCACACCTAGCCTCCTGGTTGATGGCTCTCCCAAGTTACAACATTGAAGTCCGCTACTCCCAGAACAAAAGAACACCTTTGGGAACGGATTTGGCAACATGTCAAAGCTGTGCCCAAGATGTTTCTCCGTCTTCTTTGCCTCCCGACTTATTCATGACTCGGGAGGACCCACATCACCGCTACTTTGACCCGAACATCTGCGAAGGCATGATCACTGCCTATATTGATGGTTGTTCCTTTCACCATGAGGCTGTGGTTAAAGATGTGTGGGGATCGCTTGGCTTGGCGACAAAGCCATCCCACCGCAGACGTTCCAGTTGGGAAGACCAACGTCTCAATATGCTGAAATCGCAGCTGTACTCATTACCCTACACCTGGCAATCAAATACGACATTCAAACACTGGTGTTATGCACAGATTCAAACTATGTGCGTCTCAGTTTTTTCTGCCATCTACCTTCATGGAAGATTAACTGGTTTGTTACTTCCAACAAACATACGGTCAAACAAAAAAAGCTGTTACAAGTTTGTGATCATCTCATCACCTCTCATAACCTGCAGATTTACTGGAAAAAGGTGAGAGACCATTCAAAACTGCCAGAACTTGATAAGGATCTCAACAACTGGGCAGACATGTTGGCTAAACAAGGCGTGGTGACTGGGACCCCCTGGTCCTTCGATCCAGAATGGGTGCCTGAGGCTGATAATCTCAAAACCACCCACGACGTTCTGGTAGTAACCCGAGCCAGAGCCACCACCCAAGCTTTGGCTCCTCCACAACAAGCGTCTGCCGCTGTTTCGGTAGAGCCCTGCCTCTCGGACAAGGATCTAATACAACTCCAGTCCATGGATCCAGCCATGAGCTAAATAATTGAATACCTATTGGACCCTAATTGTGCCACCCCATCAGAAGATGAGCTTAAGGGCATACCAGAAATCAATGCGCTTTTCAAAAGATGTGCCTTCTCGAAGATGATCAAGGGAATCTTGATACATGTTTCCGAGGCATTCCCGTCTCCTGCATTCATGGTGCCTCATAACCACAGGGGGGGTGATGCTTGTACATGCCCATGATCATCCGTATGCAGGACACAAAGGTGAGAAAGCCACCTTTCATGCTTTACGACAAGCTGCATATTAGCCAGAAATGCGTAGAGATATACAGAACTACATCCGGCAGAAGGCCCCCGGGTCGACCCAGGACACGTTGGAGAGGTTACATCTCCAATCTGGTCCGGGAACGCCTTGGGGTCCTGCCGGAGGAGCTGGTGGACAAGGCCGGGGAGAGGACGGCCTGGAGCTCCCTAGTTGGGATGCTGCCCCCGCGACCCGGACCCGGATAAGCGGAGGAAGACGACGACGACATCCGAGGATGCCTGGTTTGCTGCCAATTCCGACCAGCTAACCACACACACCGGGCCCCTCTACACAATAGAGGGATCTCATTCCCCTGGTCAGACCTTCAAATTGATTGGGTGGGACCTCTCACCAAATCAAGAGGTAATAAATACTTTCTGACAGTGACATGTGCATTCACTAAATGGATTGAATGCTTACCCACTCCAAACGACACTGCCGTAACCACGGCGTACTTACTCATGAACCATGTGTTCTCCCGGTTCGGCCTACCGAGTCGGGTTAATTCTGATAGAGGAACCCACTTCACTAGCTTTGGAAAATGCTAGGGGTAAAAGCTAACTTTCACGTTAGCCATCACCCACAGGCCTTGGGACAAGTCAAGAGGGCAAACAGAACAGTTGTCAGTGTTCTGAAGAAATACGTGGCGACTAACCGTCGAGATTGGGATGTCAAAATGTCACTTGTATTGATGGCTTTACAAGCCACACCCCACGAGTCAACAGGAGTGACCCCTTTTGAGATGATGACTGGAAGACAAATGACACTCCCATTGCATTTACTCTACCAGCTAGGGAAACTAGTGTAGCCACAGCCTACACCACTCACATGCAGGACTTGAACAACATCTCAAGAACACTTTTGTCTTTACACAAAAGCGCCTAGGCAAAACAACTGAAGGCCGGAAAGTGTACTATGATCAAAAAGCCTCTTGGCAAGAACTACAGGTGGGGGGGGGGGGGGGGAAGTCTGGTATTATGCGTTTGCCACCCCGACAGGACAAATCAAACAAGGAAACCTTACACGTAGGTTCCTCCCCTGATGGACAGGTCCGTACACCATCATTCACAAACTATCTCCGGTGGTGTGTCAGATCAGAGTCACCAAGGGACAAAAGGAACCCCTGTTGAGGTGGGTCCATCGGAACCAGATCAAGCTACAAAAAATCCCGACTAGGGTTGATGAAAATACGGACTGGGAAACGCAATGAAGGGAACTAGATACAGTAACAAACAGCTAGTAAATCAACTAATAGGTTAGAATCAGACTTCAATAAACCTTAGACAGGATCAAGCAAATCAAGATGGTAGTAAAGTTAACCAAGATAACTGTGATGACATTCACGAGAAAATGAGCCACCTTTCCTGCATGACTTGAAGCCAAAGGAAATAACCAACTAATACAGCTCTCACTGACTCAAGATGTTACATTTCTATTTGAAACTTATTGGTTTCAGTCAGCCTATGTAATTTCTTCCTATTATTATTTGTTTTTGTTTTGTCTTTTTCTCTCTCTTTTCTTTTTTTGCATACCCATCCTTCACCAGAGTGGCACCACTGTACATCTTGTTGATCTGCATCTGCATGGCTGCCCCAGCTCATCTAGACATGGTCGAGTTGGGACCGGATGGTGGAATCGCGCTAACTGATTAAACCGGATTGCTTATTACCAAGTGCCAGCTTTACACCCAAAGGGTGTTTGTTAGATTTAATCCAGAGATGGTGTGCCAACAGAATGTCCAGTTAACGTCAAAGCTCACCTCCTATGCGGGTACTCGCTGGGAGAGACATACGCAGGCATCTGTGGACTTACTCCTCAGACTACCAGTTCAAGGTGTCCATCCAACTACTTTAACCTCTAGACTGCAACATATGGAAACTGAAGCTGTGATAGTTGGTACACGTTGGCTAGTTAGCACCCAAGCTGAATTTGCTACGGTAGCCCACGATCGTCACGACACCTCCTCTCGGATCAAGCTCATTCCCAAAACTATGTGGATTACCGTTCCTAAGGGAGCTCTTGTCCATGTGGAAGATTTTGTTTTATATCATTTAAATCCCGACCAATATGAATCAGAGACTGAAATTCCGGACTTTTTCAAACAACAGTCTTTGGAACTGAATTCTCGAACCATCGAGGAACTACAATACGAAGGCACTAAAGTGATTGATGTCGGTCTAGTGGAACAATAGCTTAGGGAACTGGCACCTCCACAAAATCCACTGGTTCAATCCCTGGTTTATGATTGGTCCACTACTGACAGTCTTCTAGTCAGTTCAGTAGTACTGGGCTACATCCTAGTCTTTGTCATTACTTGCCTTTACTTGAAAAGGACCAAAGGTCTACAAGGACAACTTGACAAATGTACCAAACACATCACTCAACTAAGGAGACGTAGAAACCATAGCCAGCTTCGCACAATCCCACCATAGTTACCTTTGAAGAGGAGACGGAATTAAATGATAATGATACAGATGAGACCAGCGCTCCGTTAGTGCTGGAATTGACTTACTGATCACCTTGTTAGTGCATGCTTAGTCACACACAAAAAAATTGAAATTTTAATAGTAGACAAACCCTCACATCTAGCTTGATCTAGTAAGCCCTTTAAGGAGACTTAATTTACCCACATTTATTCCCAAAACAAACTTTGCAAATGTAGATGAAGCTCGTTAGTTATCCTTTTGTTTTTTTTCTTGGTATTAGATTTTAAGGGCACAAAAGCAGCCAAGGATATGTATACACTGTACCTAGGCAACATGCTGCCCAGAAATACAACTGACTCTTCCGTAAGAAGTGCTTCAACCAGGTTGTTGTCCAAGTGTGTTTATCTCAGGAGGATGCCCAGGGAGGAGCCCATGCTGGAAAGGAGTATTTTTGTTGTTTCATTGAGAATGAGGGTGTCGCAGGAGTGTTATACCTTACCATATCCTACTAACGGTAGGAACCTGATCTCCTACAAATGTGGATTATCATCGTTTTGGAAATATTCCCCATCTTCCATCTGGAAATATCTCCAACAGGGGAGAATATGTAGCGGAAATCCACATTTTATATTCTCAGTTAACTTTATCGAGATCCACACGGAGAAGAACAATAACATTTTCACACAAAGGTTTCTTTCACACTTAGCAGAAAAGGGGGGAATTTGAAACTGGCCTACAATCATATAAATTCCAAGATACCATTTTCGAACATCTGGCTAACTCCTACATTTTCTCCCAGGAACGTAAATTTTACCAAGTGACTTGTTTTTCCCTCCTTAGGACATTAATAGGACTTGGTCTGTCTTACCTCAACCTGCCAAGAACTGACTCTCCCCAAGGCCGGGTGATCGTAAAAGCTTCTCAAGGGTCATTTGTGAAGGTTCCAGGATTTAGTTTTTATCAAAACCCTGGTATTTTTTCCTGTTTATCCACAGTCAAAAGGTGTTTTAGGTTGTTCACCAATAAAATTCAAGGTGTTCCAAGTAAATGTTTAAACCAGGGGTGTCAAACTCATTTTAGCTCAGGGGCCACATTGAGGGAAATCTAGTCCCAAGTGGGCCGGACCGGTGAATAAAAAAAAAAAAAAAAAAAAACTTCAGATTGTTTTATTTGTTTTAATACAATCAATATAAAACAAGTCTAGAGCCTGAGGACAGTGTAGTACAAGTATAAGACCTGAGGTGTACTTGAAAATTTGAAGAAAAAAAATAAATAAATAAAATCACCAAAAAAAAAAGCATTCCTTAGTGATTCAAAGAGCTTACATATCACATGGCAAGATCAGTTTCATGCAGCACTTAAAAGTATATTTGACTCATTCTACTTTACATCTTTTAGCTTTCACCAGCACATCAATATCAGAAGTCACATCCTGAGTGGCGGCCAACTTCAGGATGTGACTCAAGTTCTTGTGTGAGCCTTGAGCGCAGCTTTGTTTTATTTATACTCATTAGAAAAAACTTGCTCACAAAGATACGTTTATTTTCACTCTACATTGTAAAGTATGAAAATAAAGTTTACACAACCACCTCATGGGCCGGATTAAACCCCGCTTGCGGGCCGGATCCGGCCCGCGGGCCGCATGTTTGACACCCCTGGTTTAAACTTTTATCAGTTACAAACCTAAACTGCTTGTGCTGTGTTTTTTCTTTCATGTTAAACTTCTGCAATTGTGTTTCACCGGTTCAAAATCATGCTAAAGTGATACAATCAAGCTTAAGACCTGAAGTTAGTTCTTTGCTGTTTAAAGTAATACTTTTTGAGGCCTTATTTGGAATAACTTTGCTAAAATACTGAGCATGACTCTCTCATGGTTTGAATACTGGGTTATTTGAAAGGGCCACAGTGCCATCAAGTGGTTAATGAGTGAAATACATGTGGGTGTGACCAAGAAAGTTTATAAAACTAGAGTTCAGACCTTGTGGTGGCAGAAAGAAAAAGAACCAGAGACGCCTTAAGAAAATTTCTACTTGGCCTTTCCATCTTGGCCTAGCAGCAACCTCCGCACTAAAAGTCAAGCCATTACCTCTCAAAAGTTTTGGCAAAACTCAGAGGCAACTGCGTTTGTTATGTTTTGATGTCCCACGCGAAACCAGAAGTCAGGGTGGTGTGGTCGAGTTCTCGCATTAAGAGTTAAAAGCAATTTGGAACTGTTTGATGATTCGACTCCGTTTGGGATCATTTGGGCCCACGATCTGAATTCGACGTTTCGAGGCCACTGAAGTGAAGGAACCTGGAGTCAAGCCACTACAGCAGAACAACTACTTCTACACACCACAGACACCATTGACCTAAGCTGAGGTGCCAAAAAGTCCTACGGCTCCTGAAGGCCGTATTCAAGCTTCTGGACCCGGCTGAACCAGCCCGCAGGACACCTCTTTGGTGATGGAAAAAGGTCTGCGAAGCATCTCATCTGGCTGACTTTTGTGCTAAGCCCGATGAGTGAATTCAGATTAGTCCATTTCTTTTATGGCATGTTTTATTTCGATCCCAAATTCACATTTAGCCCTCAAGATCCCCTTCCTTCTTCTGCCATAACGAGCGACACAAACACACACAGACACACGCTCCTGCATTCTTATACCCATAGGAACACACACACACACACACACACACACACACACACACACACACACACACACACACACACACACACACACACACACACACACACACATACATATGCTCAGATTGTTCTTTCAGAAATTATTCCTAATATTTACTATAATCCTATGTGTCACCAAATTTCCACTTGTATTACAGACTAGTTATGTCATACAGTAGCACTGCCATAAAGCTTTGGGTTTATTCACTTACTTATTCTTATGCATGAAACAATAAGCTGTGCTTGGTTCTCTTTGTCAATTGTCACAACTGAGGTTTGTAATAAATTCAAAAAACTTAAATAACGCCTGATCCTTGTCTAGCGATCTCAAGAATAACCGACGCATTCTGTCAAGAATTCATCCTTTAGATTAATTTATGGTGTTAACTCTGAGACTGATTACATTGTGAAGATATAGATATTAAATCCAACGGTCCAGTTCCGAAAACTGGTGGTGCCCCGATTAATTAATATAAGATTATAAACAAGCTAAATCCATGCCACATTTGAAATATAGATATGAATCTATATTTATCGCTACACATCAGACATCTCAGTCCAGAAAAGTGCAGTTCTAGAAACAGCTAAGATACTACAGAACCCTCAAGATATATATATATATATATATATATATATATATATATATATATATATATATATATATATAGGGTTGGGCATCGGGCATCGTTTGATTTTGAGCAATTCTTATTCCAATTCCTTGTTTCGATTCCGGTTCCTATCGATTCCCGATTCCGATTCTTTCAAGACATGACATGTTTTACATGAGCCAGCTAACCACAGGTCCTACTTGATGAAATTATCTTAACTTCAACATGAATTCTAACTCTATGAACAATAACATCACCTTCATTTAGACAAAAACATGTTTTGGAGAAAAAAAGAAAGACTTGCAGCACAACCAGTGTGTTTGTTTCTGACCACAACCAAAGTCTGGAAGAAGCCTCTGGGATGAGAGGCTAAATGTCTCCAACACATCCAGAAACGTGCAGCTGTTTTCAGCTAAAACTCTCAGGATGATCATGTCCAGGACTGAGAACTACACCTCCATGCTGCAGTAGCATTCAGTCAGAACAGAAAGTGAAACTCAAATTAAGCTGCTGTCTGTAACAATCTAACAGATTTTAAACATTAAAACTCTCAACAGAAATAGTTCAAAACGGAAATTAAAATTCCATGCTGTAGTTCTTTTTAAAACACAGAACAGTTTTGTTACTTGTTTTCCGGCTACGTTTCGTTTGCGGCTGCAAACATCATCAGGCTGACGCTGATGGTGGTGTCACTTCCTTCTCCGTTTGTCCGTGGGCAGCAGAGGACGTTGTCGCCCTCTACTGCCCGCTCACCCCTCTCCGACGATGCAGTCCCATGCGTGGTCCAACGTGTAAACTCCATCGTCCCTGTTCAAGGTCCCACTTCCACGTCTCCTTATCTCGATTGCTTCTTTTATCCATCTTTTGTCTTTTTGTTGTTCGGTATTTTTGATCCTTGTGTTGTCCCAGTCCATTATATGGTTTTCTCTTGTGCAGTGATCTGTTACGGCTGACTTCTTTATTGTGCTTTCTGCTTCTTGTTTTGCTGCTCTTGTGTGTCTTCGACTTACCTCTTTCTGGCACTCCTTTCTATGTTCTATTGTTCGTGTGTTGAGTTGGCGTCCGGTTTCTCCTATGTATGTTTTATTGCAGAGGTTGCATGGGATTTCGTAAATGACTCCACATTTAAGTCCAGCTGGTATCTTGTCTTTTGGGTGTACTTGTCTGTTTCTAACTGTTGTGTATGGTTTTGTTGGTGTGTTTATGTTGTGTTTTTTCATTGTTGCTCTTAGTTCTTTCTGTTATGCCTCTGATGTATGGTAAGGTTATCACTGGTTTTGGTTCCTGTCTTTCTGGGTTTCTGGTTCTCTGCTTAGGTTGTTCTTTTCTTTCTGTTGTTGTTTGTTGTTTTCCTTTGTTTATCGCCCATGTTGGGTATCCGCAGGTCTTTAAAGCGTGTTGTATGTGTTTGTCCTCTTGTTTACGGTCTCTTTCTCCTGGTACCACGTTTGCTCGGTGATATAATGTTCATAGAATGTTCATAGAAACACTAAGGTATTACGGCACATCACAAAGCTATGTGTCTGTTTATGTCTTCTTCCTTTTTTCCTTTTTCTGTTAGACTTCTCTTCACCAGCACCCCTCCCCCTCTAACTCACCCCGACCTCCCCCAGTGGACGTCTTCAGCTTGTTATCTGAAGGCGTGAGGAGGAGTGTGACAGTGTGATAATCCGTGCCGATGTGTGCCGCTGACCCTGTGATGTGATGTAAGACCTGCCAGTGTGTGTGTGTGTGTGTGTGTGTGTGTGTGTGTGTGTGTGTGTGTGTGTGTGTGTGTGTGTGTGTGTGTGTGCATGTGTAAAGCCGGGCGTACACTGTGCGACTTTTTCACTCGCAGCGTTCAGCTTCAGCTCAAACTGTACGACTTCCTCGCAGAGCAGATCTCACGAGTCGTGTGCTCACACTGTACGACCCAATTCTCGCATGCGACCTGACTGCTCACACTGTACGTCTGGTAGCAACACGTCGGCCCTAAAATGTGCTAAAAATAGCAGTTTTTACACAACACGTCAGACTTTTTTGTCTTGCCTGTTGTCCTTCGGGAGTGCTGCAGGACACACAGGGATTTATGGGGGTTGGATGAGGAAAACGAAATAAAGAAAGTGAATCTGTGTTTTATGATCAGTTTAATTTGACATGAACACGACAAACACGCTTTCTTGACAATCTTTGTGAGTAAAAAAACGTGTAGAAACAAAAACGAACAGCGTGTGTTATTAGGGAAATAGCGAGCGACCGGCCGGCGTTGATGCAGGATTGCGCGCGCATGCGCCGTGAGCGGTTCTGATACTTTTTGGATCGTAGCTGCTCGCAGCTGCTCGCAGCGCCGCTTCAACAGTGCGATACCCTCACGAGGGACGAGCGAAATATTAAACACACCAGAAGTCCCTGCGACCTCACGACTGCTGATCGGCGGCTGGTCACGTGGTGTTAATCGCCTCTCGTAACCCCCTGTACACTACACGACCGCTCGGCGCAAAACTCGCCCCGATGTCGTGGCTTCTCGCACGACTGGAAAATCGGCTCAAAAAAGTGAAAAAGTCGCACAGTGTACGCCCGGCTTAACATCACATCCCTTTGCTTGGACTTTTGTTCATTGTGGATGTGCATACATGAGTGTGCATTCTGATGTACAGCTGTGTCCAGATGCTTCTTTCTTCTGATGTCTTATCAGCTACACAAGGGCATGCATATGCTGCTTCAATCAGCCCGAATGTGAGGCAGCTCACAATTTGATACCCAGTAGGAGTGGTTGAGAGTTTGCAGAGGCCAAAATCACATTTAGCACAGCTGAAGATCTCACTGTCTTCTACCATGACATTATGAACACAAGTTAAGTGAAAAATATTGATTATCTTGTCACCAGTTTGCACCTGGAACTAGGTGGGATAGATTAGGTAGCAAGTGAACATTCTCTCTTTGAAGATGATTTGCTGGGAGGGAAGAAATAAGGGAAAACGTGAGAATTTTAGACATTTGAACAAGAACTAAATTGGGATGAGTTGCAGCACACCCACTACTGCAGCTCTGTGGGATGCATCCAGTCTCTGATGGTAAGTTTCTGTGAAAAATAGTCCAAGAGGGGAAAACCAAGAGTTTTTCAGTTGTTGGTTTTGATCTCTTACATTTCAAGATTGGGTTGTAGAAGAAACAGGTTCTCTTCCATTCTCAAGCCCCTTCTGGAACAGACCAAGGTGTTACCAGAGAGAAATTAAAGCCTTTTTTCCAACAACACTATTCAGTGTGATTTGAATGGGTTTGGCCCTGTAGGACTACCTTTTCCAACACCACAGGTCTGTATTTTCTCCAAACCTTTAAGTACCTCCTTTGTTCCAAGCATAATGAGCCATTCCAAAAACACGACATCAGTTAGCTAGCTCTGATGTCCGGGAATGGTTGTAGCCTCTGTACCACAGTACACATACCAGAGTGAATAGGGTGTGTGTGGGGAGCGTGAGTGGTCGTATGACATAAATTCTTGTAAGCCTTTAGGTCGTATGTATACGTGTGAGCATGAGGGAGGGAGCGTGTGTCTGTGTTTGTGTGAATGTTTATATCAGGTGGGGTCTTGGACTCTTCCCCTCTTCTGAGACATCTACTTACAACATCTTTGCTCCCCCCGCCACTTTTTCTGCGGGTGGATGGTGCCTCGGTCTGCCTGCATATCTGCATATCTGCCCCGTGTTGGGGCGGGAAGTTTCTGGGTTGCTCCCGGTGGCTGCCTGGTAGGGTTAGGTTCTCTGGGCTCTGTCGAGTCCCTGCCAGGTTGGTCACCCTCAGGTTCAAGGCTGCTGTGTTCCGAGCTTGGCCAGCTCGGGAGTGGGTGGCTGCGGGCAGATCCAGGGGCTTGTTGTTGTTATTTCCCAGTGCTCTCGCGGCTGCTGGTTGTGGCCCCTGGGGTAATCCTCTGCTCCTCTTGGAAGAGGGGTTGGGGCTTCTCCAGCAGCTGTCTCTCTGGGGTTCCCGCGCTTCAGGGAGACCCATGGATCTCTAGGGCTTGGAACTTATCCATCTTCCACATGTCTTTGGGGGCAGGTCTGTGACCCCTCACACTCACAATTGGACACTCCTATAGAGAAACCTTGCATATACAAGCATGCTGTGTTTTTGTGTGATAAACAGATCAGCTCCCTTCAGGGTGACAACACTGTGTGGGTTTGATGACTTAATCCACTGTAACCATATAACCCACTGTTACAACCGAGATGTAAAAGGTAAAGGAGAGTGTAACATAAAGGAGATGTATGCAATATTTAAATTAAACAAAGGATTTATTGAGCTCTGGATATATTTCTGGGAAGAGGCAGCCATTTTAAAAGGTTCCACATCATACTGTCACACCCTGTCCTGTCTCCCCATTTGGTTCAGCCTGTGTCTCTGTTGATTGCTCCCACCTGCCTCTCGTTTCCCAATCACCCAAGCTCCCAGCCCTCCTGTATTTAAACCCCTCCAGTTCTGTGTCTCTTGTTGCCTCATTGTTTGCATGTCCCGTGTGTCCGTGAATAAAATCCCTCTAAAACGTTTCTGCCTGCCTGCCTGCCTTCTCCCCTGCATTTGGATTGTCACCTCTGTTCCACTCACCGGCACGTCCTGACCGAATGAGGCAACCCAGTAAAGGATCCAGCTGGGAGGTTCTCCCTTGGGAGTGCTTGCCTCGGTTTTTAACTGCAGACCACCGACCGGCTCCTCTTCCTCCGGCATCGCCTCGCCGCGGACGCCGCCGCTGAGCCCGGGCTTCGGCGATCCTCTCCACCCTCCCGGAGCCGGAAGGAGAGTTGGACGGGGAGGCGCAGATGGACCGCTCCTGCTACGTGGGCACCAGACTGGCTGTGTGCTCCCCTGGAGTTGGCCCACGGCGTTTGGAAGGATGCCGGGCTCCACTGTCACCCCTTGTCCCCGGACAGAGCCGCGTGCTCGCAGCTGCCCCGGCTCGGCGCACCGGCTTGGACCCGCCCCCAGTTGGAACAGCTGTCCCGTCTCTGGTCCAATCAGCGCCTCCGTCATCTGCAGGCGGAGGAACCACGCCTACAGCCCAGCTGACAGAGCTTGCCGATCTCCGGGCGGAGCTTGGCCAGTTCCATCAGCTCGTTAGCCTCCAGGAGTTCCAGCTGGACACCCTATCCTCCCCGTATCTCAAGGGGAGGGTTTCTGTCCAGCCAGCGGCCCCACCTCCGGTCCAGCCAGCGGCTCCCTCGTCTCAGAGCCAGAGGAGCAAGCCTGCAGTCCACCCAGCAGAGCTCGCCGGTCTCCGAGCTGAGCTGGACTGACTCCGTCAGATCCTCAGTCTCCAGGAGTTCCAGTTGGACAATCTATCCTTCCTGCTTTTCCAGTTACCGGCTCCACCAGGTCCCGCGCCACCAGTTCAATTCAAGTTTATTTATATAGCGCCAAATCACGACAAGAGTCGTCTCAAGGCACTTCACATAATAAACATTCCAATTCATCCAAAACATCCAGTCATGTAGGGCTGCAACTAACGATTATTTTCATAATCGATTAATCTGTCGATTATTTTTTCGATTAATCGATTAATCGGTTTGTTATTGTTTAGCTATTTAACCTATACAAGTGATGGATGCATTTCAGTTAAGAAAAAAAAACATAAGAGAATTGTGCGGTTGACTGCAATCTATTTTATTGCACATGAACACAGTCAGCAGTATAAAATGAGCTAAACAGTGCAAAATATCAGTCCAGAATAATTTTTTAGCATTAGCTGGAAGCCTGCTCCTTCCACCATAGATAGTGGCCTCATGTCTTTTACCAGCATGTTTAGAATAGAGTTTGTAAGTGGTATGAATTGCTGGGGGGTGAGTGTCTTGTTCCCCATGTAGTTGTCCATCGTTGCTTGTTTTTTTTTTCTGCATAAGAAACACAAATAGACTGAAATAAGTACACATATAAAATAAAGCAGCACACACACTACAACACTAAATGCATATTATATTATTTGAATTAATTAACAATATACAGTGATCATTTATTTTGAGGGTTACGTTCTACAAAATAGCCTGCAACAGGAGATATTCAGAAAAAAATTCTAATTTTTTTACTATTAAAAAGCTCTAAGTAAGAAGCTCATGAGGTTTTTACTTTGAGTCGGGAGTGTTTAAATTAGCTAGAGAAATGTGAAAAATGTCTATTTTGTGTAATACTGTTTAAGAAACATGATAAAAATGTGTTGTGAGGCGTTTTACAGCGTTAGACAGTAAAACAGCCTTTTAATAGTAAAAAAAATGACTTTTTCTGAATTTCTCCTGTATTTAAAAATTGAAAGCGTACAACTATGCCGCGTTATATTCACCTGGACACAGCTCGTCTGTAAATTTTTCACCGCGGAGTTGTCCTTTTTTGAATGAGGAACATAGTTATGGGTTTGTGCCGTTTTTCTCTTAACGAGAACATTCTTATAAACAGACGTGCTGAATTTGGCAAGCGCATGATTCACAACACGGAGGAGATTCACGATGGCATCTAGTCAATCAGAAGTAGAACACCGTAGACTGACGCGGCAAAAAAACATGTTTAACATCCAGTATAACGAACTCAGCTAAAACACTAAGTCCAGCTTGTTTATTTTCTGTTACTTACCGGGCTGGCTCTTCCAAATGACGGCTCACTTGACCGCGGTGCTCTTCCTCTGCTGCATCAGCCCCCACGTTTTCGTCTCAAATGTTCACTTAGGGGTGTCGTGCTTCCGTGCCATGCTAGATGGTTTTTGCATATTTTGCAGGTCACCCGTCTTTTCAAGGCATCTAGAGTAAAGTGCTCCCATACTCGTGAGGTTTTTGTCCGGGGTTTCTCTTCAGTTTTGTCGCTTCTATTTTTCTTCCGTATTTCCTCTTGTTCCGCCATCTCTCACAGCAAGATGAGCGTCAGTAACGTGATACGTCATGAAAACCGAGGGCACTCATTGGCTCATTTCTTCTTCTACGGCTCCACTGGTAGATCAGTGGCTCATTACTGCCACACACTGGCGGCAAATTTAACAGCTTGTAACCGATGTCAGATTGTGGTAAAAATAGACTTTATGCGGTAAAATATGATTATTAAACAACTAATCGATGACTAAAAAAGTTGTTAACTATTTTAATAATCGATTATAATCGATTAAATCGATTAGTTGTTTCAGCTCTACAGTTATGTCAGCGCCAGTTCCAGCGGTGGTCCCGGAGGTCGCACCGCATCCAGTTCTGGCGGTGGGCCCGGAGGTCGCACCGCATCCGGTCCAGCCTATCCAAGCGGTACCATCTGCAGAAGCTCCTCCTCCACTCCAGAAGCCGGCGGTCCAGAAGCCGGTGGTCCAGAAGCGGGTGGTGAAGAAGCTGGCGGTCCAAGAAGCGGGCGGTCCAGAAACGGGAGGTCCAGGAGCCGACGGACCAGAAGTCGATGGATGTTGACGCCCCCGGGCCAGAATTCAACGCCCCCGGGCCAGAGGTCGACACCTCCAGTCTCGAGGTCGACGCTCTCTCCAGTCCAGAGGTCGACGCTCTCTCCAGTCCAGAGGTCGATGCTCTTTCCAGTCCAGAGGTCAACGCTCTTTCCAGTCCAGAGGTCGACGCTCTTTCCAGTCCAGAGGTCGACGCACTTTCCAGTCCAGAGGTCGGCCCTCTTTCCAGTCCAGAGGTCAACGTCCCCTCTAGTCCGACGTCTCCGCCGTCTCCAGTCCCGGAGGTCGCACCGTGTCCAGTTCCAGCGGTGGTCCCGGAGGTCGCACTGTGTCCAGTTCCAGCGGTGGTCCCGGAGGTCGCTCCGTGTCCAGTTCCAGCGGTGGTCCCTGAGGCCGCACCCTGTTCAGTTCCAGTGCCAGCGGTGGTTCCGGAGGTCGCACCGTATCCGGTCCAGCCCTTCCACGAGGCTCCGGTCCAGCCCGTCCAAGAGGCTTTGTCTCCGGTCCAGCCCGTCCAAGAGGCTTTGTCTCCAGTACAGTCCGTCCAAGAGGCTTTGTCCCCGGTCCAGCCTGTCCAGGAGGCTTTGTCCCCGGTCCAGCCTGTCCAAGAGACTTTGTCCCCTGTCCAAGAGGCTTTGTCCCCGGTCCAGCCTGTCCAGGAGGCTTTGTCCCCTGTCCAAGAGGCTTTGTCCCCGGTCCAGCCTGTCCAAGAGACTTTGTCCCCTGTCCAAGAGGCTTTGTCCCCGGTCCAGCCTGTCCAAGAGTCTGTTCCCGGTCCTGCCTGTCCACGAGACTTTGTCCCCTGTCCAAGAGACTTGTGGTAATATTTTGTTGTATAATATTGGTGGGTGTTATGGCTGCTGCCTATTGTCCCATGGGCAGGAGTTCAGCACCATGGACAGATATTGCTTCTGCTGCATTTGTCCCTTTTCAGTGCATTACTGCAGAAAGCTCTTGCTCCTACCTGATCAGCACCACAGACAGCGACAACCCTAGAATGTGCTATCACCCCCCTCCTCCCTCTTGAATGTGGCCGGTACAGCTGTTACCCTGATGGCAGCTCGGGAGTGGCATGCCTTCACAAAGCCAAGTCTATCAGTTAGGTAGGATACTATAGTAGTTTAAATCAAAACTTTTCCACATTGGTTCAACAGTTCAAAGAACTGCTTAGCCCACAGAAAAGGTTTGGGTAGACCCCTGAATGTCAAGCCAACTTTAGGGCTGCTAAAATCTTAATGTGCGAGGTTGCTGTACTTACAGCACCAGAATGGAAGTTATATAGAAGTTAGAAGTAGACACCAGTGCTTGTCAGGATCTGGGGTGAGCGCTGCACTATTTGGTTCACCTTGCCTCAGTCTCTGCAGGTAGGCGGTTCTAGAGAGCAGCCAACTGCAGTCAATTCCTTTCCCCGACCCGCCTCGTGACTTTTATCTGGAGAAGAAGAAGAAAGTATCATTTCTATAGCACCTCTCAAGATAAAAATCACGAGGCGCTTCACAAAAACAAAAAATGTAAAAATATAAAACATAATTTAGAAAATGGTTAAAAATATATTTAAAATGAGCAAAATAGACAATTGTGATTAAAAAAATGTTAAGAAAGAGAGAGAGTGAACAGGAAAGAGGGAAATCAGTGGATCCTGAGGAAGGTGGAATAGGTGGGGAGAGCAGAATAAAGAGAGAGTGGTGATGAAGGACAGGTGCTATTGAAATGATATTTTCTTCTTCTTCTTCTAAGAGCTAAACCAATGATTGGACCATCCGGTTGTTGGTCTCGCAAACCACCACACTTCCCTGGGTTCTCTACTCATTACACACTCACAACAGAACACCACTGGTAGTGCTCAAGAAGAGGAGTCCCAAACAGAAAAACACCATTTGTAGTGCAACTGGTGTAAAATGCTCCCTTGTTTACTGTGGCAACGCAGGTTCTGGTTGGCAGACGCAGCCTGGGGATGCTAATCAGCAGTAGTGGTGAGAGTTCTGTGACCATGTGTGTGTTTAATAGCTAGATTGTTTTGCAGCTTGTAATGGCTCACAACTCCTTCCAAGTCTAGCAGCACTTTCACATGAGGAAGTTTATCTCCAGCCACACTGGCACATCTTTCAGACAGTAATGCACCAACGCATGAATGCAAAAGTAAAGATATGTTGTGTTTAAGTACAATCAGATCAGATCAGGGTAAAGATCTATATCTAGAAAACATTTATTAAACTGGTGATATTTAAGCATCCGTTTGCAGGAACAATGAGATCAGCTCTGTGATAAACTGTCTCTCTACACTGTGATCCTCTAGAGACTGAATGTAATACCTGTAACGTTCTGAAGGTCTGCAGACTGCAGGTCTGGGATAGAAAAAGTTACGTATAAACTGTGTTGGTGTCGACAGATGATCAGAAAATACTTGAATCAGTAAAAATGTCTCTTCTAAAAAAGACAATACTATGAAATTCACAACAGGCACATTTATGTTTGCTAAAGTAAAAAATATATTTGGAGTCAAATTAAAAGAGAAACCCACAAATGAAATGCCTTCATTTTATCTTCTTCCTCTGACAATGTGTTATTTGAATTCAGTCAGTATGGTTGCTGTTATTTTAAATACATGTTCTGTTTGTTTTACACTCTTTATATATGTTATTTCAGCCAAAAACGATGAGCATTAGTAATGATCTGTTGAATGTAGCTACCATTTATTACAGTTTTATTTCCAGCGTTACACAGTGTCTGACAGTTTCATTAGATTGGAGTGCTACGGTTATGTTTGAGCTAATTAAACTACATGGACATGTGCTCACAAAGCACATGCATGGGTAGAAATATGATTATAGTTGTTATTGTCATGGAAACCAGCTGATGGTAAGTATAAGGCAACACCTCTTTCTCTGTCCGTCTCCTCGGGCTGCACAGAGAAGTGGACAAAAGTAAAGGTATTACAGAGATGGACTCTCCCCTCCCCCATACACACACACACACACACACACACACACACACACACACACACACACACACACACACACACACAGATGCACATGCACACACACGAATAGACCCCCCCCCCCCCCCCCACATTCAGTCCTTCTGGACACACTGAGGTAAAACTAGAGCTCCCTCTGCTGATGACACGTGTCACTGCAGCCAGATCAGGTATTATGTTTAAATGTCATCTACTGCATAAACAAATGCTCACATATTGATGACAGTTGCACGTTATTTATACTACCATCACTTAAGAACAAGACACATACAGATACTAGAACTGCTCCTCTTGAGGCTCCAGACCCTGAGGTTTCCAAACCAGACCCTCTTTGCTCCTGGACCTTTCCTTGAGATCCATAAAGACCATGATCAGGATCAGAGACCAGGGTCAGCCCTGATGCAACAACCACAATATGGACCCAGGTCTAGCTTTGGTGGCACCTGAATCCGGCTGCCCCCCCCCCCCCCCCCGCCCCCCCCCCCCCGCCCCCCCACACACACACACACACACACAGAACCCTGCAGGTTGTGAGCCCTCTGTTGGTCTATGCAGCACATGGCCTTCAGAACCAACAAGATAAATAAAATAACATTTTTTTAGAGACACTTCTTATTGACTTTAAGTCCAAATGTTTTCTTTTTTTTTAAAACCACACCAAATACAAGTTCTGCCACCATTGCCAGTTGCTGAACATCAAATGAAAAGTTTTCTTATTGAAACCCGTTCAGAAGATAGAGAGACTAAAGCCTGGTTTATGCTTCTCCGTCAGCTCCACAAGGGACAGACACGCACGGATTGACAGAAGTGTTTTGCTCTCATACTTCTCCGTCTCCTGGAGAGTGTTGCAAAGCAATTCCCCGCCAGGACAACAGAGGGCGTAGCGCTGTTCTGTGGTATCCTGTCATGTATCGGTCCAAGATAGTGTGTTTATATTGTGTTTTTTTGTATATAAGAGACTTTTAACACGGACATATGTCTCTTTCTCCCACCTCTAAACCCACGTTTCCTGTCATTTCCGTCCACAAATAAAACGCTTGCTGCGCATCTTTTCACTCCTCCAGTCATGGGGGAATTAAACGTTTATATTTTTAGAGTTTTTTTGCGAGGTATTCTTCAAGCTTCTCCGTGTCTGCCGCTAGTTAAACTCGGCTCTCTTTGCAATGGCGGCGCTGTAAACAACAGCGGCGTCCTGACCAATCACAAGCTTGCGTAATCTGTCTCATTCGACGGATGTTTAAAAAAGTGGGCTCGACTCCGTACGTACTTGTGTGCCTGCCGGATCCCTACGCAAGGACGGATAATGGTGTTGCATGTCTCCGCACTGACGCAGACGGAGAAGCATAAATCAGGCTTAAAGGTAAAGAGATCTGAGGATTTCTGTCCCCCTAAACCAGTCTGGGTCTGACCTTCAGCATTTCATCACATTCTTTATCTCTTTCCTAGAAAACGTTAGCAATGCTTCTGCAAACGGCACGGCTTCTCAAGATGTTCAACTTCTCACAGAATGACCTTTTGCAAGGCTGATTTGCATTTATAATTAAATTGCTTTAATTCATGTATTTGTTTCCATAGCAACAGTCCAGTGTTACTAGCAGACTACTGTTGTGATTTATTTAATTTTATCCTCGTGGAGTAGTTTAGATGTTTTTAAGGTATAAACATTTCATTTATACCAAATTCAGGTGTGTGTGACGTAAATGCGATGAGACGTGCTTCAGCATGGAAACCGAGGTAACAGAAAAAAGTATTTACATGAGATGCTAAGAATATGCCTTATTGTTCTGCACACACACACACACACACACCTTCATGCATGACTAATCTCTTGCATATGTGTGCAGCATGCACACCTGGGGACACAGCGTCTCCCTCTCCTCATTAGAGTCTGGTCAGTAATCAGGCAGGATAAGGGAATTGTTAATTAAATGTAATCACACTGAATCCTTATGGCCTAATGCCATTCACACACAGCAGACACTTATCCTGCACAGTTGTCAAACAACAGAAGACATACGGCCAAACAGGGAGCTCCGTCACAGAGACACCTCAGAATGATCAGTAGCAGAAGCTCACACATCCACACAGGCTGGCACACAGACACTATGATCTCTTTCCTTTTACGATTTTGTCCACATTCAAGGAGGGTGATGAATCAAGTCTGAAATTGTCCATGCAGATACATTTGGTGTTGAATCCATAAAGCTCAGTGAGCTTCCTGTAGACAAACATTCATTTGTGTCGTCAGCCATCTTTACTTCTCATGCTGTAAGAGCTTGTTTCCAACAATGTCCTTTGATTTCAACGCTATTAGAAGACTTATTTTACTTAGAGGAGTGGTTCACTTCTGTAATCATCTGCAGGGGTCTTTAGTAGGAATGAATGCCTTGCAAGTCGTGCTATTGGCGAATAGTGAAACGTACCAAAAGGGCCAATTTTTACCTATATAGTGATCAACATAATAACCTTTCATCTACAGCATGAATCCACTTTCTGTGTGGCCTTCCAGAAGGTTCTGCTCAGCACCTTCCCTCCTTCATTCCATGAAGACAAATCATTCAAACATTCTCTCCCAAGGTTCCTGCACTCTCTGTGAAAGGCAGACGTCAACATTCTTCACTGAACAGGTGGAGACTCCACACTTTTATAGTTAGAAGTTAAATAATCATATGTGATGAATGAACAAGATGTTTAAATGAAATGTTTCAATAATCTGTGCTTAAATCCATGAATTTGAAATTCTTACAATGATCCATTTACATCACAAATCATTATGTGTTTGATTTAACAAGTTAATCGTTCTTTACCCTCATACACATTACAGTAAGATACGTATTAAGTTTTAAAACATTTTTGCATCTGAAGGAAGGTGTGGCTTTCCGAGGGATGTTGGTAAATACTCAGAAACGTATTTGCCAAACTTGGCCAGAACTAATAAAGTAGAATTACTTCCCGAGTAATTCGATTTTCAGCTGAACCCCGATTCGGCCAATTCAGGAAAGAAGCATCTCTTTTAAAACCATCTCCTTTGACCTTAAGTCAAAACCTCTCTGCGACGCTGCAAGTGACTACAGACACAACAGCTCTTTTCAGAGCTACTTCAACTCGAAGACATCCATCTGGGACACCTAATCTGCAGACCCCAGTTGCATCTCAAGCTGAAATCAGAGGAAGCTACTAATATCTGAGTATCTAAAGCCCCCTTCAGACAGGCCATGAAAAAGGGAAATGTTCCGGACTCTGTCCGTAAGACCTTTGTGTATGAATACAAACATCCGGATAACGTGTTCCGGAATTTATCCGGACGAAGCCCCTAGTAACAGGTCCGGACTTGTTACGGACAGGGTGGCTGATTCAGACTGGTGAGGTAAAGTTCCGGACAAGGGGGAGGGGGAGGAGGAGGGGACCGGGGGACGCTGTGCGCACCTAGATAGCCCGCTGCTGTAGAATGCGGCAAACCACGGCAGCTCACCTCCTACGGTACCGCCTAGATGCGAGACGGAGCGCTTCACGCCGCTTCAGTGATTCCTTTAACCATTGAGCTTCATCATCCAGGTCTCTTATGTGTCTTCGTGTGCGCAGAATTATGCTTAAGTGCCTCGTGATTTTTATCTTGAGAGGCGCTATAGAAAGGATATTTTCTTCTTCTTCTTAACATAAGTCCGATCCCCCCCGCCGCCATCAGACATCTGGAACTTTTCCCTGCTGTGTGAACGCAGCCGAAAGGACAAGTTCCGGTACAAAAGTGGTGTGTCTGAAAACACAGTTCCAGTTAAAAACCGGATTGAATTGTCCACAAATGTTCCAGAATGTCTATCTGAAAAGGGCTTTGGTTTTGACGTCCGGTGACCTCACCACTCTGACCGCAACCCTCCGGACCACTGGGCGCAACTCATACAAGGGTATCGTAAGCTTGCATGCTGGAGTCTCGTGAGGTTTTTATCAATAACCAGCTCTCTAGTTTAAAACAAACACATTCTTTTACACCCAGATTTCACAACTTCTCTCAGATACAAGAAACGGTTGCTACAACATTTAGCTTCCATCACAACATCTCACATCCACCCTACCACATCTCATTATTCATATATTGTCATGTATAAATTATTAGTTTAGGACAAATAATTAAATTCATTTTATAAACTATTTACTGACTCTGTCTGAATTAATACGAAGTGTGTTTATGGTCCCTGAATAAGCAAAGAACCCTAGAATCTTCTGATTAAACATTCAAAGATCAATCAGATTGACATTTCATATTATATCATATATAATTAAAAATGTATTTTACTACAAAAGAAACGGTGCACCAATTCTTAGACGTAACATTTGCCCACAGCTGGCTTCAGACAGCAGGTTCCATCCATCCATCCATCCATTTTTAACCGCTTATCCGGAGTCAGGTCAAAGGTGAGCAGCCTTAGCAAGGAGGCCAAGACTTCCCTCTCCCCAGCCACATGGGCCAGATCCTCCCGGGGGAATCCTAAGGTGTTCCCAGGCCAGCCGTGAGACATAGTCCCTCCAACGTGTCCTGGGTATCCCTTTGACTCTTCTCCCAGTTGGATGTGAAAACCTCACCAGGGAGGTATCCTAATCAGATGCCCGAGCCACCTCAACTGGCTCTAACGTGGAGGAGCAGCGGGTCTACTCTTAGCCCCTCCCAGATGACCGAGCTTCTCGCCCTATCTCTAAGGGAGAGCCCAGCCACCCTGCAGAGAAAACTCATTTCAACCGTTTGTATCCGCAATCTCATTCTTTTGGTCACTACCCAAGGCTCGTGACAATAGGTGAGAGTAGGAACGTAGACCAACAACTAAACAGAGCTTTGCTTTCCGGCTCAGCTCTCTCTTCACCAAGACAGATCGGTACAACGCCCGCATCACGGCAGACGCAGCACCAATCTGCCGATTGATCTCACGCTCCATCTTTCCCTCACTCATGAACAAGACCCCAAGATACTTAAACCCCTCCACTTGAGGCAGGTCCTCATCCCTGACCTGGAATTCAAGACCATGGCCTTGGATTAAGAGGAACTGATTCTCATCCCAGCTGCTTCACACTCGGCTGCGAACCGCTCCAGCGAAACCTGGAGATCACTGTCTGATGAAGCCAACAGTAAGTAACTAAATTTTATTCATAAAGCACTCATTGCAGACATAGAATCACAAAGTGCTTCATGTAGATCAAAAGAAAAAACAACATAATGATCTCAAAACAGAAATACATTAACATGAAAAAAAACAAATTAAGTAAAACAGGAGCCTGATGCGTTTCGCTGCTCTAGAGCAGAGCGCATCACCTGTTTTGTCCTCCTGTGAATTCACCTCACTGGTGCGGCCAGCGTGCACCCCGCTATTTTTGCAGCCGGTAGATCTTTTTGAGCTGCAGTTGAAAGGTAACTCATGAGGTGAAAATATGTTTATGTTTATGTATTTAGCAGACACTTTTGTCCAAAGCGACTTACAAGTGATAATCAGCATGTTGCCCTTGAGGCTAACAACAACAATAACAACAACAACAACTTGACATCAATCATGGAGAGGAGGGAACAAGGAGTGGACAGTAGAGAGGGGGACGGGTGCAGGGAGGGTGCTAGTTAAGAAGATGCTCTCTGAAGAGCAGGGTCTTTAGGAGTTTCTTGAAAATTGAAAAGGAAGCTCCTGTTCTGGTAGTGCTTGGAAGGTCATTTGTAGAACGATGCATGAGAAGAGTCTGGATTGTCCTGAGCGTGGTGTAGGCACTGCTAGCCGACGATCCTGTGATGACCGGAGCGGCCGGGCCGAGGCGTAAGCCTTTGCAAGAGGATTCAGGTGGATGGGAGCCGTACCATCTCGGACTTTGTATGCTAGTGTTAGCAATTTGAATTTGATGCGTGCTGCTAGCGGTAGCCAGTGGAGCTCAATGAACAGAGGGGTGACGTGTGCCCTTTTTGGCTGATTGAAGACCAGACGCGCCGCTGCATTCTGGACCATTTGAAGAGGCCTCACAGTACAGCCTGGAAGACCAGTTAGAAGGGCATTGCAGTAATCAAGGTGGGAGATGACAGTAGATTGCACCAGGAGCTGGGTGGCATGTTGTGTTAGGTATGGTCTGATCTTTCGTATGTTGTACAGCGCAAAGCGGCATGAACAAGCAACAGAGGCAACATGATCTTTAAATATATAAAAATATATGAAGACAGTTTGCAGTTTTTCTTTGGGATTGAGAGGAGATGCAGGAAGATAATAGTCAGAGACAGGGCCAAAAAGCAGGGGAACAGTAAAGATGCAAAAACTACCATTGTTAAAAGAAATGCGTGTTAACTTAGAAAATGTGGGTGCAATTTTAAAGTTACTTGTCAAAAAATCCAGCAAATCCATTGAGGTGGTGCTCACTCCTCACCCCTGCCACATGCATGGACCCAAGGGATAAACCATCAACCCTGCTCAATGGTCAACTTTCCTCGTGGGGTCACACCCATTAGGACAGTGGGAGGGTTAAAGAATAAACATGCCATTAGGTATTACACAACTGCTTTGGATAAATAAAAGGATTTTCAAACTAAAATCTTGAGACATTTTAAGAATATTGAACAAAGATGGTAGCCTGGCCTGCCAGACTCATCTGTGTAATTCTGCACAGAGAAAGAGTCTGGCAACTCACAGGCAGAGAGGCACTTGAGGGGCGGGACTAGCCAGCTCAAAACTAACCAATCAGAAAAAAGACGGAAATTTTGACTGTACCGTGCGACACTGCAGTTTTATAGCTGTAGTAATAAAAGGCGTCTGGCAACGGCGCAAACATCTTTTATTTTAGAAGAAAGGCTTTTAGCGCTTCCACTTGTGGTTTTAAAGACATTCTAGTCATTTAGACCAGAGGAAAGAGCCGCAGCAAACTCCGCCGCTGTCTTTGTTGTTTATGAGAAACTGAGCATCGGTGTGTGACGTCCGCGACGCTGTAGTTTTTTAGCTGTAGTCAAAAATGGCGTCTGGCGACAGCGCAAACATCTTTCTTTAGATGAAAGGCTTTTAGCGCTTCTACTTGTTTTAAAGATGTGTCCAAGTCATCCAGAACAAAGGAAAGAGCCGCAGCGAACTCCGCTTCAGTCAGGTGTGTGACGTACGCTCAGCGCTGATTGGCTCGGTTAGAATTCTCAGAGGTTATTTCAATAGGAGAGTTCCCAGACCCTTTCTCTGTGCAGAATTAAACAGATCAGTCTGGCAGGCCAGGCTACAAAGATGGAAGTATTCAGTGGATTTAAAATGAACAAATTAGGCATTGAAATGTAAAATCTCCACATGGTAAATGACCTGCTTTTATAGGCACCCCCCACCCCCATGTGCTTATAGCACAATCAGTGGCACACGTTCATACGCTGTGGTGATGAGCTTTAATTCAGCCACAGCTCTGGAGCACACTGACAGAGGCGGGGCTGCCGTCAGGAGCCTCTGACCACCACCAGCAGGCGAGGAGTGGTAAGTGTCTTGCCCAAAGGACTCAATGACTGCGACAGACTGAGCGGGGCTTGAACCTGCAACCCTCTGGCTTAACTTAACTTCGTTGCCACTGTTGGATAATTTCTCTATGTATTTATTAGAGCCAAGGCTTAGATCATGTATCCATTATTTATCTGTACACAGAGTATGCTGGAGTGCTCGCTCTTTCACAGTCAGACTAGATACAGCAACACTTTTCACATCTTGTTCACGTAGGTAAAGACTCGTGACACACGGATCTTGACACATTTCCATGTACTGATGTAATAGAGATGGACCATGTCACCGAATGAGGAGGGCCAAGCTAAAGATTTATCTTGGAACGTTCAAGGCCTTTTTGACTAATGACCATGAGGGGTGGCTTCAGGGGATCACGTGGTCTTGTTTGTACCATTTTCTATGTGTTTTATATATAAACCAATTCAAAACCAACCTACTGAATAATGTCATTTGTGGAAGTGTATCAGAAACTGAGTGTTACCAGTCTTCCTCCCCTGGAAGTAAAGAACCAGGAAATTAAAGCCCGCTAGCTGAAGAGGATCCAGCCAGGAAATGAGCTTTCTACAGACTTTTAACAGTAACACCACCATCGCCTAAGTCTGTTTGTTTTAAATCTTCCTTTTCTTGTAAAAAAATTAAGAAATGAAAAAGAAATTTAAAAATAATTGTTGTTTAAATACTTTAATTTAAGCAGCTTTAAAAAAAAGATCAAAACTATAAAAATACACATTGTCTATGCAAGTAGAAATATTTAAATTCTAGTGAGTAGGTACATTTTATTTATATCGCACTCATCACAGACATATGATCACAAAGTGCTTCACATAGATCAAAACAAAATAAAACATAAAGTTATAAAATCATAATGAAATAGATTAACACCAGAAAATATAATCCTCTGTATTCCCAGTTTTTGTCATATGCTGGAGGAATCCGACTCTAGCTTTTGGCTCTGTACAATTTCAGCCCGAGGTCTAAAGGTTGGTTTATGCTTGACGCGTCCGTGAGGTCCGCACGGCTCCGCAAGGAAAAGTTGCGTCATTTTGCGTCATTTTAACAACCACGCCCCTCCACCGCGCCTCCGCACGGCCCAGAATTTCCGCAACGCGCACCTCGGAAAATTTCTAACCACGCGGACAGACGGACGCGGAAAAACATGGCGGACCGGCAAGAACTAGTATGGCAGAGGTTCGTAAATACAGACATTTGTATGATTCAGCTCTCAGAGATCACCGTGATCAACATGTTGTTAATAATTCTTGGAGAGAAATAACTCGCACTTTCGGAAAAGACGAGAACGCTGTTAAAAATGCTGAAATGCCATGTTGTAAACAGTCATTTCTACTTCTACTACGGTGTAGTGTTGGATGCTTGTCGTAGAGCTCCATGCTGCCCCCTACAGTTTGGGAGAATATTGGCTCACCGCAGAGACGAGCCGCACAAACCATAAACACTGCGAGTTGTGAAGCACGTTCCATCCGCGAGCCGCATCACCGCGCGGAAAGTGAATGCGTCAAGCATAAACCAAGCTTTAGTCAGGTTAGGACAGCAGAGACAGAGGGAAAACATGTGTCTCTATTGAATTATACAAAAAATTAATGCTGATTTCTATTCTGACAACAAAGGTGAAAATGCTAAAGCAGGATATGCTGAGCTGTGAAGTGTGAGCAGCGTTCAAGTGCAGAAAAAGTGTTGACGGCTCATTAAATGGAGCGCATCCATTAAGGAAAACCCAGATTCGACATGATTAGGCCGAGTGTTGCATGTGATGATGTCCTGTAACAGAAATACTGCTAAAGGACATTTTAGTGTCTTCTAATTTCATCAGTTGTCTGTCATAGCTTTCATTAATCCACTCATGTCTCTAACAACAGCTGGCAATCACAAGGAGGGTCTTTCTCAGGGATGCTGTGTCACGTAGAGCTCAAAGAATCTTTACTGATTCACAGCACTGGTTACAAGCAGCCTGCAGAGTGGCAGACCACTCTGAGAAGATTTACTCTCCCGTGAGAGAAGGCAACACCCAAGGCGGTAGTGTTGCATAGCCAAAGCCCACTAAAGCAAAAACTCACACAAATCTGAGAGAATAAATGGCAGTCATAATGATCTGAGAAGGGGTGAGTGGGCCAAGTGGGGGGTATGCTTCTGTGAGGTAGGAATACGATGACAATGACATCTACAACAGGTAAAAACACACCAGTGAGTGTGTTTGAGGATCAGTGAAGGTCAGAGAATGAACTGAGGAAACAAATCGGTGCCACTGCGCACACCTCCAGTTCAGCAAAGACATTTTAAAACTGGAACGTTATACTTCAGGGTGATGACAGTACACCTTCTAACCGCTTAGTCTGAATACACAAAGTGATCTGAAGAGGATTCACACCTTTCAGGTTCAACATCACTGCTTACCTGAGGCCTTTGATCACCATAAGTAACAGTTGTTCCTCAGTGCCGTGCTTTAGCTGCCATCAGGGCTCCTGACACAGAATACAATACCAGTACCGGTTAAGGCTGCTGAATTAAAATGAATCATCATTTGAGTGATGAGGCGATTTTTCACGGGTCATGTAGTGAATATGTTGCACTGTATATCTCCAACACTGGGGGCTCTCTCTTCGTCATGTTGACAATTTAATTTAAATTTGATGTTCGAGTCTTGATGATTCTCTAATTAAATGAAATGCACCAGCCAGGAGATGCTGATGCACAAACAGACCTTTACAGATAAACTGCACGACTGTAAGGACACTAGTCAAAATGATAAGTGCACCAATTAGTTTTATCATCACAAAGCAGCACACACCTCAGTATCCACAATTAGAGCATGTTCAGTAAATAACTGGCATGATTTTCCTCAGACCAGATTCAATGTCACTCATATTGTTTTTATTATAAAGTTAAACATAACTGATGATTCCACTGGAGTTACCTGGTTTACCTGGCACACTGAAAAGGAAACAACAAGTCATTTGTGAAAGCTACAACAGACTCAAAGGTTGAATCTAAAAGATGATCATCCTTCCATGACGGACTTAGCAACAGTGCTCCGATCAACTTGCATGTTGTCTAAGCCCAGCTGTGCATTCGCCTCGTCGGCTAACCAGCTTGTGGATAGTACAAATTGGGTGACCCACCTGCACCCCTCCAGGACTGTCATATCCATTCTCCTTGCCATATTCCACAGGAAAAGTATGTGACCGACTAGCAGAGGTTTAGAGGCTACATCTGATTGATGACACATTGTCATCTGCTGAAATGCTAAAGCAGAAACACTGGAGATCTGCTATGAATGTTTGAGCGGAGTTTCAGGCATTATGTCATCAGCTGGTAGAGGCTCAGACCAGAAGCCACCTTATTGAGAGCACTTTTTAAATACAGTGGACTTGGATGAAAAATCCAGCCGTTAAATCCAAAAACCTTTTTCAACTGAAGGTTTAAAGGAGACATAACATGCTTTTAAGTTATTCCTTTTTACATCTAAATCCTTCAGTTGGGGTCTAAATACAGTGGAACTGCAGTTCTTTGGTCTGGTTTCCTCATTATTGTTGCTCTACAGACCCTCATCTACCCCTGTTCTGAGGAGAGTCTTGAGAAAGAGCCGTTTTTGGGTTCTGTCTCTTTAAATCTGGAGGAGAAGCTGTAAACTCCACACCCCTCCATAGTGCAGACCTGTACTCTCCTCCCCCAGTCGGACTTTGTAGTTTTATAGAGAAATAATTATTTAGCATAGCAGAAACATTATATTAGCATTTTTAAAACATGTGGGGAGAGTTGTTCATCAGGCTGTTTCAAGGCTGCTAACTCTCTCAAGCATTTGTCTGTAGTCACACACACACACACACACACACACACACACACACACACACACACACACACACACACACACACACACACACACACACGCGCCCACACACACACACACACACACACACACACACACACACACACACACACACGCACGCACGCACACACACACACACACACACACACACACACACACACACACACACACACACACACATCCGTCACGGCCGATGGAGGGACAAGCGAGCAGGCACGCGCGCGCGCACACACACACACACACATCCGTCACGGCCGACGGAGGGACAAGCGAGCAGGCACGCACGCGCGCACACACACACACACACACACACACAAGGAATGCTGCTTGCTTATTTATTTCTACAAAAAAAAGTTTAAAAAAATGATACAGCTCATTAAAACACCATGAAAAGAATATATTTTATTAATATCTATCTATCTATCTATCTATCTATCTATCTATCTATCTATCTATCTATCTATCTATCTATCTATCTATCTATCTATCTATATATATATATATATATGTATATATATATATAGTTGTGATTATTAGTCAACGAATAATTTGTAAGCTTTTACTCACTTTTTGGATTATTCAATTAAATTTGTAAATATGGAAATATTTACCGATTTTATTACGTAATTAGGATATCCGGAGATATCCTCGGGGCACCACCCCTTTAACAGGGGAACAATGAATCCACACCTCTTATCAATCTTGTCTAAACTTTCTGTGAAATCGTAACGAGCTGCAGTTAATTTAAATCAACACAACCAAATCACCTGGGACAAAATCTTAATTGGCAATGGCCTTTATTAACTAATATATTCACTTCAGCTCCTTCTAAAGTGTTTAGCCAATCAGCATCAACCAACTTATTTTATCAAACAAATAGCAAGTAATTATGAAATAATAATGATAATGTGAAATAATGATCTGATAGGTGGGGTAACAAGATGGAGGTAGTTGAAAACCCAAAATGGCTGACTCCCTTTGTCTGAGGGAGCAAGGACCCGACCGTGTATGTGGGATGTGTGTGTCCTCCCAAACACTGAAAACCAAAATGTGTGTGTGTGTGTGTGTGTGTGTGTGTGTGTGTGTGTGCGCGCGTGCGTGCGTGCGTGCGTGCGTGGGCAACTTGCACTTTAAACTTCCGAAGCACGTTCAATCACAGTAAACTTAACAAACTTCAAAACCGCTTCACAAAGATCAATAAACAAAACAAAAGCTCAATCATAAATGAAATATCAGAATCAGAATCAGAATAAGCTTTATTGCCAGCGCTCCAGCGACCCAGAATATAGGAACTTGACTCCGCAAACACAACCTGACCAAGGTTACACACACACATGTAGACAAAACAGGTACAGGCAGTCCACGAGAGCAGCCAGAACGGCGCTCATTTCATTAGATGAAAAGGGTGTTACATGAGGATAAATGAGGTAAGGTAAAAAAAAGGCATACCAGAGTTAGTCCCAGCAGGGAGTAGCTCTACTATACAAAAAACTCCTCAACATAGAAGCACGAACATCACAGTTACAACATCAGACTCCGATAGGGAGGCGGGGGATCCTGAATCCTCCAACGGGAGCTGCCAGTGCACGGCGCTCACAGCTGCAGTCAAACAGGTGGGAGAGAGAGAAGAGGGCCAGAGAGCACATTGAGTTTCTAATATCTAATAGTTTGTCAGCCTGGCCACAGCATGAACACTATTTACGATATTAAACAATGGCAAAAACAAAACGGCTTACTCTTGAGATAATCCGATGGCGTTTTTGGTACGGGAAATAGAAAAACCTGATGTTACTTTGAAGCAGATTGCGCGGTTTGATCACTTGTTTTGAACCATAGAGAAAACAGGAGAAAAAGATAAGATAGAGGAGAAAAAAACTCTTGACTCATCGAACTCGAAGCGTCCCTCAGAGTTCAAACGAACCAGATGACGGTTCCGTTGCTTTTCAGCGGCTCTCCTCCACACGCATCCGGAGCTGTAGCAGGGAGCGATCTCTTCAAACACCAGCTGAAGCTGGACACAAGGAGCAGAACTGATGGTTGTCCACTGCTTTCCAGCGGCTCTGTGTTCCGTCCACTTCAGCAGCTAGGCCTCGTGCACATGCTGTCCGGAGCGGTAGCAAACGAGTGTGTCTTCGCGCCAGTTGAACTGGAACAAAAGACGAGTTAAGTTTCGTTTTGTCTCCCTTTTATAGACTCGGCTGTCCGGCGGGAGGAAGCTGTGGGTTCCGGGGTTCGGCTCCACTTTGGTGACGTCATCGCGTTGCTTCCGGGTGCAAAGGCTCATGGGACATGAAGTTGTTGCTGGCGCAGATTTTTAATATGCCTGTTATTCATGCTCCAGGGCGTTTTTGGCACAGTCTTTTGGAGAAATTACTGCATAGTAATTTTCTCATGAGGGCAGACCCTCAACAATATATATATATATATATATATATATATATATATATATATATATATATATATATATATATATATAAATGATTTCATAAGTAATCTTATATTGGGTGTCTTAATGGCTGAAAATGGATAAAAGCAGTTATATTTTAATTTAAAGATTTGAGATTCTAGTGACAAATAAAGAACATTTCTCCAAATGTTCTTTAATGTGATCATTATAATTCTAATGCTTACAACTTTATGTTTTTATTGTCTGCAATACGTAGCCTATATCTTTATTAAATGTGCATTTAGTTGTAACCATGGTAATTCTCTAACGTGTACACAGAGGTGGACATCAGTGCTGCAGTGAAATTGCGAAGATCAGTCTGCTTTGCTAACAAATATAGTTAAATCTGACCTGCATTCTAAATAAATACCGTTAGGTGAAAACATCAGTAGGCATTGAGTTATTGATACAATCCCTAACAGCCAGAATGGAAGAAGAGCATGCTGGGTCATCCTGGATCTGAGCCTGTTCTGTGTATTTACCTACAGGATGCAATAAATGTCTACAAGGCTGAGTTTGGACCATTACATCTAAAAGAAAACATACAATCAGTGATTTTTTAAATTGTTTTCATTAATATACAAATTTTCGAAGTATTAACCTCACAGCAAATAAGTAGAACAATATAATGAACAGGCTTTAGTAGTTAAACAGGCGTTGTGCACACAGGTGCTTTGGGTCCCGGTGCTGGTGGTATCTAGGTCTCAGAGTTCCTGTCCTCCTGCCGTCTTCTGTTGTCCTCAGGATAGGAACTGATGTTTCCTGATGATGAGGGAGGGGCATGTGGGCTTCAAACTGGTCCTGGACAACAGTGGGAGACCTCTGTTGTCTGAATACTGAGACCAGAGGGTTGGTGAGATGCAGATCTTCTCTACCTCATCTAGAAACAGAGTTGGTTCAGGGAAAACTTTTCCAAAGAACAGTTCCATGATGTCATCGCCATATTCTGCAATGATAGACAATAACTTTAATGACGTATTTTGTTTACAAGCACCTTTAGGAAAGTTGTTTCTTTAGCTTTCATGTTTATAGTCACGTTTGTGTTGTTTTGGTTCATCTTTTACTTTGTTCACAAGTTCACTTTGCTGCAGTGACTTCATATTTTCCTACGAATATAATAAAATAGTGACACTAAAATTATACAAATGATTCCTTATGAAAGGAAGCTCATTAGAGAGCAGTGCAGACAGACTTACTACATGCTGCACATAGATATGTCTTATCCACAAAATCAGCATCTTCATATCTGAGGGAGGTGTGTATCTGAGTTGTTGGCAAACCCCTTTACAGGGCAAGTTCTGATTTATCAGTAAACCAAAATATGACCATTATTTAAAACAGCATCACTTCCTGAGTGGCTTCAGTTGAGCCTAACTCTGACTGGCCATCGGAGAGAAACTCTGCTCCCAACGCATCTTTGACAAGCTGTCAAAATGTATTGCATGCTACAGCTGACCGTAAACGGTTCCTTCAGAATAAAGCTGAACCAACTTCAACTGCTTAAGAGTTATCCCTAAGAGGCAAACAACTGTGGTGACCTGGAGACATCTGGAGACCGGTCTAGTCGGCACTGCAGTTTCTTCTACGGACTTTGGTACGTCTGGGGTCCCCGGACCTCAACACATTCTGGATCTACCACGGGGGTCTCCGATCAGGGTACGTAGGCTCAACAGATTGCGTCTATTGTGTTTTTGATGAGAACCCAATTTGTTAGTTTAATGCAGACCAAATTCACTCTCATTCAGAACTCAGTTTCTTCAGATACGACGGTTCTGATAATATCACATTCACACATCATCACACCTTGCATTCCATCCACTTAAATTCATTCATCACATAAAGTGCCCTAGTTGTCATGTTTTTAATTGTTTATAAAATACATTTCTCACTCTTTATAAACTTGACTCTCTGTCTGAATTGATACGAAGTGTCTGACAATCCCTGAATAAACAAAGAATTCTAAATCTTCTGGTTAAACATTGGAAGACCAATCAGAATGGATTTCCATATATATATGGAAGTTCACATCATATTGGTCAAAGTGTAGGGTAGTATATCAAGCTTTAAAAGCACCCAAATAAATATGTATGTTACTTCCTACATAAATGAGGCTCCTGCTGCAGCATCATGGTGCATCACGTCAGGGCAAACCTGGGAAGACAGTGTCATGGAACATTCAGCTAACTGAAAAGGCCAGAGTGTAACTTCAGGATGACATATCTATTCTATTTTTTCCAATAGGGAGCCTAAGTCTCCTCCCTTTCCGGTCGTCTCATGCATCCCCGGAAGAATGAAAAAAGTAATGCAAGTCAACGAGGCTAAAAGAGCTATTTTCTAATCTGCTTTGCCTTACGCCCTGGATAAGACATATGTTGTACTGCAATTTAAAAGAAAAGTAATGATGGGCGTTTCGACCATGCCAGTCACGTACTTTGAGATTTATCACCTTGTAAAAGTTCGTGATTAGCATGACTATGTACCAGAAATTGGCACGTCGCATCGACGTCACCACATAATCTCCTCTCCAATAGCGTAGCTGCTACTTACCAAATGACCAGATTTATGGTGTTTTTTTTCCTCCTGCGGGACGTTTGCTGAACTTACAGCCCTTTTCCTTCCGTTTTCTCCGTGTCTTGTTCGATGACGTTACTTTCGTGACCTGGAGTAGTACTGGACTTATTTTCACACAAAACCTAAAATAGCGTTCCCACTGTTTGAAAATAAGCGCGTTCTTAGTATCAAAATGTCTTTAAAATTCACGGACATCATATGTGAAATTCATGGGACATAACAAGCAGAATTAGAAAATAGCGTTTTTAACCCCGCTGACTTGCATTCATTTTTTCATTCTTCCGGGGACCCATGCAGAAGTAGGTGGGCGTGACTTAGGCTCCCTACAGCCAGACTTCTCTGTATGAGAGAAACAAACAAAATAACAAACACTTCCCTCCCTAACTAATATAAACCAGAGAAAACAAATCAAGGTCAAAATCATAAGCAGTGGCAATGACTGATGTCATGACTCAAAGGGAGCCCGCTGTGCTTGGGTGGGCTGATTGGGGGGAGCAAAGGAACAATACCATCCAAACTGCAGAACCCCTTTCTTAAGCCTCCTCCTCCACCAATCACATGAAGGCACATGCACATCAAAATTAGCTTACATGCCCAATACTAACATATTTGTAACAATGTTTGATGTTAAGCCATTTACAAGCCATAAGTAGAACTAAATCAAGGCATTCCATCTGGTTTTAAATGGACATACAATGGATGAACATGTTATTTTAGATTTAATTAATAACTTAGATAATCCTTTTTAAACGATTGATTAAACAATAGCCAAAACTATCAAAAATTAAGTTGTTTATTTCCTGAAAAACGTCACTTTAGTTCCCAGAGCATTCCATGCCCCATGAGATATTGTAGTGAGTAGAAACCCTACTTGTGTCAGTCCAGTCGACTACCCAGCATCATTAAGTTAACGGGGGCACTGAACCAATTATATTAGAGCTCTGTGCTAAACTCGGTTTTAAATTGGAGCCAGAGCAAAAAGAGTCACATGTGAGTAAAGAAAAAAAAAACAGTAAGGAGTGAAACTGTGACAGTGACAGTTAGAGGCACAGAGAATAAAGAAGAGAAGCTGGCTAAAGGAGCAATCAGATTTATGGTGGTGTGAAGGTGAGATAGATGGCTGTTTGACCAGTGGGCTGCTGAAAATGGCCTAGCAGTTCTTTATGGTCCGTGAGAGAAAATGACCCGGCTCTCCCACACCTATCCATCAAAGCCATTTAGTTGCTCATTGGGGCTCATAAATGGTGTGTGTGTGTGTGTATGTGTGTGTGTGTGTGTGTGTGCGTGCGTGCGTGTGTGTGTGTGTGTGTGTATGTGTGTGTGCGTGTGTGTGAATGCTGTCATGTGGATATTACTATTATTGCCCCCCTCTTAGTGGGGGCCAGTGAGCTCTATCATGGCAGATGTAAGGTTGTGAGGTGAAAGGTGAAGCTTCAGTAGACGAGTAGCCGGCCGTCAGCACAGCAGTGGTGCTGGAGCACGTAGTTATGTCATTATTAGGCTTGGTGGACAAAAAGACTGTAATCCATAGCTGATCAAACCTGTAACTGCTGAAGGCTGATATTTGAACCATGTCAATAGAAGGAAACAAGAAGTAGGTCAGGTTTGATTCTGTGTTCACTGTGACAATCAAAGAACATCATCCTCCAACTGAACGTCTGATGTGGAGCCACATGCTGTGAACTGAACATGTCTATGTCGGAAATAATTTCACACATTAAAAAAAGTCAAGTAACCAAACTATTAATTTTATTATTCCTAGTAAATAAATCTATTTAAACAAACATAATTTGTGTGGCAGTCTGGCAGTTTAAACCTACCTAAACCTAGTACATGAAATTAACAAGAACAACTGTAAAAACTGCATTTCTTGCAGATATGCTGTTTGCATGGTTACTATGACCATGGTGCCTTTCCTCGGTTTCAATGGAAGTTATGTTCCTCGAACTAAATATGACATTTTTAACATTGAATATTAAAAAAATAAAAAATAACAATGCTTACAGTTTATATATATATATATATATATATATATATATATATATATATATACACTTTGACCTTGGGGCTTCCAGTCCATACTCTGCTCAGACATTTTTGTACACTATGCCAGCTATTGGTTGTAGTGTTCCATGTATGCTTTCCCTGCCAGCATCTTACACTCTGCAGCTATGTGGTGGATTGCCTCAGTGGCCTCTTTGCATACCTACACCTCTGGTCTTGTCTGGTGTGGTAGTTCTTGGCCTCTGTTGCTCTGTTTCCACAACCCCATTGAGTTTGCAATGAATACTCAGTCTCTTGTTGATGTTATACAGCACCAAACATTCAGTGAGTGCAGCATTGGATTTGAAACCCTTTTTACAAGACACACCATGCCGGCAAATTGGCGTAATTTTACAGCAACAGTGTGTCCTATAAACGCGCCATACCAGTATAGCGAATTTTGCGGCATTTGTTCCGCTTCGCTTGGTAGTAATATCGTGGTAATGGTCTGTCTTATAAATGGCTGTTGCATTATGACGCAACAGAGGGAGGTCTCACGATGGCGTGGGGAGTTAAGGCGAAGCTCCGGCCAGAAAATATATTGAAAATATAATATATTTTTAAACAAAATCATCTGAGATGGCTGGACCTCAGATCATCAGAGACTACACAGGGACTGATGGGGACAGAATGCCTTTAGGAGTGGCTTGTTAAAAAACTTAATGATTGTGGCTTCAATCACAATAAAAAGCAAGTTATTTTCAAGATAAACGTGAGTCTGCAGCAGCGCAGAGACCGCCCCCAAACCTTCTTTATGCTGCTATCGCCTAATTTTTAATAAAAAAGACACGATTGCACCACATTACCGCCACATTGTGTTTATTCAGGGATCGTAAGACTTCGTATTAATTCAGAGAGAGTCAATTTTATAAAAAGTAAGACATTTATTTTCTTAACAAATTAAAAACAAGACAAGTTAAATAAGATGAATGTGATGGATGAATATAAGTGGAAGGGATGTGACATATGATGATGGAATGGTGTTTCATTTTTATCTATTTAGAAAGTTGATTTCTAATAACGGCATCAGACACAATCTTGTCATGTCTACGTACCCTTATCAGAGACTCTCTTTTGGATCCGAGATGTTGGGGAGTCCGTGGACCCCACGGTACCGAAGTTTGTAGAGAAACAGCAGTACGATCAGGTCAGTCCAGAGTCGTCTCCAGGTCACGACAAACAGGTGGACTTGTTTTGCATCTACGGAAGGACTCTTAGGGAGTCTGAGCTGTGTCAGCTTTGTTCTGAAGGAACCGTTTGCGGTATCAGCTGTAGCATGCAACAGGTTTTGACAGCTTGTCAAAAGATGCGATGGGAGAAGAGGCTTCCTCCAATGGCCAGTCAGAGTTGGGCTCAACTGACTCACTCAGGAAGTGATTCTGTTTTAATAGCGGCCATAATTTGGTTAACTGACAAATCAGAACTTGCCATGAAAATGGGTTTTGCCAACAAACTCGGATACACACCTCCCTCAGATACGATGATGCTGATTTTGTGGATAAGAAAATATCTATGCAGTGACGCTAACTTTAAATTGCGTCATGGAGATATGGTGAGTGTGTCTTGTCCAGTCAGTGCGCTGATTAAATATATGGGTCATATAATTGATCTCATCCTTATTAATCTAAGCACATATTAATCAAAGCATTTCATTTAACCATATTATTCATTCATTATACGATTATTTAAGTATTCCTTTTAACCATATTGTTCATTCCATTTCATCATTATTTTAACACTTTGTTATTTATAACGGTTCATTCTTATAAAAGTGTATTTCATTATATGATCTAATTATGAAAGTTCATCCTTCTTGTTCTGTGAAGCAAAGCAGTCTTAGATAAGAAGGAGCTTGCAAGGGAGCTTGAGCAAACAACAGTATCTTTCTTGCAGATTAAAGGCACCAGTTAAGACTCATGTCTCCAAATGACCTGATTCTGAAGAGGTCACAATGTAGATGGAAAACTGACCATTTCTGGAGGCTGCATCAGTTATGTCTCATATTAATGTCTGTATATTAACTAATGACTGTTGTATCATATTTACCTCACATATTAAGTGAAATAAGCCTTTTTGAGTTTTGGGGAAAAAGGGGTGATGTCTGAGGACTTTTGTTAATGCCTACTACCTTTTTCGGCTTCTGATTGGTCCATCACGGTCACTAAAAAGTATAGCACATGAACTGAAACTCAGCTCAAAGCACGTTGTTCCAGCCTTCATGCTAAATGAATCTCTTGTTGAGGGACAAGACCAGATCTTTCAAAGGAATATTTTAGCAGCGAAGAACCTGCCAAACTCCATCAGATGCAAAACGACCAACCAGCTTCCACCAGTCACCCAGTGGAGTATCTCACATACCAGCCGTGCAAATTCAGAAGGGGCCTACGACATTCGGATCAGAAGTGCAATCAATCATTTTGTCGAGACGGGTTCGCTTGCCTGACGGACCTCCCAACTACTCCCACCACACTGGTAACAAAGGCTCTTCACGTTGGTGTTGGGTGGGTTATTATTAGTTTGATAACTAATTAAACATTTTTAAATTCAGCCAGATTGTTTAATAAACCCAGACAGGGCTGCAACAAACGATTATTTGGATAATCGATGAATCGGATGGGGTCTCGGCACGATTAATCGGATTACATAGGGACATTTTTAAAAACTGCTAGGGAAACGTTATTTCTCTCCTTCCTTCACTTTATTAAACACAACATTATTAGAAAACAGTTCAATAGCAGAAAAACAACATGCCATCACCTAAATTGTCTTATAAGGTGTATAGACAGAGACCCTAAGCTACACCTAGCTGTGACCTAAAATGCGTGGTCCAAGTTAAACAGCTTAAAGAGCAAGTCAACCCCTACCAGAGTCTAACTCCACTCCCACTTCATGTTTGAAAAATGCAACACATGCTGTTGCCTGGAAGACCGAGAGGGCGGAGCCGCTAACAAACACACACTCAGGCTCACGACAGCATTGTGACATCATAATGTACCAGTTTACATCACAGCATACTTCTTAGCCAATAGTGGTGGCAGATTTAAATTAAAATACAGTGCAGAGTTTTTACCTGACAACGGCACAACACTGCCAGTTTTAGGCAGAATATTTAAATTTTAACTAAGATGCACTGAAGTGCCAAATTATTGATGACACGTGTCTGCAGCATGATTAGACACTTGTTTATTTAGTTTATCAGCAAAAAAAATGTTTATTTGGTGGTGACTTGCTCTTTAAGGGCAATACTCATCTGTTTTGTTTGATCTCATCTGTAGACATTTATTATAATTGGGGATGTCAAACAACAAATTTTTAAATGTAATTAAACATAGGCTGTGAATTAATCAAAATTAATCACTATTTCCAAAAATGACTGAAAAAATACCAAATAAAACAAAAGTAAATGAATGCCATCCTCCTTGTGATGATGCCCTGGGCAACTGCCATAAAGTCACATCAAGAAATGCTGCTGATCATTCCAATGATCCCAAACAGACTCACATTAGGCCACATGAAAGCAACTGAACCCAAAAATATATTAACCAGTATATAACTGCACTCTCACACAACACGCCTGCAGCAACAGTTAGGACTCTTCCCTCCCTTTTAAAAGCGTTTTTGCTTCTGAGGACATTGTGGTTGTAAAACCACATGCTAGTAGTCTGGCCCCGGTATGATCAACCAGTTTCTGCGCGAATGTGACGGCGGAACCGGTTCGCAGTGGTGCGATCCCCCCCCCCGCCTATCTAATAGCGTCGCGCTTACGATTTTATAGACTTTTTTTAACGAGCTTAGGGCATGTCTAGCGTGTGTAATAATCCGGGGCTTGGGTGAATCACTTTTGCAAAGTTTTTAGCTTACCCGGACACAGAGCTCTCTCCTTCCTCGCTGATGATTCTGACATGCTTGCGTTTAAGACGCTGCATCATCACTGTAGTACTCCCGTGCCATGCTAAGTCTGACCTACAAACGTTGCAGGTAACGAATGTTGTCACCTGATTTAACTGAAAATGCTCCCAAACTTTAGAAGTTTTTACTTTTTTGGGGTCTCGCTGCTTCTGCCATGTTCCTCTTTCCAAACACCTGCCGGCTCTGCGGTCTGCGCGCAACGGCGGGCGGGAGGGGAGGGGGCTTTTGGAAGAGTTGTGCAACACAACGAATCGATGACGCAATTCGTTGCCGACGCTTTTAGTAATCGATTTTCATCGAATTTATCGATTCGTTGTTGCAGCCCTAAACCCAGACATTCTTTTCTAAGACACTTCGACTTTTAATAACATTTTAGATCATCATTCAATAAAGTTTGGTTTTTGTCTCAGTTACCATAAATAATGACTTATAATTATTTATCCTGTATGATCATTAGTCATAAAAATATAGTAATAAAAATATTTTTAGAAACTATTTTTGCATCTGTGTCAAATTATTGATGAATGTTGTTTCCCTGACATATCCAAATTACCTATTTTCATTATCAATTGAATAGTAAAGGTTCAGTAATATTGATAATCTATATTTTTATGGGATATTACATTTTATTGAATACCTTTTTATTTCATTGACAATTTATTAAAATTAACAATATACAAAATGTAACAGCGGATGAGTTCCTTTCCACCGGCTGCAAAATCTAACATTTTGCATGCACCCCAGAAGCAAAGGGACACTATCACCAGGAAGTCAAACACAAAAGCAGTGTAAAACACATTCGGGAACTTTCAAAATAAAAGTCTTGTGCAGGTAAATATATGCCATATCCTGTTAAAACCCCCATAGCCGATGTAAACAAAACAGAAAATAATCCACAGATCTGTTTTGACAAATGCAGCTGCCTTTCTCCTTGCCACACATTATGTGTGGACTTCTGAAATTATGTGTGGTGTTGCAATTCTCCCATGATTTTGTGACATCATGGAATCAGCTGTGTGGAACGCTTTCGCTCTCGTTTTGCATCAGAATCACTACCGGTTGGGGATGAGCTTGAAGGTAAAATGCTGCTATTACATTTTGTGCCACTTTCATGTCCTTCTAGTACTGTTCAGTCTCCAGCCTTGGTGGGTCTACTCAGCTGTTATTACCCTGCCACTGAGAGTACACTTTACCGGGTTGGGTTGAGAAGAGCCGGTTTATTTGTCTGGCTTCACTTTCTCTCACGTATCTCTTTAGGCAGCTGTCCAAGGCTTGAAAGCTTTGTTTGGGAGTTTCCAGTGCTTCGGGTATGGGTTTATGGCTGTAGCTCTTGGATCAATCAATCAATCAAACTTTCATCTGTATAATGCTTTCCATCATCCTCAAGAGGGACCCAGAGTGATGAACACAGCACAAATGAAACATAGAAAACATGAAACCAGTAAAGCTAGAATCAGAAAACAAGGTAAATAAAAAAGAGAACAATAAAATAAAACTATGAAAAACAGATAAAACCAGTCACTGAACAGAACAAGGTCCAAGTTTTCTCATTGTGCCTTTCTGGAGCTCTGACAGTTGGCCCACTTCTCTCCATGCTGCCTTGATTTTTGCCTCCAACCTTCTCTTCCATGGTGGGTATTGTTTCTCATGGTTGCCAATGCTTTATAGCTAAGCATCTCAAGGATCACAGCTGCTGAAGTGTATATGAGCTCATTTGTTTCAGTGATGGTGTTTGTAGGAATCATTCTCAATGCTGCATTCACATTCTTCAAGCATTTCTGATGGTACTTCAAACAGCCTTTGTAGTTGGCGTCGAGGTTGCCTGGTGTTTATTCGTGCCATTGTCCTATCTCTCAGGTTAGTTGCGGCCTCGTTCAGTGTTGTTTCACCTATTGGGGCTTTGTACCCAATCTCTGGATGGGGAGATGTTAACTCGCCTCTGACCTTGTGTCCTGGCTCCCCCTTGCCATAGATTTGTGTTGTATTTCATTAATCTCAAGTTGTGATAACATAAAGAGGAAGCTGAGAGAACACCGAGGGCTGAAGGAGGAAATAGAAAAGTTGCGGAAAATAACTTGGGAATCAAATACTAAAATGTTTTTTTTCACCTGAAGTTGACTGATATTTTCCTCTTTTGTGAATGTCATCATAAATTGGTTTAAAATTGAAACCAATAGTCTGAAATTCGCTAAAAGCAGTAAATGTTTGAGTAAATTAAATTTGATGTTGCAAATTAATTGATTTGAATACAATTTGCAAGAAAAACAAATAGCCAGTTGCCTGTTTTCCCTGTTTTTTTGCTACTAAGGAAAGAGAGAGGCCAGATGAGACTAGCTAGCGGGGTAACGCCCCACCAATTTTCTTCAGCTCAGTCGTCCTGCCCTTCTAAAGCTAATAACGCAATAAACCTAATCTATTCTTAATGCAATCACATCTATTCAAATCTAATCCTATTCCATACACCTAATTGGATCTGGTGGTTCATGTTACACCCTCTGGCTGCCTAGTTGTCATGGTGATGAGTGAGAGATATTTCCAATGCTATTGTGCTAAGGAAACAGACACACTGGATTCAATGGCTTTACAGACGTGTCCGAATGCTGTTTGTTGTGCCTTTAGACATGTCTGCTGTTAAAAAGCAGCAACTTCCATCATGCTTTGTTCTTTGACCTAAAAAGTCATTTTCTTTGGCTAAAAAAAAAAAAAAAATTGAAGTTTTTGTGCTATATGACTTGATAGACATAATGTTTGAGGTTTGCCTTATTTTTTTATTATTTTAACCAGATTTTGTTTAAAATTTAGGTACACTTTGATCAAAACTGCTCAAACACTTTTTTATTTTAACTATAAGAAAAACAACCATATTTTTATGTTCTTTATTTCAGTCATGGTCCATTGAGTTTCCACTGAGACAGATGGTAGATTATGGAAATTGGTTCATGTTCCAACTATCACTATTCAACCACTTGGGAAAAGATTTTTGTGGGTGTTGGATAGGTGATTCTGATGCACTTGACTCCCTCAGCTTGGGACCCAAAGTTCAGGAAAACAGAAGCCAAAGACAGGTAGAAAAGTGTATTGTTTCTGGATCTGAAGGCTGTGTGTGTGTGTGTGTGTGTGTGTGTGTGTGTGTGTGTGTGTGTGTGTGTGTGTGTGTGTGTGTGTCTGTGTGTGTGTGTGTGTGTGTGTGTGTGTGTGTGTGTGTGTGTGTGTGTGTGTGTGTGTGTGTGTGTGTGTGTGTGTAAAGTGTGTAAAAGAGTCCATACAAAAACATTTGTAGACTGTTTTAATAAAGCACAGGAACAAACTTCAAAAGAGCCTAAAACTTTTTAACTGAGAATCTTTACCCTTTGAACACCGACTTAATCATTTGAAGTGAAGCTCTTTCATGGCTCCTGTGTTTTTTGTAACATCAATCAGAGTTTGTCTTTTATCTCAGTAAATTGTTGGTTTATAGATGATCCGGTTTCTGTCCTGTGCAACCCCAGCTAGTTGTACCGGCATAGACGACAAATCAGCTTCATGTTTAAAAATCTGACAGCTCATTTTGTTTCCAACATTATTTATATACAATGAACTGTTTACAATAGCTTAAGTTTTACAGCCAGTCCTTCTGTATCCAGTGGTGGATTTGGGGTTTCTAGAGTTGTTACTTCTACAACCATCATATCTCCCTGTAGTGTCTTCTTTTAGAAATAAAGAGAACATATCTCGCGGGACTCTGCCGGCTGCTGGTTGTGGTCCCCCGGGGCGATCCTCAGTGCCTCTCGAGGGGGGCGGGGGCCTTTCTGGTTGCAGTCTCCTTGGGGTTCCTGTGTTCTGGGGCAGCGCCTGGATCTCTGAGACTTGGAGCTGCCTCCGTCTCTTACACATCTTTTTTAGGGGGGGGCAGATCTGTGGTCCCTCACACTCACTATTGGATGCTCTTATAGAGAAACCTTACATAAACAAGCGTGTGTACACACACAGGTGCTCACATGGTGCTCTCAAAAGTATGGGCTTGGGCACGTTAAACACAGGTCTTAAGGCTGTCGTTGCCACTAAATGCACTGTGATTTATTATCGTGTGATTGTTCAGTTAAACAATGTTGATTTTATATTTCATCATCAGGTTGACGCAGTGATAGCTTGCTCCTGACGTATTGTTGTGTGTCCCATATATAATTTTTCTATTCTTTCTCTTTCTGCAGGTCTAGAAGCAGACTCTTGTTCATTATTGTTTATTTTTGTTGACACCCCCCCCCCCCCCCCCCCCCCCACACACACACACACCTTTTGTCTTTTCCTTTCTCTTTCACCTCTGACTCCATGTCTGGTCAGAATTACAAAGCATTCAAAAACAATAACAATAAAGTTTTAAGTATCAGACGTGACATTAAAGCAGACGCTTTGATCCCCCACCTGAGAGTAAATCTGTAAGGCTTGTCACCAGCATTCAGACATCAGTTCTGTTTGCTTCACAGCCAGACAGGACATTGGGGGGGGGGGAAGAAAGAAAGAAAGAGAACTGTTTTTTCCCCCTATTTTGCTTCAGGATAGTCTACATTTTTACCTGAGATGATGAGAAATCCTGCTGACACATCAGATTCAGATGATCCAGTACAAGATCAGAGAAGTCTAGAAGAATGGAAAAGGATCAATAGAGATTAACAAACAATCTCATACAGACTAGACTGAAGTCCCAGAAAAGCCAGGAAACGGAGAAAAAAGGGCCTCAATTTACAGCACCTTCTAGAGTCCTACAACTCCCCAAGGCACTTTACAACACACCAGTCATTCACATGTTCACACATGCTGGTAGTGATGTAGCCACAGCTTCCCTAGAGCACACTGACGGAAGTAAGGGTACCCTACACTAGCACCATCGATCCCTCTTACAACCAAAGCAGGCAAGGAGGATGAAGCCTCTTGCCCAAGGACACAATGACTATGGCAACTTAGCTGGACACAAATCAGCAATCTTCATGTTATGGGGTGGGCACTTACTGGGACTCCTCTGCCACTGTTGCCTCTCAATGGGCACAAGACTTCAGACCTACCAGTCAGTGGGATTAAAGGCAAACTAAAGTGATAGTAAAACCCACTCTCGGATGGAAAACGAAAATCAGCAGCATGGCCAGACATAAGGAGAATGATGGTGGAAAGAGGAGAGATCAATAAGAATTTTTAGGAATGATGAAATAACATTTCAAAATTTCTGTTGGGGAAACAAACTTAGTTCGGCAATGTTTTATAATCTATACCCTAAAATAAACACAGACCATCCATCCATTCAGTAACTGGGCAGCAGCCAGATCAAACAGCATTTCTGCAAGAAATGCTATTTATCTATTTTGGCCTCTTTTAGATTTCCTCAAAATGGTATTTTCTTTATGAATAATTCAGAAGAAAGGTGCTGGACAGTTCCATTCAAAACCTTAAACAAATCAGCAGAGCAGAATCTTATAAGGGTTAAATCTGACAGTGGCCACTGTGGGCACACACTCCAATAATCGACACGTTATTGATCTTCGTGGGGAAATAATTGACCTATCTGTGGGCTTTTGGGGTTCAGTGCTGAAACATTAACTTCACAACTGCTCTCCATTTTCAGCCATGGCTACATTTTTCTCTTACTTTGTACTTAATTTTCTCATTTTTATATTTCTATTTTCTTGTGTATGGTTCTCTACCACTGAAACTGCATGTTATAACATTTAAATAATTTAGATTTCAATGTGATGTATTTAAATCTACTCAGAAAAGAATGTGCAATTGGTATAACATTTGCAAAATGGTGCTTTAATTATACAGTGGGTTGTTTTTAATTAGCTAAGCAGATTTTCAGAGGTGGTGAAACCATATACAGAACAAGCTAGGGTCAACTGCTAATACATCAGGTAAAGACCGAATAGAAATCTAAGGATTGGACCCAGCATGAATCCAGAGGGATGTAGGAGAAGATGGATGTAAGAGTAGAATAATTTTTATCCAAATTCTGCAAGAAGCAGGATCTTTATTTATTTATTTATTTATTTTTATTTTTTTGTTTAATTGTTTTATTTTGTATGAATACAAAAGCAATAATTTAAATTACTATATTGTACTTTAACTTTTTGTGCACTGCCTAACTTTTCTTACTTTGGCATCATAACTTATTTTCCTTATTTTCCTATATGCAGTGTTGTGCCCAAACGCATTCATTTAACGATTGTTTGTGAATTTGTTCTTTTTTTTTTTTGTTAACGTGAACTGAACTCGTTCGCATTTTGCCCGACGAACGTAAAAGTGAGTGTGTTCGTCCTGGCATGCGTGAACGGGTGTATGAATGCGTTCTCTCTTCGTTCTAGCTCCAGATCTCCACGGAGATTTTCCGGAGCTAAAGCCTAGCTAAAACATCCAGTTAGCCATAGAGTTTATAAAAAGTAGAACCCGCAAATGCGGCCAAACATAGACAGTAGCGGTTGGTGCTCTACTCTTCTACGTCTTTGCTGTGTGCAGGAGTCCAAGTTCATTCAGAAAAATTGAAAAGGGACTTAACTAAAAGATTTACATTTGTTAATGTTTTGCACTTTTAAAATTGCACTTTGAGTTTGCTACCTCACCCTGCTTCCTAAGATTGTTTAATAATTCCCCATTAAAAAACTGCTCAAATAATGTTTTCCTCAAGTTACTGAGAATTAACTGTAGGGTAAAAACTGCAGCTGGGTATGAGTGTGGACTGAATGGGTGCAACCTATTGAAAAACTATTCCATAAGATATATATTATATATATAAACCAGCCAAAAAGAGCACACGTCACCCCTCTGTTCATTGAGCTCCACTGGCCACCGCTAGCGGCACGCATCAAATTCAAATTGCTAACACTAGCATACAAAGTCCGAGATGGTACGGCTCCCATCTACCTGAATCCTCTTGCAAAGGCTTACGTCTCGGCCCGGCCACTCCGGTCATCACAGGATCGTCGGCTAGCAGTGCCTACACCACGCTCATGACAATCCAGACTCTTCTCATGCATCGTTCCAAAAATGTGGAATGACCTACCAAGCACTACCAGAACAGGAGCTTCCTTTTCAATTTTCAAGAAACTCCTGAAGACCCTGCTCTTCAGAGAGCATCTTCTAAACTAGCACCCTCCCTGCACCCGTCCCCCCTCTCTACCGTCCACTCCTTGTTCCCTCCTCTGCATGATTCATCATGCTGCCTCACTGCCACCTACGACTGACTGGAAATTGTTTGTTGTTGTTGTTGTTATTGTTGTTGTTTGCCTCAAGGGCAACATGCCGATTATCACTTGTAAGTCGCTTTGGACAAAAGCATCTGCTAAATACATAAACATAAACATATATATATATATATATATATATATATATATATATATATATATATATATACATGAATATACAGTATAAATGAGAAAAAAGAAATGTGAACTAGTTCGTCTTTGGAACAGTGAACTTAGTTAAAAAAAATTTAATTATGAACTAAGAAACAAAGTAGTTTGTTTTAAAATGTATGAACTGAACTTTGAACTAGTTCGTTTTTTAAACAAACTTTCCCAACACTGCCTATATGGTAGTGCGAGGATGTGTATATATGCATATGAAGTAAATATGTAAAATATTTTTAAGAACATAGTTATTCAGAACTAATGGAGGTATGATAGATATAAGGAAAACATGAATTAAATGAACCTCTAGTTAGTGGTTGGATATTGTGAAGGGGTGGAATTAAACAAGCGGAAGCTTCTTCCTACAACTTTTGAGCATGTATTTTGAAAGACAGTGTAATATAGAAAATTATTTTGGTATGAGAATTTATATATTATCATGAAAGAGATTATTGCTGTTACGTCTTTAATCAGGTATCAATGACAGCTGACTAGTAATGTCATTGTTTGGTAAACATGCTAATTAGTACTCATTTTCTGAGCATGAAAGAATATGCGTGCATGGGTGCACGCTTATGTCTGTGGATGTAGGTATTTAAATGGATGGCATATGTAGATATGTATGCATATGTTTGTGTGTGTGTGTGTGTGTGTGTGTGTGTTTGCACATGTGTAGGTATATATGTATCTATATACACACTTCTATCTATTCAAGAAGTTACTAAACACTGTCATGTATACATGTTCAGAAAAAGGAAAAAAAGGAAGAAAAAAAGAAAAAAATAACAAATCTTTAACATAAAACCAAAGAAAACTTCTACAACTAAGACACAGCTCATTACCCATAAGACTTTGCGGCACACAACTGTCCTTTCAAGCAGCCTGATCAGCTTTGCTACCACATAGCCCGCACAAGAGGGGTTAGTCGTCCTTGACAACCCCATCTCCTACAAGGAAGTCCCTCACATGAGTGGGTCAGCGATACTGTTGGATGGTGCGTCCAGTACTTGAGTTCCTCATTGGACTCTGGCTGGCCCTGTCCTCCCCAGGGGTGGCGTTAGGCCCGGCTACTTGGGCTGAAGCCCCGGATGTTTCATGAAAAGCCCCGGATCTCAAACGTGGAAGTAACATGCAGTACCAAAGTCCAACAGAGAGGGAGCAGCTGGCAGTAGTTTGTATACAGCCTGCCTGAACCTCCACCACTGAAGAAGAAGCCCTTCAGCAGCCGGCTTCTTCTAGTCTCTGTCTGAAACGCAAATGTGAAGATAGATATAAGGACGTTTTTTAGTCAAAAAGTACCGCGACAGAACCCGAGCTTTGATGAGACTGGTGTTGACTCAGGTTTGTGAGTCTTATTTGAAAATATTTGTGTTGCTGCTGGTTTGCCTAAAGTTAGCTTACTATCAGGGAAAGTTGTTGGAGAAAGAACGGGAATATTTACTATCTTCTCACACTAAACACTAACAGGAACAATACTCTGCCCTGAATATGCTTAATATGTAGCTTCAGATTAAAAATTATGTGGTACAAGACAAATATATGATGTTGACTAGTGTGTGTCAGAATCAGAATCAGAATAAGCTTTATTGCCAGCGCTCCAGCGACCCAGAGCATAGGAACTTGACTCCGCAAACACAACCTGACCAAGGTTAAACACACACACATGTAGACAAAACAGGTACAGGCAGTCCACGAGAGCAGCCAGAATGGCACTCATTTCATTAGATGAAAAGGGTGTTACATGAGGATAATTGGGGTAAGGTAAAAAAGGCATACCAGACTTAGTCCCAGCAGGGAGTAGCTCTACTATACAAAAAACTCCTCAACATACATACATAGAAGCACGAAAATCACAGTTACAAAACATCAGACTCCGATAGGGAGGCGGGGGGATCCTGAATCCTCCAACGGGAGCTGCCAGTATGGCGCTCAGCCAGCTGCAGTCAAACAGGTGAGAGGGAAAGGGGAGGGCCAGAGAGCACATTGAGTTTCCTGCAGGTTGATGACCTCGAAGCAAAAGTCACAATCTGAAGGCAGGGGGGGAAGGTCGGGTCACAGCATCTGTCTACATTCCTCCTTTCGTGGGGGTTGATATTGATGGCAGCTTTGGAGTCTGCCTTGGCATCAGATTAGGATAACAAGACTTTGTTTAGGGCAGACAGAGATAATTTTCCTCTCTGCCTTGGAGTCTATGAAGTGATCATTCATGTCCACCAGTGAAGCTAATTATACATTCTAAACATCCCCACACCGTCCGGCGACCCTCTCCGAGATGACATCCATCTTGCGCACTAACACAGGCAACGCCGCAAGGACACTGTCCAGCTTACGGTTCACCTCGAGTAACGTCCCAGTCTGTGAGTAACGTAGTGCGTGTCATGTGTGTGTGTATGTGTGTGTGTGTGTGTGTGTGTGTGCATGCGCGCATTTTATACAGGTCGGATGCTACCCAGTACATCAGTCTCATCCTGTCATCCTCCAAGATGTGACGTTTTAGGTGTGTTAATCCACAGGTGTAATGTTTTATATGATAGGTATCATGACAAAACTTTGCTTGGTTGTAAAAATGGTGAGGTGATGTCGCCTAATCAGTTAATGTGATTGTGAGGCCTGATGACTTTGTTTTTGTTACAGATAAGTCAGCTAAATGTAGAGAAGAGCCTCAAGGGACAGCAGAACCAAAAGGGACAGCAGATAGATTTTCGAGTACAGACTTAGGGACAAAAGAAAGTGGCCCCAAGCAGGTGTGCCTTCCCCAGTATCCCCTCATCCTATTTGGTAAACAGAAAAGAGCTTTCAATAAGAGCTGGTTCGAGCAGTTTAAATGGCTGGAGTACTCTGAACCTACCAACTCAACATTTTGTTTTCCATGTCGTCACTTTGGAAGGCAAGACATTCGTACCTATAAAGATGCTCTCCTTAGTTTTTCTGGTTTTTCAAACTGGAAAAGGGCTTTGGACTCCTTTCGTGAGCATGAGAAAAGTGACTTCCATAAGTCAAGCATGACATGTTGGCAAAGCTTTAAAAGCACAGGGACTCATGGGGATGTTATTGAGCAGCTGAATACTGCAAGCGCAGAACAAATATCAGAGAGGCGCCAATACCTTCAGCGCATTGTGAGTGTGATCACATTTCTAGGGAAGCAAAACGTTCCATTTCGCGGGCATGATGAGCAGGAGACTAGCAATAATCAAGGCAACTTCCTGGAATGCATGAAACTCCTGAAAAAATTTGACCCATTTCTCAAAAAATATTCACCTCCTAAAAATGCCACCTACCTATCACATCCATCACAAAATGAAATTATTTCAAGCATTGCACAAGAAATAACTGAAAATATCACAAAACAAATTAGATCCTCCACAATGTACTCTGTGATGGCAGATGAAGCAAGATATCACCATACAGAGCGGCTAGCAGTATGTGTTCGCTTTGTCACAATGGAAGGTTCCCCAAGCGAGGCTTTTCTTGGACTACACAAGCTAGAAAAATTTGATACAAAATCTATTGCAGATGGAATAGAGGCAGTGGTGCAGTCTCACAACCTAGGGGATCTCAAGTGTGTTGCACAAACCTATGATGGAGCATCAGTGATGAGTGGAGCAGTAGGGGGTGTACAGGCCTACTTCAAAGAACGACACCCTGAAGCAGTGTATGCACACTGTTACGCACATGAGCTTAACCTAGTCCTGTGCCACACATGCAAAGCTATACCTGAAGCTGCTGCATTCTTTGACTTGCTTGAAAACATATACCCATGTTTCAGCAACTCACTCATTAACCACAACAAGTCCATTGAAATCCAGAACCAACTTGGATTACACCCATCTGAACTTTTGCAACTCTCCAACACAAGATGGGAAAGCCAGGTGAGGTCTGTAAAAGCTGTCATGAACAACCTTCCTGCCATTCTTGCATGTCTCAGGACCATGAAGACTGCCACAGCCCAAGGGATCTTGTCAAATCTCTGTAAACCAAAGACAATCTACATGTTAGTGATGTTTGCCAAACTCCTTATGATAACTGAATGTTTCCATCGATACCTGCAGGGGGAAAGTGTGGATATGTGAGTGCTGTACAAAACAGCAATCATTGAAACTTTGACAGATTTCCGCACAAGCAGTAGTGTTGAAGATCTTTTTAAAAGTGCCATGACCATATGTGAGGAAAATCACATCCAGCTTCCAGTTGGTCCCAGGAAAAAACATAAAATAATGGATGATTTTTGTGGTGGAGTCAGCCTGTGGGGCAACTTCTATTCTGACCACCCCAGATGAGTTTAGAAGACAACTTTTGTATCCATGCTTGGACAGAATGATACAGGAGCTCACTCATCGGTTTTCAGATTTGGGGGAAGAACTTATGTCAGGTATTCAAGCCTGCAATCCAACTACATCAACCTTTCTTTCTGAAGAGGCTCTCAAAGGTCTTGCTAACCATTATGGAATTAAGCTGATGCAAGAAGAACTCCTGGTGGCAAAACATGTCGTCAAGAAATGGCTGGAGAAAGAGAGAGATAAAACAACCCCAGACACAGCTACAGAAGAAAATCAAAGACTGGACATAGCCACTGTGTTCAGGATTCTTGACAGAGAAATGTTTCCCACCTTGAAAGCCGTCCTCCAAGTTGCCCTCACAATCCCCATAAGCAGCTGCAACTGTGAACGCTCTTTCAGTGTTTTACGCCGTCTCCACACATGGTTGAGAAGCACCATGGACCAAGAAAGACTGAATGACCTTTTCATTATGTCAATTGAAAAGGAAACTCTGGACGTCATAACCCCTGAACAAATTATTGACAGATTTGCTAAACTAAAGCCACGTCGCCACAGCCTTATTTTGCTACCATTACAAAAAAAAGTAGGGGAAAAAGATGGTGATGGAGAGGTGTGGGGCCACTGAAGTTGAAAAAGAGTGCAATGAAGTGATTTTCATGCAGCAATAAAAAAAACAGTCTGTACTTTATGAAAAAAGTGAAATACATATACATTTACTTAAAATTTGCATATGTTCTTTTCTGATTTGGAATAAGTTATCTACTGAATAAAACTTGTTTGTTGAAGTAAAAGCTGTTTTCTTTTTTGAATTATGCATTGAATCAAATCAATAAATGAGGTAACTGGAAATTGGTCAGCAAACTTGTGCAGAAAGCAAAGAGACATTGAAATATGGATAAAGAACTAAGCAGGAAAAGACAGCAAGGATGCCAGCAAGGATCACTAGAACTTAAGTTGCATATTTTTCTGTGAAGCTTGAGGAAATCTTGTTTTGCGTAAAGCTAGCTTGTTCTATATTTGTTGCTTTTAGTGGATGTGAAGTGTATTCACTGGACCTGTGATCTGAGGTGACTTCAATCAGCACCAATGAAGAAGAAGCCCTTCAGCAGCCGGCTTCTTCTACAGTCTCTGCCTGAAAAGCATGTGTGAAGATGGACATAAGGACGTTTTTTTAGACAAAAGGTACCGCGACAGAACCCCAGCTTTGATGATACTGGTGTGTTGACTCAGCTTTGTGAGTCTTATTTGAAAATATTTGTGATTTGTAATATATATGATTTTGACTAATGCGTGTCACGTGTGTGTGTGTGCGCGCACGCGCATTTGTTAAGCCCCGGATCTTCTTCAGTCCTAAATCCGCCCCTGGTTCTCCCCCTCGCCAGCAGCCACTGGAGTGTGAAATGGAACAAGCATGTCCTAATGAAGTACCACCGGGGTCCCCTGTGGGACATTCGCACTCGGTATACCACATCTGATAAGCAAGCCACCACTTTTGCTGGTGGCTGCGAAGCTTAGGGGACACGCATTTTTTCTACTCCGAGAAGTAGACCCACACCTTGTCTCCAGGTGAAAAGGGCTGTCCACGACACTGGCAGTTGTACACTCTCCTTTGACACAATTTGTAGTTGGCTTGTGCCTGACGGGTGAACTCGTGCATCACCCGCAGCCGCTCTCTAAGTCTCTGGAAGTAGTCCATCTCCATGCCCCCAAAGCTCTCGTCCAAACATCAGGGCAGCTGATGTGCACTGGCTGGACTTTTGCACAGCTGTGCAGTAGGCCGAGAGGGCCAGGGGCAGATGACAGTCCCAGTCCTTCTGATGGTAATCAACCAGGATGGTCACCTGGGTGGCCATGGTGCAGTTGAACCTCTCCACCACTTTGTTACTCTGTGGGTGGAGAGGGGTCATTCTGGTCTTCTTCACCCCAGCCGCTGGCAGACTTCCCCAAACACCTGGGCCTTGAAGTTGCGTCCCTGGTCACTGTGTAGCTTGGTGGGGGCCCTAAAGCTGGTGAAGATCTCCTCGACTAACCTCTTAGCAGTCGTAGAGTCACTTTGTGCCTGCACTGCATATGCTTTGGCCATTTTGTGAAGTATTCCATTGCCACAAGAATGTAGCAGTTGCCAGCCTCAGTGATGGAAAAAGGGCTAAGAGTCCCCACCAGATACTGCAGCAGGGGAGCATGTGATCAAAGTTGCCCATTCTGGGCAGAGCACATGTCACAACACTGCATGAACGGCTCCACGTCTTGCCTGTTCCCATGTCAGTGGAATTATCTTCTGACACTCGGGATGCCAGGATGCCTCCAACAACTCTCTGATCGATGCCAGGGCTGGATCTGCCAGCTGGATTTGCTTCAGCTGGTCCAGTGTCCAAAACAGATGCTCCTCACCAGTGGTTTCCTCAGCAGCAGCAATGGATTAGCTTGCTTGATCCACTCACTCCTCCTATTGCTTACAGTAATGGCATTCTGCCACTGTTCAAGGATTGCTGGGAGAGGGCATTAGCTTTGCAGTGCTGTTGACCAGGTTGATGCTGGAAGTCAAAGTCAAAGGCTTGAAGGATCCTCAGCCATCATACCACCTGCCCCTCTGTCTGTTTGAAATTCAAGAGCCAGGTCAGCGTGGCATATTCAGTTCACAGCAGGAATCAGCTGTCCTGGAGGTATGGCCGGAAGAGTCGGACTGCCACCACCACTGCCAACAACTCTTGGTGGGTCACGCAGTAGTTTTTTTCTTCCTGGCTCCCACATTACTGGCGTCCATGTCAACTACAAAGGGGACCTGGGCATGAGGGTAGGTGCTAGGAGCTGCCATGAGGGAGGTCTTAAGTTGGTCAAAGACAGCAGCACAGGCATCATCCCAGTGAAGGGCTGGCCTTTGTCGATAAGCCAGTGGAGGGGGCTGGCGATAGAGGCAAATTTATTAAAGAATTGGAGGTATTAGGACATTAAACCCAGGAAGCTGAGTAGCTCCCGAATGTTAGCTAGGGAGGTAGTTCTGCACAGTGGTCAATTTTGCCGGTTTCATCACCGCCTCCTGGGCACTGACCACATGGCCCAGGATTGCGGCCTTCCTCTGCCACAAGTGACACTTGGTAGGGTTCAGCCCCTGTCCAGCTTGCCGGATGGCGTCAAGGGCCTCCTGGATTTGGGCCGGGTTCGTTGAAATCCACCAATAAATACTGTACCAGCAGATTGTCAAGGTACAACGCACAGCAGGTTTGGGGTATGACCACCAGCACCCTCTCCATGAACCCTTCGGACATCGTGTTGCACAATCCGAAAGGCATCACCTGGAACTGCCATAGTTCTTGTCTGACGGTGTACATCATCTTCGGCCTTGTGTCGGGGTGCAGCTCCACCTGCCAGTATCCGCTGCATAGGTCAAGGGAGCTAATCCAGCTGCAGCCAATCATGTAGCCCACTGTGTCGTCAATACGGGGAAGTGGGTAAGAGTCCTTCTTCATGAATGCATTAAAGCGGTAATAGTCCACACAAAACCGCCATCCCCCCATCTCCTTTCGGACCAGGAAAACCGGGGCCACCCAGAGGCTGTCAGACCGCTCAATGATTTCAGAACTCAAAATCTGATGAACCGTCTCCACCGTCACCTGCCTCTTAGCCATTGCCAACCGGTGATGTTGCAGAGCCGGTGTGGATCAGATCTTACACCAGTCCCATTTGGGTGCAGTCCTCCTCTTTGGCAGCTAATATATGTATGTATCCAACCAGCAGGGGCTTTACTCAATCATTTGGGGCTTGATCCAGGCCCTCACAGCTTCATCACCACAGCCCCAAAACAACTTCCACTATCTCACTTGATGGGGCCTTTGCTAATATAGGATTGAGTCCTGGTGATGGCTGAGGCAGATCTGGTGGCTGGGTTGGAGCGACTTGGGGGCTTGTCATTTGCACTCTCTGTCTTTTTTTTTTTCTTTGACCAGATTAGAGATCCACCGTTAGGGTTCACAGGTTGAGAGTCAAATTGGGCAAGTTGACTACGGCTCCTAAAAAATCAGCACATTCACACCTATGATGCAGGGTTCCTGGATCTGGGCCAGGCAAAACTCATGTCTCAGTGCTTGTCCTCGTCCTTCTACCAGCAGCTCCTTCTTCTCTTTCATTATGGCTCTTTATCTGGTCACGGCGGTGGGCTGGGTGTCGGTTGGTGACCAGATCTCGGAGAGAGAGCCTGAAGTGCCTGAAAGGAGGCCAGGTAAGACCAAAGAGATGGTGGACCCTGTGTCCACTAGCACACGGAAGGGCTGACCCTCGGCACTGGAACTCAAGTACAACCCTTTCAACTTTCCTGGGTACCCCACCAGGGTGCCCTGTCTGTGGAGAGGAGCAGTGGTTTGAAGTGGTGGTCCTCTCAGAGCACAGCTCCTATGCTGTTTCCCGACAGATGGGTGCCTCTTGTCTTTGGAGTTCGTGCAGGGAAATCTCTGGCTACGTGACACTCGTCACACTCATAACAGCGGTCTCCCTGAGTGCTTTGGTATCTCCCTGCTGGCTGGACTTGAAGCATCCTCTCTGTCTCCTCTTCCTCTGCAATGTCAGCTTGCCAGGCATGCTGTGGTGGGCTGTGAGCTCTTGCAGGATTGGGCCATCTAATTAGGATCCTTTGTGCTTGCTCAGCTTTTTGGAGGCCTTCCATGAGAGTGTTGGGCATGGCCAACCAAACATGTTGCCACAGGTATTATGATGTGAGGACTTGGAGGAAGGTATGGAGTGCCAGTTCATCACGAACAGCCATCGAGAACTGGGCATAGTATCATTGAGCGTGAAACCTCACATCGGTGGCGAACGTGCCCAGGCTCTCATCCTCTTTATGGCAGTAGCTGGTAAACTCCTCTCTTCTCTCCTCTGCACACAGGTTTTTGACAAACCTTGTCTCTAGCACTGTCATCTGGGCTTAAACATTCTGTTTATCCCTTGGAGCTAGGTCGAGGAGCACTTGCAGGGCCTCTCCTTTCAGAGCCAGTGCCACATGTGTGGTGGTCTCGCCATCCTCCCAGTCACTGTGCATGTCGCCAGCCAGGTCTGGGTGAGGAAAGATTCCAGGGGTATTCCGTTGTTGTTGTTGGGTAGCTTGGCAGATGTCTTTGGTGCTGCTTTAAATCGTCGCTGGCAAGGCACCAAATCTGCTGTGATCTGTGATGTTGACATCAGAAGACATAGCTAGTCTATCTAGGAAGCTGTGGTCTGTTGTTTGTTGAGTTAACCACTGTGGAAGACATTTTGATGACCAAATGGATGGTATTTGGTTTTGGTAATTCATGTCAAAATTTCTGCTGAATCCCTACTGGATATATTCCAGAGTCCTATTGGCTTCATCAGAACGTGATCTTCAGCTTTCGTTGGAGTGGTTCACAGCCGAGTGTAAAGCAGCTGGGATGAGAATCAGCTCCTCTAAATCTGAGACCATGGTCTTGATTTGGAAACGGGTAGAATGCCTTCTCCGGGTCAGGGATGAGGTCCTGCCCCAAGTGGAGGAGTTTAAGTATCTCGGGGTCTTGTTCACGAGTGAGGGAAAACTGGAGCATGAGATCAATAGGCGGATTAGCGCTGCATCTACAGTGATGCAGGTGTTGTACCGGTCTGTTGTAGTGAAGAGAGAGCTGAGCCAGAAGGCGAAGCTCTCGATTTAACGGTCGATCTACGTTCCTACCTTCACCTATGGTCATGAGCTCTGGGTAGTGACCGAAAGAACGAGATCGCGGATACAAGCGGCCAAAATGAGTTTTCTCCGAAGAGTGGCTGGGCTCTCCCTTAGAGATAGGGTGAGAAGCTCGGTCATCGGGGAGGGGCTTGGAGTAGACCCGCTGCTCCTCCACATCGAGAGGAGCCAGTTGTGGTGGCTCAGGCATCTGGTCAGGAGTCCTCCTGGACGCCTCCCTGGTGAGGTTTTCAGGGCGCATCCAACCAGGAGGAGACCTAAAGGTAGACCCAGGACACGGTGGTGGGACTATGTCTCTCATCTGGCCAGGGAACGCTTTGAGATTACCCCGGAGAAGCTGGCCCAAGTGGCTGAGGAGATAGAAGTCTGGGCTTCTCACCTTAGGCTACTGCCCCCGCGACCTGACTCCGGATAAGTGGATGAAAATGGATGGATGGATGGATGATAGAGTACTGTCAGAGAACAAGTGAAGAGTCGATGTGAGAACCAAAAAGGGGGGAAACATAGTTGCAGGCCTTTTACTGCAAAGTACTGGACTATCCTAATTGATGAACCAAACCAGGAGAACAGGGCAGTCCAGGCAAGCAGTAGGCACACTGAGAGGTTATTGTTCCTCATCCCTGGTTTGAGATTACAGTGAGGGACAGCTAGTGACAGCTGATAACATTTAGATTCAACATGACAATGGAATTTTCACATCACCATGTATGTTGAACCAATTAAACACCAGAAAATGGATTGCAAATGTACGATATTCATTTGCAAATGTCCACGTGTAGCAATGCAAAGCAAACTAAACAGCATTATAAGAGTTTTAAATACAAAATAAATGTCCAAGTCTCTTTTGCCTTGATTCCCAAAATGCCTTGACATGGCACTGGGTGTGGAAGTGAGTTTTGGAGGTTGTCTGAATTGTATCAAATATGTAAATATTACATGCATATAAATTACTGCTTTATACAATTAAAAGGTGCAATGATGATAAATCTACCTATATTTTCTTTTTTTTTTTGTTTGTTTTCTTTTTTTTCTTTGACTATTTTCCTGTGGTGTCTGTCTCTTATCTTCCTGCATCTTCTCTCAATCTTCCAGAAAAACTGCTGCCTGGCTTCCCACTTTTTCACCTAACTTTTGAACTACACAGATCAAAGGGATCTACCGACTGCAAAAATAGCAAAGTGTGAATTTTGCGGCCACACTAGTGAAATGAAGTCACCATACCGCTAGTTTTGAGTTCCATTGCCAGCGCATCGAACATGAATGAAAGACAGAAATTACCAGACAATATGAGCGGACATTAAAAATTGTGTGTTAATTATAATTTTTTTGAGAATGTTACTGTGGCAATGTTCAGGATGCAGCTGCCCTAAGTACATAAACAATCAGTGCTCTTCATCCTCTCCACTCAAAAGAAGCCCTGGTCCACTGAGGGTCCATATAAATAGTTTAATGTAGTTTGAAACTGGATCTTTTTAGGGTGTCCCCTGGGTGTGTACGATGAGGGATTCTAGGGAAGCCTGTCACTGTCACGTTGGGTTTAAGCTGTTTGACCCTGGACATTCAGAATCAACTCAGAACACAGGGATTATGGTGAGTAAACAATAATTTATTATATCTAAGGGAAACTAAAAGAGCACCATCAAAAAGGTGAGGTGAATATCTTTCCAGTCTCTTTAGTCCAATCCTTCTTAGGAGCGAGGTTCGGGACACGGGAAGGAGAAATGTCCAGTCGGTAGGTGACTGGCAGGAGCAGAGCGGGGCAGAATGAAACTCGGGAGATCCACCGAGTGCAGGAGGATTCAGAGGGTCGAGAAAAGCGGGTCGGTCAGGCTTGGCTGGGGAGCTGAGAGACAGGTATGGGTCCAGAGTTATGGTAGGTTCTGTAGGTGGAGGCTGGGATCTGTAAGGAGAGGGAGACGGCATGTGAGTTACTTGGAAGGAGGCTCGGAAGACAATCTGGTCATACTCGAGAATAAAGTCTCATGACACTCAGTTAACACTACCAAGGTTGAGTAATCATCCAGCGCTGAGGTGTCTCCCTGCTCCTTAAGAATCCGGCCGCGTGATGGCAGACAGCTGGCTGCTCTCCAGTACCGCCCATCATGTAATGACACAGAAAGCGTTTTAGGTGTGTTCACTCACCTTCGACTATGACAGTCACCATTTTCGGGAGAGTCTGGCTCCCCTTAGCTCCCTCAATATTCCAAACCCTGAATGCTTCCGTGTAGGAACTTTGTCCTTGTCTGTCATAAGCAGAATGTTCCACACCCCTACTGCACACTGGTTAAGTGGGTGAGTGTTAAATACAGGCCAGGCAGATTATCACATGAAGACCAGGTTTGAGAAGAGCAGAAAACAAGATCAAAGTAACTGAACTAGAAATATTTACAAACCATGTCACACTGGATATCTGTTTAGATTGAAAGGAGCTAACAATTCTCCTCAAACTTGTTCCTTGTGAGGAGCTGCTGATACAAATGGACATCCAGTCTCTGTCAGCCAGACAGGAAAGTTAATGTGTCTGAAACTCTAGCTCTTAAAATCATTATCCCACTTGTTTATCTAGCTTACATCTGTTTAGTGTATTACACCACTACTTGCTGATATTTACCTTGCCCTGGGCTCTGGCTAGCAGACGAATAACACATGAACCATCCTTCAAACCCAGTCCAGATGGAGCCACTGAATGGGACACAGGTCAAGGAATCAATGTCAGCCCTGAAGCACATGGTGATGCTCTGATTGTTTGAGCAGGATTAAGAGGCCACTGACTGCCCTGTGTGTATGAGTGAGATAGAGACAGAAGCTACAGGACTCGTGGATTGAATGGAGACCAAGATTGTTGACTGAAAGTCATCTTTCTTATTACCTGCTGAGCATGTGTCCATACAACCTTTTGGTCAGCTGCATCATAGCGTCATCTCGTGAACCATTGGCCCAGTTTAGCGGGTGATGCTGGTTAATTTCTTGACTACTTAATAAAGGAACATTTTTAGAGTGATTCATCACATAGATTTTTATAGTTTCTGTGGCCGATCATTCAAAAATTAACACTGTACCAGCAGTGACCTCAAAGCAAGCCGGTCTTTTTCACACTTGCAATTCATCAGTTTAATAAATTGTAATTTGATGCACACACATAGTTAATGAGGACAGTCTAAAGCCTCATTTACACCGAGTGTGAAACGGAAGAGGATCAAAATCCAAGCAGCTTCTGCAATGAACGAAAATCACTGAGTCCAATCGGAGGATTTACAAAGCAGTGATACAAAGCAGATCCAAATGTGGAGTTGCAGATTCTTTCCGCATGATCTCCATTAATTTCAAACGTGTGATGTGGATTGTCATGAAATTGAAGAAATGGCATGAGTCAGACAGAAAGTGATGTGTGCCAGCAAGCTGCATCCAATTTGTTTCAAAATAAAACCCACGTTGCATCATTCTGTAATTATTAATGACTGGAAAATCGGTTTGCAGTGTATGGTAGTCTGAATGGACTGGTGTGGCTTTTGTGTACCAGGTCATCTTTTCACTCATGGTTGTTTTTGCATGAACTCATGAGCAATGTTGCAGAGGCATTCCACATACTATCTAGAGACAGTGTAAACGACTGCAGGGATTCCAGTCCATCGGTTCCGCTCTCGATGTAACTGAGGCTTGAATGATTACAAACGTTTTTGCTGCACACAGCTGACTGCAGAGGGACCAGGGAAACCATTAAATCCATGTTCAAATGGTCTGTGTTACCAACTTGAATCTGAAAGAGCAAGCATTGATAAAAATTAGAACATTCAGTGATTTTAAGTTGTCACATTCAGTGAATTAAATGGATACAGGTTAGTTATTTTGTATCCCTCCATTGTCTATGCTGCTTCATGCTACAGTTTAATATTACAACTGTCAACTTTGAAAATTAAATTTAAGGTTCTTTTGCACGTGTATGATTCAAGGCCCACGTGACGAGAGCTTAAATTGTCTTAAAATACAGTAGAGGTCAAACATTTGGACACACCATCTCATTCAATGTGTTTCCTTTATATTCATGACTATTTACAAAGGGGCCAACAAGTGCTAAACACCTCTGGGAACTCTTTCAAGACGGTTGGAAAACCATTTCAGGTTCAGACCTTTTGAAAATCATCAAGAGAATGCCAAGAGTGTGGAACGCAGTAATCAGAGCAAAGAGTGGCTGTTTTGAGGAAAATAGAATATAAAACATGTTTTCAATTATTTCACCTTTTTTGGTTAAGTACATAACTCCACATGTGTTCATTCATAGTTTTGATGCCTTCAGTGAGAATCTCCCAAATGGTCAAGAAAATAAAGACAACACATTGAACAACATATTATCCCAAAATCCCACGAAGAGTAAGATATATGCAGAAGGAAGGGTGTTTCAACAAAGATGGGAAGGTGAATAAAAATTTATGCTCCAAGGAGAAAACCCCGGTATGTCTTTGCAGTCATTAGCGTCCATACTACAAGTATCGGCATCTGAAGCACTGTCCTCCTCACTCTCAGACAAATTGAAAACACTCCTCTTACTCAGCAGTTTGCCAATTTTGAAGCACAAAAATTGAGATTTCAACTGCTCAGTAATCTGTTCACATAGATGGCTCACCAACTGACCTCCAGATGGAGCTGACTGAACTCCAACACACTCAAGTCAGAGTATGACTTTGTGGCTGCTGTAGTTTTTGCTAACACTTTACTATAAGGGTTGCTTTATTATTGTTACTCAGTTCATATTTAAGCATTAATAAACGAAGGATCACTCCATTAATGGTCCCAATATGCTTTCCATGTTAGTTCCCATGTCTTATTCCTCCACAGACGATGAACATCAGCTTTCTCACAAAGATGTGGAAGACATTTTAAAAGGGACCTGCACAAGAAAGCGGCCATGTGCCATGGCGGCCCTAAGTATAATGTTGGGGTGACATTGAGGAAACCACCTCAAATCAATAAATACCACACTTCCCAAGCCATTCATTTAGAAGCAACATGTGTGGGGGTGCACGCTGTTGTTAGAACACACGCATAACGAACATGCTTAATGAACACATGTGCAATGTGTACTGAACAACGACAAAGAAAAAAGTTTTTGCTAGTAATTTCGCCCATGGTAAATTGAAACACTTAGATCAGTAAGAGATAAAAGAATGATAAAAAGATAACAAATAATCTGGTGAAGAACAATAAGGGCCCTGCCTAGCAGGCCCCTTACGAGCTATTCTGGCCTGCCAGACTCCTCCGCTCAAGGGCGTCAGTTTGTTTTTAGAATTGCTGGGGACAATAACCATACACTTGAGTGGGGTTTAAAAATTGCTGGGGACAATCATTAAATAGGCTAGCATATTTAAGTATTCATCAGTTTTTAATGTTTCACTCCAATATGCAGAGTAGTGTATTGACAGTTATTAAAAATCCTGTTTTGTTTTGTTTTTCCAACGGCACTGAAACCCCCCATTAGCCTGTAAGCAAGGTGGAATATTAACATCCATATAGCTAGCCTAGCAAAAAAGATATTGTATTATTATTATTGTATTATATTATATATATCCTTGTTATATTATTTGTGACTGTCAAATAAGATTTTTAGAGAAAAATACTCATCTTTTTATCAGGCTCCACTCTCTGGTCACCTCCACACTCCGACAGGCTAGCTGTCCGTGAACTACCAGATTGATTGATTTTTTTAAAAGTTAAGAAGCTGAAGTAGGTGAAAAGTAGTTGTCTGTCGACCATGTCGAAAAGAAAGAACGCAACCGATATCAGATGGTTTTTCTGCAAGAAAAATGTGCTGTAAGTGCATCCCGACAAAAATAAGACTTAATATATCCAGTTTTATCATTTGATATTGACTTACTTAGCAGTAGATAAGAGGGCATGAGAGAGGTTTCTCTCATCTACTGGTACAGTTAGCTAGCAGCAATAATGGTTAAAAACCTTACTTTATGCTAGGTGATCAAACCTCTTTTTCCCGTGACATTTTTACTGTTCATGTGCTATTAGGGGCATCTGGGAATATTTCATAGATTGATAAAATGCCTAGGTTTTCATCGTTTTTCAGAAGACTTCATCTTACAATACATAAACATGACAGCACAGCCCTGTGATATACTCCCGACCTGCTCAAGTGGATAGTTCTGAAAGGAGGTTGTAGTAGCCTACCGACATACAGGTGTTGCACCTGTCACTGAGTGGTGCTGTTTAACTAATTCCAACTAGGTCCCCATCTAGCAAATGGTCCCATTATGTGAAATGACCCATCCATAATTAAAGTGTTAGAGGGATTAAATTTTAGGTTGAAGTGTGTAAATGAATAAGTCTCAGAATAAAGTTTTGTGGTGTAAAAGTGACTGGGAAACCAGATGCTAACCGTGTGACCCTAACCCCTTACATGACCTTAACCAGCCCAGCCCTTCCATAGCCTTGCAAAACTGTGTTAACCTTAAATCAGATTTTGATGGCATTGATAATACAAAATAGCACTATGTTTGTTCAGTAGGAATCAGCACCCCCTAGAGTCACATGTGTCTTAATGCAATTTGTTTTATTATATTTGAAAAAAAAAAATCTGATTTTTGTCCCGTATGACCGACCAATTTGTTTCAGGGTATCTTTTTTTAAACCGTTAAGTTATTTCCACAGATTTTTTTTTTTTTTTACTTTCTGACTTATTAGCCTAGCTGAAGTTATTTATATTTTCTAACCACAAAGAACCGGCACACTTTAAAGTCAAAAGCTTTCTTCAAGTAAACAACACAAGTTCAGTGCTTCAGGAATGTGTCCCCTTTTTGGATGCCAACTAATGGACACCCAAAGAACCTATACTTTTCCAACTAAACCAAAAATAATTAAGTCAAAGTCTATGCTGCATTAGCAAAATAAAAAAAAATAAAATCACACAAGTTGTAATGTTTATTTGATTATCCATTTTCTATCAGGAACAGAATGTGACAGAGGAAAATGAACACATGCAGGAACAGGCAGCTGAGAATGGAGAGGTGAAATTCACATCAACAGAAAATCAGATATAACCTTACAGTAAATATGAAACCAACTTTGGTATACTCTTACAGCAAGTGCAATCACTGGATGAAGAAATGGAGAGTGTTGAAACAAGCTCAGATCAGATTCAGCAGGTGAGGGTTCAGGAAGCAAACATATGCAAGTTTTATCCATCTGCAGGGCTTTGCATTGGTTCAACTTGTACAAAAATATGGAAGGAAAACAGATTTGATTAAAACAACAGATAGATCTACAACACTACATCACTACTACTAAAATACAAACAGAAAAGTAAGTTGTCTATATAACATCATGGTATGACCAGTTGGAGAACACTGTGTAGAATCAAAACATTTCTGAGAGCTATGCATGGAAACTAATGACAACTGAATAATTACATTATAGGTCGAGTCACCAGGTACTGATGCAGGGAAGCAGGATAACCCTCCACAAGCAAACCATCCATACAGCTGAGGGTCCAGGTTCCCCATACCAACCAGCAGTACAGCTAATTGAGCCACAAACTCTGCCGAACCGCATTCTTCACTTCCAGGAGAGCTGGTTCAAAATCTTCCCCTGGCTCCATTACAGTCCTGAAATAAAAGGAGTTTTGTGCTTCTACTGCACAACTGCTTTTAAAAAGAACATTTAAACAATGGCAAAAAAACTGAACATACCTTTATTTCTCAGGGGTTCAGAAACTGGAAGAAGGCTAGGGAGTCATTTGACAGGCACGCTAGTAGTAGGGCACACACACACACACACACACACACAGGTCAGTCAGAATGGAACTGTTCTCAGTGTGTTCACAATGTGTATTTGTGTGCATTCAAACCTAATGGTTATTTCCCTTTTAATTTTTGTTCTGTTAATAAAACAGTTAACTGATCCATCTTTGACTAAAGAATCCTTCATATTATTTTAAGCTTCAAAAGACTCATCAAGGCATCCAAACAAAATAAAGGGAGAACGGCTAATGTAACGGATCACCTTCTGACCTGTTCAGTAGATGTGGTCTGGACAATTTGTGTCATCACTCTTGTGCTCCACATTCACCAAAAAGCAGATTATGGCACCAGATTATTCTTCAACTTGCTTTTATTGGCAGCAATCTGGTCCAACAGAACACACACAATTTCCATCAATATGAGTTATCCAGCCTCACACAGGGGTCTCCACCAACTTACATGTTACTGTGCTGCGTGATTGTATAGTGGTTATTATTACTATTCAAGGTTTTTTTCACATTTTACATAAAAAACAGATTATAGTGGATGACCAAAAGTTGCTAATAACACTTGTAACACAAATACATTTTTCTACTGTAACATTCATACATGAGCCTTCCTGGTATAACAGAACACACAATTTCCATCACTAGCCACGTTTAAATGGGCACAAGTAAATGGACTGAACACCCAGTCAGATCAATAATTCTGCACATTACACTTTTCATTTCGTTTCATGGCATTTGTTTACCATCTTTTCCAGGAAATACAATTCTCTGCGCATGCTCAACCTATTTATTTGGACGGAATGCTTGGTGCATAAATTACCCCCAAATTCCACTACCTCCGCTCCGCTCCGCTCCGACACAAACGCCGGAGCAAAATCGGTCCCGTTGTAGTCAATCAGAGCAATTCCACTACTGCGGCCGTGCTCCGGCAGTGCGGCGCCGTGCGCCGCCCTCTGTTCCGGCGTCCGGCAAAAATAGAATCGATCCTATTTTCGCCGGACGCCGGAGCACCTCCGCAGTAAATGGACAGAAATCACAACCGTCCAACAGGAAAAGGAGCGGGCACAACTTCCGTTTTTCACAATAAATCGATAAACAAAAGGCGTTTTTTGTTTCATATGCACAGGTTTAACAACTTTTAACAACTATCAGTGGCAGCTGAAGTTTAAATGTACAAAAGTAAGCCATAAATACAGTTTCCACTATCAAAGTAGTCACACTTTGTTGATCCAAACACTGCTGATCTCTCAACACAAATGATGGGCAGATTAAACAGTTCATTTCGATGCTTCTCCCACACAACGGGTGTTTGGATCTAACTTCCGCGTTTATTGCTCGGACTGTATCGCAAGATCTCGAAAATCCCGCGCATGCTTGTTTGCCCACCTCAGGTCTCCGCACCGGAGCGGAGCCGTTGTAGAGCGGGCAGCAGTAAAAATTGAGTTCGGAAGCGAGCGGCTGCGGAGGGCGGGGGCGGACCGGAGCGGAGCGGAGGTAGTGGAATTTGGGGGTTAGTGTCCATTACAGACATTTGGGATTTCCGAACAAGCAAGATTTTCATTGGCTAGAGGAGATTTTGCGCATGTAAACGTGGCTATGTGTATTATCCAGCATCACACTCTGTTCAGGTTAAGACAGCGAAGTAACTTAACACTCACTCACGAGAAGTTAGCTTCTATTAGCAACACGCTAATCGAAGCATTATCACCCATATAACTTGCTTTTCTTTTTAAAGCTACAGCTAAACTTCTCACAGAACACTCCCAAGAGCCCTCGCATGTCAAAAACAAGTCACAAAAGCTACTTAACTCAACTTAAAATAGACTTTTTAACAACATATAATTCTGCTCACATGTACTCGCCTCCACCAGCTACATGCTAACAGCTGGGGTGGCTGTACGCACGCCTGAAGGACCCCTGCATTAATCACATTAAAATATCGCCTTCTTTTGGTGTTAAATAAAATATAACATTGCTTACCTGTTGGAGCAAAAGAAGAATACGTGATTCTTGAGCAGTGTGGGTGACGTACTCTCCTGCTTATCACAACTGCTGACAGCTGGGTGGCAAGGTACTCAGCATAACGCAGGGCGCTTTTTCAGAAATGTTACAAAATAATCTAAATTGATTACGGTTTTATTTTTATTTAAAGCTCAAGTATAAATAATTAGATGCCAGTTGCAACATTTAAAAATCTGCTGGGAACAGACGTAGGTATACGATCTGAGCTGGTAAAAAAAAAAACTCATCAGCAGGCTTTTTTGAAAGTGGGGGGGACACAGCGGCCAATCACAAATTTTGCCGGGGACATGTCCCCGGAGTCCCCGGTTAAAATGACGCCTATGTCTCCGCTGTTTAATTCTGCCCAGAGGAAGGATCTGGGAACTCCCCTATTTAAATAACCCCACCCCCTGAGAATTCTAACTGAGTCAATCACCACTGAGCAGCATACGTCACACTCCATAATGCCGAGTTTGTCATAAACATGACGACTGAAGCGGAGTTCGCTGCGGCTCTTTCCTCTGTTCTAAATGGCTTGGACACGTCTTTAAAAAACAACAAGTAGAAGCGCTAAAAGCCTTTCTGACTATAGAAATGATATTTTCTTCTTCTTCTTCTTCTGCTAAAAAAAAATTAAAGATGTTTAATTACGCCGTCGCCAGACACCATTTTTACTACAGCTACAAAACTACAGCGTCGTGGGGTACAGTCGGCATTTCCATCTTTTTTCTGATTGGTTATTTTTGAGCTGCCTAGTCCCGTCCCTCATGTGCCTCTCTGCCTGTGAGATACCAGACTCTTTCTCTGTGCAGAGTTAAACAGAGACGAGTCTGGCAGGCCGGGCTTCTTACGAGATACTATCTCATATCGGTAAGGAAACTATTCAGACCCCCATCAATTTTTCACTCTTTGTTATTGTTGTAGTCATTTGCTAAAATCAGTTTAATTCATTTGCTCCTCATTAATGTACACACAGCACTCCATATTGTCAGAAAAACACATAATTTTAGAAATGTCTGCAGAGTGGTTAAACTGAAACATCACATGGTCCTAAGTATTCAGTCCCTTTACTCAGTATTTAGTAGAAGCACCTTTTGTGCTAATGAAGCCATGAGTATTCTTGGTAAAGATGAAACAAGTTTCTTTCACCTGGGTTCAGGGATCCTCTGCCACTTACCCTTCCAGATCCTCTCCATTTCTGTCAGGTTGGATGGTAAACAGTAGTGGACAGTCATTTTTAGGTCTCTCCAGAGATGTTCAGTTAGGTTTAAGTCAGGGCTCTGGCTGGGCCATTCAAGAACAATCACAGAGTTGCTGTGAAGCTTCTTCGTTTTCTTTGCCAGGACTTTTCAACATCATTAAACACATGGACAACAGAAGCTTGATCTTGGTGTGGGAAGAGTTTAACTGACTGTCAAATATGCACATAGCGTGTTTCCAGGACAGCTGAGTAACTCTGAGACAATTATAAAACAAAAATAAATTGTGCCCACCTTAGTGTGTTTGTTAGTTGGGGACTTCTAAACATGTTGTTAGTGACTACTGAAGGTTTAACTTGCCAGCAAAAAATGGACATCATAACTGTGACAGAACAAAAGCCAGCTGCCATTCTGGCTTTTTAGTGTCTATCTTTCTTGGTGTAGCCCACCTTTACCCTCTGGCATAGGTAAGGGCTCCCTAGATTCTACAATGTAGAATTTCCCTTTAAAACAGTGTACCTCAAGTCTTAAGTATTTCTACATAGTTTGAGTACAAGTTCCCTTTAACTCACAACATTTTTCTCTTAACACAATGACCAAACGTAGTTAAATTTAAACTAGTAATTTACTGAATTAGTAGTTTTGAACAACAGTCAAAAAGAAAAACCAAATACATTCAATCAATAAACTGAAACTTCAGTTATAACTCAAATATGTGAGGGGTCCACTCACCAATCACACACACAAGCACACTAGCCGGCTTCCACAACTATAGAAAACCTCAAAGTTGCCGGCCTGAGTGAAGCTAGGGAGAGGTGAGGCCTAAAACACAATGGCCACTTAACTCTCAATAGAGCAATTAAACAAAAAAAGGTACCCGATTTTGTAGCTCAACATTCTCAAACTCACAACCAAATCCTTGGGAAACTGGTGCCAAACTGTGTCCTGTCTGCTGGTCCTGGTCCAGGCTCACACTTCCAATGAGCGATGTCTGGGCAAAAAGCACAAAAAATATTACAAGATAATCCATAGGCAGTCTCTAGCAGTCAGTTAACACGCCACACACAACTTTTCTTCACCTCCAGGCTGGAAGAATGAAGCTGTAGTCTCCGCAGTTAGCTGAATTAGCTTAACAATGCTCCGAGTGCTACTTTCACTTAGCTAGTGAAAGCTAACTGTCCGCTAAACTGCTTCAAAGTACTATTGCAGATGAAACTTCAGGACAAACTTTGAGCTTAAGTGTCCACAAGTAGTCCAGGAACCATTAAACAAGCGTACATTACCGGCCATTAAGTCAACGATCTGGAAACTTATTTAATTACTCTGCTTCGGACATGTGCATCTTTTTCTCCCGTCCTCCTCGCCAAGCTCTCTCCTCCTCCTCCCGATCGCATCTTAGCACTTCCTTTTTTCCACAATAAAACCAAAATAAAGTACATTAAAACATGTTAAACATTTCTTGCTTTTAACTTATACTTAGGTACTTCTTAAGTTTTAAACTTCACCACATACATGAAATACAATATTAATAACACTTTTAACATTTAATGAACTTTAGCTTTTAACCCCTTTTAAACTGTAATATGCTTTAAGAACTACATTAATGCACTAACATGTTTGTCCGGGTTACACTGGCATACACATATCTTCTTTTTGTTAGCAGGAATGAACATTACATACTTGAACATGAGTGGTCAAATACATCTTTAACTCAAAATGAGAGACTGACAATAATGAGGGACATAAGTCATTGAAAGTGATAGCCTTAATGTAGCCTTTAGTAATATCTTAGAGTCAATTGCTTTTATCCAAAGCTCCACCCACTCCTGCCATCATAACGATATTTCCACATAATCCAGTCTTCTCGGACCACTTTGATAACCTTTGAGTTTTTTATAACTGAGTTCTCGAAACATGAAAGTAAATTTCACTATAGTCGGTCTCCATTTTTATGCAAAGTCCTTGAGCAAATAGTGGCCATCCAATTATGTGAGCATTTAAACACTAATGATCTGTTTGAGGAATTTCTGTCTGATTTTAGAGAGTACCACAGCACTGAAACTGCATTGGTGAAAGTCACAAATGATATTCTCATGACCTCAGATAAGAATCTTGTGTCTGTTCTAGTCTTGTTAGATCTCAGTGCTGCTTTTGACACAGTTGATCACAATGTTCTTTTAGAAAGGCTTAAACATGTTGTAAGGAGCAAAGGAGCAGCGTTAGGCTGGTTTAAATCCTACCTGTCTGACAGATTTCATTTTGTAAATGTACATGACAAATCTTCTTCATACTCCAGGGTTACTTGCGGAGTACCACAGGGTTCAGTGCTTGGACCATTTTTTTTACTATATATATGCTCCCAATTGGTAAAACCATTAGACAACATGGGATAAACTTCCACTGTTAGCTGACGATACTCAGTTATATCTATGCATTAACCCTGATGAACCTAATCGGTTAGTTAGATTACAGGCTTGTCTTGGAAACATAAAAAATTGGATGACTCAAAACTTTTTGATTTTAAATCAAGACAAGACTGAATATCTCATCTTTGGACCTGAAATTCAGAAAAGGAAATTGCTTCGTCAATCACCTGACCCGAATGGCATTACATTAATCTCCGAGAACAAAGTAAGGGACCTTGGTGTTATCTTTGACCAGGACATGCCATTCAAATCCCACGTTAAACAGGTTTGTAGGATTTCCTTTTTCCACCTTCGGAAATTGCTAAGATTAGATTTCCAGGAGTGATGCCGAAAAACTAGTTCATGCATTTATTACATCAAGACTGGATTACTGTAATTCAGGAAGTCCACAGAATGTAACTAAAAGTCTTCAGCTTGTCCAAAATACTGCAGCTAGAGTTCTGATGAGAATTAAAAAGAGAGATCACATCTCTCCAGTCTTAGCTTCCCTAATTGGCTGCCTGTTAAATTCAGAATAGATTTTAAGATCCTTCTTCTCACATATAAAGCTCTTAATAATCAAGCTCCATCATACATCAGTGATCTGATTGTTCCATACGTTCCTAACCGAGCACTTCGCTCTCAGACTGCAGGTTTACTGGTGGTTCCCAGAATATCTAAAAATAGGATGGGACGCAGATCTTTTAGTTATCAGGCTCATTTCTTGTGGAACCACCTCCCAGCTTTAGTCCGTAAGGCAGACACCTTGTCTACTTTTAAGAATAGGCTTAAAACATTTTTATTTGATGGGGACTATGGTTAAAATCTGATGTTAACCTAGATCTGGACAAGTGGAGGAATAGAGGGAGGTGGAGTGTACAGTCAGTAAAGACGGCTCTCCCTTGCCCTGCCTCCATCTAAAAGGCTAGGTTATCCAGAGTTATCTCTGTAGTTACGCTGCTATAGGCTTAGACTGCTGGAGGGCACACTGACCACTTTCCACACTCTACGTCTTTCTTCTACAATCTGCTCTTTAACTGTATTATTTCCTGCAATTTCAGCTTGATCTGTCATCTTGATCCCCAGTGAGTGATGGCGGATGGCTTCTTATACTGAGCCAGGATCCTCTGGAGGTGTTTTCCTGTTAAAAGGGAGTTTTCCTCTCCACTGTCAAACTGCATGCTTGCTTAGTATGAGGATTGCTGTAAAGACTTGATGTAATTTGCTGGGTTCCTTATATAGGAAACTTTTTTCTGATTGGCTTAATGAATTGACCTGTATTGGAATGTTTATTCTGTAGAGTGCCTTGGGACGACGCCTGTCATGATAAGGCACTATATAAATAAGCTTGAATTGAAAATTGAAAGTCTCAATTTGGGACTGTCTCGCACAAAGCTGGATGTCTGGAGGATTTGATAAATGAATTAATTTATCAATTTCCTTTATCAAAAGGGAAAACTTGAATATTTCAGCCAGCATGTGATCATTTCTAGACTTTAACGCTCTATTCTAGTCTGCTCCCTCAATGCCATTTATGAAAATAGCTTCAGAAAATGACTTGTAAGTTCTACCCCAAAGTATCTTTGTATAAACCCCCATCTGAAGGTTGAAAGAGACTGCTCTTAAGTGTAACCTAAAGAAACTAAAACATTCTACTAGGATTGTTCTCGATAACTTAGGGCGCACATCTTCAGCAAGCATTGACCATATTTACACCAACAATAATTCTGCTTGGTCAGAAGCAGAATCAGCTCCAGATAAGTTTACAGACCACAATGTAATCGCTGTGGCAACAAAAGGGAAAGCAGTGAAGTTAGGACCAAAGATACTTCGGGGTAGTATCAATGAGTTGTTTCTTTGCATAGCCAACAAACATGTGTCGGTAAAGAGGTTCACTGCGAAAGCCAATAAAGCTCCATGGATTGATGCAAAATTTAGACAGTGTATAGAGACTCTCTTAAAAATGAAGTTTGTGCTGCTGGGAACTCTTATCAACTTGGTGCTATGGTCAGATTATTGTAAAGGCAGGGACAAGGTAAGTGTTTTTAACAGGAGGGATAAAAGACAGTATTACAAGAACAAATCTGATCAAAATAGAAATGATAGGAGACATCTCAGGAACACTAAAATGAGTTACTGGGCTGGGAAACAAACTTTGTAACACATTACTTAATATTAACATTAATATTAAGCAGTTGTTATTACTTTATTAATGTTTATTAATGCACTAAGTAACATCAATAAAGGGACCCCTATTGTGAAATGGTACCCATTTTTAATCTCACCTTCCCGACACTGACCAAAAAATGTGCACAAGCTGCTCAGATGCTCTCCATGTTCAGCAGCACAAACCTGTGTGAGCAACTGTTGTCTGTGATGAAGATGAACAGAAGAAAAGAAATCTCACTGATGAACTCCTTCCTCAGCTCAGAGCCCAACCGCAGAGAGGCAGGAGTGGGTGGAACAGGTGAGGTGTGGATGGAACAGGTGATTATCACAGTAAATCAGAGTGGAGCAAACTCAGCTTGAAATATTTTGGTTTTGTGCACTTTTTCTGCTCTAAAGCATGAGAGGTAATAGGTGAGATGTTGCATTTTCATTTACGAGAATTACTATTTTTCTTATTTTTGTTGGCCTGTGAAAAATATTTAACCTACCTTAAAACAGGAACAGCAAATACTTCAGATAGACTGATAGAAAAGAAAAGCTCTTTATTGCCCATCAGTGGGGAACATTTGGTGTGACAGCAGCAAATGCAATCATTACAGGAGCAACAACGGAATATACAGCATAAGAATAAAGAGTAACCAACAAGAAAAGCAAATGGAAATACTTCAAAGTAAAAAAAAAAAAAAGCTGAACATTTACACATTTTAAGGAATAAAATTAGGGGAGGAATAAACGTGATGTGATATGAGACACAAGGCTGCATGTTTATCCAATGAAATCACAAAAATGTTAACTTTTACTCACTGATAGAAAATGTTACACTAAAACATTTTCTATCACTTTAAATGTGTAAAATCATTATTAATCCATAGTCGGATCTCAGGGGGCTGGGCCCTAATGTCGGACGTCACTATAAAGGCGGTGAAATCCCGGACAGGTCGGTCCTTCACATGGACAGCACATTTACCGTCACTTTGTCAACAAAATTTGAGTTAGGCCCATAACTTCATCCCACCTTTTCATTTCAACCCTGTGTGAATTTGAGTTTCACACCTCCACTCTTTTCTTTAGATGCAGATCATTTAACCAAACGGAGATGTGTTTTTACCTCCTCTCAATGTCTCATCATGACATCATGCTTTCTTCTCAGAGGAGCTTTAAAGGAGTGGTTTTCTCATTTCATCAATACAGTTCCAGTGGTTTCTAGTAGGAAGCAATGCCTTGTAAGACCAAATACAGTGGTGCACCCGTTCTCTGACCTAAAAGTCGCCCTCATCACAGCTGAGCTTCAGACGGAAGATTTTGTAGTCTTGTTTCCTGATATGTGGACATCTCACCCTGGATTGGATAACATCAGCACAACTCTACCACTGACTTGCAACGATGATGTTCTATCCCCGCAAATAACACAAACCTGGAGGAGATTCTGCTGTGTGGTGAAGTTGCTAATGCTAACAGTTACCTGAGATGTTCTCTGCTGTTTCCTGGATGCTAAACCACTAACATCCTTCCTCGTCATGAGTCAAGATGGGTGAGTCCATGAATGACAAGTGACAGTGTGATGTAGATCTGTCAGGCTTTTCTAATCATAGAGTTTCACCGTCCCTCAGAAGCTAACGCAGAAGATAGGTGTAGGAGACTTTTTTCATGTTCAGCCTGCATGTAAAACTCAGAGTGACCCATTAGAGTCAGAAATAATAATTAAAAAATGGATTTTCAGTGTTCCACGCCTTCAAAGATGCAACATAAAAGTGGAGACTCAGCCTGTTGAAAGGCAGGAAATCCAAATTTAGGAATTTAGCTCATGTGAAATGAAAACCTCTCGAGATAAAAGTTTGTTGCTTTTTAACCTGATGGCAGAAAATACCTTCAGAGGGGTGGATAACTTTCAGAAAACATTTACAGGCCTTCTAACAGACCTGGGGTCTCATTTATCAAACATTGCGTAGAATCCTTACTAAAACCGTACTTAAGCTCAGCAAAAAAAAAGTACTTACGCCAAGTAGGTTTGTGATCTATCAAACATGGAGTGCGCACAGCAGCACGCAATCTCCGCTTCATAAATCGGAGACTAACGAGAATGTTTCTCAGCTGCTTTTTAGTCACATCCCGCCCTAACCACGCCCACCTACTGCCATAAATAGTCAATGTAAAGTGCCTTGTGGATCTCATGCATATACATAAGCCGGCTGTTGCAGAACTCTGCCAATGACCATGGCGACCGTAGATCAAGGCAGATCAAGGAAGCGCTATTTCACAGAATCAGAAATTCAGGAACTTGTGGGTGAGGTGGAGAAATGAAAGGAAGTGCTTTTGCAAAACAAATAAGAGAAAATCCACGGAGTGGCACAGCGTTGCTGAAGCCGTCAATGTTGTGAATTCTTCAGAGAGATCTGTGGTGGATATTAAAACAACGGTCCAATCGGGATTCGATCCCCAGACTCCCAGGTGAAAGTTATGCGCGCTAACCAGTCAGCCAAACTGAGATCTTCCCTGTCCAAGTAGCCAGGGCGCATGATCAGTCGGGTCACAGTGACAGGACACACACTGTCACAGACGCATGATGTTCTGTCTTAATCTGTCCCCCTGCTGATATTCTGCATTCCGTATTCTGTGCTTCAGGCTGTGTGTGTGTGTGAGTGTGTGCGCGCGCGCCTGTTTGTGTGTGTGTGTGTGTGTGCCTGTTTGTGTGTGTGTGTGTGTGTGTGTGGGGGGGGGGGGGGTCTTGTTCTGTGTGAAAACGAAGCGGTACAAGTGATAATGCTGCAGGATTTCATAATTGTATCTTCTCAGCAGCAGCACTGCAGGTGCTCTCCATGTCCAACATGTGTGTAAGCCAGATCCTTAGTCAACTTAAAGTTGCGCACATCTTTCTGCTAAGTTTTCTTTCATAAATCCCAAAGTTTGCGTGGAAAGTTGCTTACGCAGTTTTCCGACCCCGTTTTGTGCGTAAGCAAGCTTGATAAATGAGGCCCCTGGTCACAGCTTCAGTATGACCAGAGTTTACGGGTTTTCTACCTGAACCCATATAGTATCAGCGACACCATGCCACCATGTTGGGTCGGTCTCATGCTTGACTTGAAACTGGGAACTCTATTCTAGAGGTGTTTTTGAGCACCATTGTTGAACCTTTATGGGGAAAAGTGATGTTACAGCCAGCGGTAGGGCAGCATGCAGGCTTAAGGGCCTGCAAGGTCCAGAAGGATGCCTCACACCCCGACCTTGATCCAGAGGCTGTGGGAAAACTAGCAAAGCCAGCAGGGGCTGACTGAAACTCTTTTATATTACCCAAGACTCGTTACGGGTCTGTGTGAGTTGTTTTGAAAATGTTAGAAGCCAAGATGCTTGATTCATGGCATAAATCAAAATAACTCAAGCAAGCTGTCTGCATCTGGGAGCTCAATGGAGGCATGTTGCCTTTGAGTGGTGTGAATGTTAGCTACAATAATAATAAATAAAAATGTTAGTGATTTTATGAAATGTTTATTTATCCTACGTGCCACGACTGGAGTGAATTTTCATTATGATGTTTCTGTCTTGTCCTGGAAAAGGACCTAAATGACAAATATTAGGATAAACAGTTTCGAGCGAAGAAGAAAGGAACAGAATTGTCTCTAGGATAAAAATCCCTGCCCTATGCTGATGGATGTTTAACCTTAGCCATATCTCAACCTTTTACTACAACTTCTGTTTGATGTGTAACAGAAAACAGTAGTTTACTCAGCTTGATGTTATTTGCCACCTGACTTTTTCTTCTTTCTAAGATGATAAAACTTGGGGAAGAGGTGGGAATGGATCTGTTTATGACTAGGAGAGGTGGGACTAAAATATCTTCGTATCAGGACAAATCTATATTACAGGAAACAGGACACAGTCAGAGAATGTGTGAGTAAGTTAGGAGATCAGGACTAAACTTCTGGAGAATTACTGAAGCAGTCTGACAGCAGCAGGAGACTCTGTGGCTCTGAGGAGTACAGATTAATTTATTAAAATATCACTTCTCTGTGATGATCTCAAAAACTAAAGTCACATTTTTACACTGTTCTTTCATTTACTCTGATTCGTGATTCAAATAGGAGGTTTTTCTCCCACAGTGTTAAAAAGACAGCCTGACATCAAGGATCCAAATTACAACAGAACTGAGTCATTGTTTCACTTTGGCTTTCTAAATCCTCCAACATCCTCCACTTGTGATGGTCCAGAACCACCCAAGAAGCATCACTGAGGAAGATGTGAATCATCACAGGACCCTGTCTCAAGCATGCTGCTGCTGATGGGATGACTCAAGTAGGGGCTGCATGACTTAATTTAAATTTTTTTTAAAGTCGACTGTCAAGTAATGAAAATCGAGCCGACTTTGACTAGTCGTTGATGACGTCATACATGTGAAGCGGCGCGCGCGCGGGGGGGGGGGGGGGGGTAGGTTCGCTGGAGTTTTTGACAATTAAAATTGCGCCCACATTTTCAAAGTTAAACACATTTCTTTTAACAGCAGTAGTTTCTGCTTCAGCCATCTCCCCCCTCCCCCTGCTTCAGCCCTCTCCCCCCTCCCCCTGCGCAGCGGCCGCAAACTCACTGATGCGCCTGCAGCCTCTCGGAGTTCCTGCTGCTCTAAACATTAAAATAATTATTTCATTTTCTGTTCCTCACTTCTGATTACCTTCAATGGTGTCTGTATGTTGCAACCACCAGGTACAAAAGCAAACTTGTTTTTATTTGACTATTTTTCTGTCCTGTCTGTTTATTATCTTCCAGCATCTCCTCTCAATCCTAAAGAAAAACTGCTACCTGGGTTCATATATATTCACCTCATGAGTTACCTTTGAACTGCAGTTGTAAAAGATCTACCGACCGCAAAAGCAGCGGAGTGCTCTCCGGCCACATCAGTTAGGTGCGTCACCGAGGACAAAACAGGTGATGCGCCCCGATCCACAGCAGCGAAACGCATTAGGCACAAATAAAAGAATAAAAGACAGAAAACATAAAAGGAAATGAGCCGACATGAACGATTGCGTGTTAAATTAGTTTTTGAGGTGGCGACACCTGATTTGATAATGTTACTGTGGCCGTGCTCGGGATGCAGATGTCTGGAGCGCGTCAACAATCAGAGCTTTGCATGCGCAAGCTGGTTAAGGTTAGGATGGGGTGAGGGGAAGGTTAAATTGCAAGAGGGTAAAGGTCAGAATTTGGTCAAATGTCCATTTTACGGCGGTGTCAGTACCGACGCTCTGGCACAGCTCGTTGCCTCCCGACGTGCAGGAGCTTGTCACCTGCTGTCTTTTCCGAGGACTGCATCTTGCCGGTCATTATCACGTGACAGCGACTAGTCTATGACAAGCATAAAAAGTCACTACAGAGCAGTGAGGTCGACTAGTTCATACAATCCCTAGTCTCAGGGACGAAATTTTGATTTCAGAAGTGGGGGGGACACAGCAGGCTTGTGCGGATTTGGGGTGGGGGGTGTTATGTAAAGACCCCTTGACACGTCACGTGCCCATCTCAATAATTTTTCCATCCTATATATATATATATATATATATATATATATATATATATATATATATATCAAAGTTAAAAAATGTACAACTCTATTATTATTTTTATTTATTATCATTATTGAAGTGCAGTTTTGGCTGTTGACAATGGGTAGGCCATTGTATTTATTGTTTTGGGTCTTTTTTATTGTTTTTGGTGCAACATTTTCTAACAGGGAGTGAGATTCCTTTTTTATTCAATTTTTGTTTGTTATTTTTATTCATTTAGAAGTTCTGGTTCTGGACATTTCAATGTTAAATTAAGGTTTATTTGTTGCATTTTAAAGGGTGTACTTGCATTATTATGATATATTAACATTATATCAGTGGTTATTTTGGTCTAGATAATGTTGACAATATCGTTTATCATCAACAATTTGTTGGACAAAATATCGTCCAGCAAAATTTGTTACATTCCCAGGCCTAGTCAAAAGTATAAAAATTATTTATACATAAACGGTCCCTCCTGAGATCTGGCCGTTTGTTCATTTGCTGTGTTAGAGGACATGCTGAACTAATGTTTTACACATGATCATCACCCTAACATTTGAGTGTATAAAAACATATTAAATATGTTTTTTCCCTTAAAAGTGTTTAAACAGTTGTTGCATTTCAACACACAAAAAATAAATGGAAAAAATAAGATAAATCTAATGAAAAGTGTACATCTTTGACATTAAGCTTAAAAAAATCTGTTGACGATGATGATACTGTTCATTTTTCAGAGCTTTTTAATGTGAAAATATACATTGCAATAGATAAGTTTACAATAAAGTTAAATGATAAAAGTTTTGAAGTTACACTTCTACTACTACTAGTAATAATAATTATGATGATAATAGTAATAATAAAAAAATAATAATTATAATAATACGAACAAATTGTGTCTGAGGAGTCAGTTATGTGGAGGAGATGAGTTTGTAAAAGTTAGTTTTGAGTATGTTTGTGAAGGAGGAGGTGAGTCTGAGCTTAATGCAGGGGTGTCACATGTTCCAACTTACGTTTAGACTTTGAAAGAAGTCTCTTATATCCACTTTTCGTTTTCTTGACATGCTGCCTCCTGGCTGTGCCTAACTACCAAAGACTCACAAATGAACACTTATTCAAATGTTATGTAATGGAAGCTGAGCTGAGCTGATATTACACAGCGTCTAGTTGACGATGTGACTCAGTACCGGTGTTCCCTAGCGGCTCCAAACTAGCAAAACAACGTGAGCACGTTCTGACTGTTTACAACTTGAGTGACAGCAGCAACAGCCAATAATACATTAGCAAGTATCAGCAGAGCCAATAGATTAGCTTTTGGGCGGGTCTAATAGTAAACCGGTTTCCGTTTCGGTCCTAGTGCTCAACCAAATCCATTTAATGGAGCGTAACATTGTTTTTGGACTGAAAAAAGTGCAGGGGACCAAAACTGCCTTTTGAAAAAGTGGGGGGGACATGTCCCACCCGTCCCTCCCCCCAAAATTACGTCCCAGCCTAGTCTCAAGTGCATACACTGTACATGTATAAATGAATACATAAGTAAAAAACAGATTTGAACTAAATCTCGTAAAACCCAACCTCTGCCTGCCAAATTTGAAGCCAACGTTGAAGAGACCAAAGGTGCAGTTCCCCACTCATCCACTAGGGGCTGCTCCTGAAAGGAGCAACTTCCCATCAACTCTCTTGTTAAAAAGCCATCTTCCCAGCAGAAATAAACATGTCTACAACATTATAGAAATAAATAAACATTTTTGGTTTAATAGGTCAGCTTTACTGTCAGGTAAACAGCCTATCACATCTGGTTGCTAGGAGAACTACAGAATTATGAACCAACCAGCATCACTGAATTTAATGCCTTAGGGGGCGCCGTTTTGTAGCGCCCCTGAGAGAGAAAACAGCTAGCTAGCATGCTAGAAGCTGTGTCCCCCCAACCCCCCCCCCCCCCCCCCCCTTCCCTCCCTCATGCACACTCTCGCGGTTGATTTATGCAGATGGAGCTGAAATACATGGCCTTTTATTCTCTAGCAAACATCAAAAATAACATTTACGAGCAGTTACAATATAGCTCTGAACTTCAGCGTTATTATACAGGTGCTGGCCAGTAAATTAGAATATCATCAAAAGGTTGAAAATATTTCAGTAATTCCATTCAAAACGTGAAACTTGTACATTATATTCATGCAATGCACACAGACCAATGTATTTCCAATGTTCATTACATTTAAATTTGATATTCATAAGTGACAACTAATGAAAACTCCAAATTTGGTATCTCAAAAAATTAGAATATTCTGAAAAGGCTGAATATAGAAGACACCTGCTGCCACTCTAATCAGCTGATTTACTCAAAACACCTGCAAAGGCCTTTAAAAGGTCCCTCAGTCTTGTTTTGAAGGCACCACAATCATGGGGAAGACTTCTGACTTAACAGCTGTCCAAAAGACAATCATTGACACCTTGCACAAGGAGGGCAAGACACAAAAGGTGATTGCTAAAGAAGCTGGCTGTTCGCAGAGCTCTGTGTCCAAGCACATTAACAGACAGGCGAAGGGACGGAAAAAATGTGGTAGAAAAAAGTGTACAAGCTCTAGGGATAACCGCACCCTGCAGAGAATTGTGACGACAAACCAATTCAAAAATGTGGGGGAGATCCACAAAGAGTGGACTGCAGCTGGAGTCAGCGCTTCAAGAACCACCACGAGGAGACTCATGAAAGACATGGGATTCAGGTGTCGCATTCCGTGTGTCAAGCCACTCTTGAACAAGAAACAGCGCAAGAAGCGTCTCGCCTGGGCCAAGGACAAAAAGGACTGGACTGATGCTGAGTGGTCCAAAGTTATGTTTTCTGATGAAAGCAAGTTCTGCATTTCCTTTGGAAATCAAGGACCCAGAGTCTGGAGGAAGAGCGGAGAAGCACAGAATCCACGTTGCATGAGGTCCAGTGTAAAGTTTCCACCGTCAGTGATGGTGTGGGGTGCCATGTCATCTGCCGGTGTTGGCCCACTCTGTTTCCTGAGGTCCAGGGTCAATGCAGCCGTCTACCAGGAAGTTTTAGAGCACTTCATGCTTCCTGCTGCTGACCAACTTTATGGGGATGCAGACTTCACCTTTCAACAGGACTTGGCACCTGCACACAGTGCCAAAACCACCAGCACCTGGTTCAAGGACCATGGTATCCCTGTCCTTGATTGGCCAGCAAACTCGCCTGACCTTAACCCCATAGAAAATCTATGGGGTATTGTGAAGCGGAGGATGCAATACGCTAGACCCAACAATGCAGAGGAGCTGAAGACGACTATCAGAGCAACCTGGGCTCTCATAACACCTGAGCAGTGCCACAGACTGATTGAGTCCATGCCACGCCGCATTACTGCAGTTATTGAGGCAAAAGGAGCCCCGACTAAGTATTGAGTGCTATACATGCACATTCTTTTCATGTTCATTCTTTTCAGTTGGCCAACATTAGAGAAACAAACATTTTTTCATTGGCCTTTAGAATATTCTAATTTTCTGAGATACCAGATTTGATGTTTTCATTGGTTGTCACCTATAAATATCAAAATTAAACGTAATAAACATCGGAAATACATTGGTCTGTGTGCATTGCATGAATATAATGTACAAGTTTCACGTTTTGAATGGAATTACTGAAATATTTTCAACCTTTTGATGATATTCTAATTTACTGGCCAGCACCTGTAGTTTTACTTTTTTTGTGTGTAACTCATAAATAAGTCATCTCAGGTTGGGCTGCAGAGGTAGCAGGTCCAGGAAGGTTACACAGACATGTTCATTCCAGCAATCATCTCCAGCTCTTATCTTCTTCTTATTATCTGAATTGAGGGGTACAAAGTCTCTCCAGAAAACCTGTAACTGATCATACAGATCTTTGCCTTTGGGTTATGCACGGATCCAATGGATCTTTTGATATGAACCACCAAAGGCACACACACGTACACACACACTGATTGCTCAGAGACCAGCAGGAGCAGAAGCAGGATAATTTTTTCTCTCATCTGGAATTAGAGCAGATGGATGGAAAGGTGTAAGGGCAGGTGAGCCTGTGAAGTCCGTGGGTCAGGATCCACCTCAGTCGTTTATCATGTAACATAAAGTAGCAGTAATTGTTGTTTTAGTCTGATTTGGTGAAGTGATGATTGTCCTGATGACACCTGAGGGGTAGCAGTGGGACTGACCCAGGAGTGTGTGTGTGTGTGTGTGTGTGTGTGTGTGTGTGTGTGTGTGTGTGTGTGTGACACCTCATTTATACCGAATGTGGTCTGGTTTCCTTACGACTTCCACAGTGCGGTGCAGGTATGATTCGGAGCTCCAGAAAGTTTCAGATGAAGTTTATTTTCTCCAGATGCTGCTTGCAGAGTTTCATGAAGGTAAAGAGCAGGTTCACTGAGAAACCACTTTACTCGTTAACTTAGCAAATGATCAGTCAGTCTGAATTTAACATGCAGACTGAAAGTGAAAGTATTCTTCTACCCCTATTTCCTGCTTGACTCAGAAAAGCCTGACAGATCTACATCACACTGCAAATGCATTAAACATATGAGGGAACTTGATTTTTAAAGAAATTACATGAGCCAGACAGGAAGTGAGACATGGAATAGGGTTGAGTATTTCAAAATAAAACGTGTTACATTTTTTCCCTGGCTTAGTTTTAATGACTGGGATATCTGTTTGGTGTGTGATAGTTCATGTTATTTTATATCTTTGAACATATTGTGTCAAATATCTGATCATTTGCTGCTCTTGTGGGAGTTGGGTTCTGGAGATGGTCATCACACAAGTTTATACAAAGAAGTGAGTGGCACAGCAATTCAGGCCTAGTCCACACGTAGCCGGGGTTTTTTAAAAATGAATATCTGCCCCTCCAAAAACTTGCATCCACACCACCTCGTTTTAAAAAATAGCTCTGTCCACACGTACCCGGATAAATACGTTGTTAAGGACATGCCAGACCTGTAGGCGGCAGTACTTCCCCCGTTCTTAACCTCGTCCTTCGTCTGTGGTCTTCCGCAAGGAGCAGTAATTCCGCTTGCAAAAACAAACAAGCAAAAAGCGCTTGGACAATTGATGGATCGGGTAGTGACAGAGCTCAGCTCTGAGGGCTTCCACAATGTCGGCTAGTGTAAACACAGGTCGCACACGTGATGTCAGCATTTTTTTGTCGCGGAAAGTGACTCTGTGGGCCTTAAAACTCCGGTTTTGTCTGTCCACACGCAGACACCCAAAACGGAGAAAACGCAGATCTTCACTTTGGCCGGAGTTTTTAAAAAGATCCGTTTTCGTGTGGATGACAGGCCAAAACGTAGTAAAATATCTACGTTTTGGCAGATCCCCGGCTACGTGTGGACAGGGCCTAAGAGGGAAGGAGTGAGCTTCAGCGGGGCGGATGCCCTAATGAGCCACGCTTAGGATTGTTTCATTCAAAATCAAGCACAACCTGACTGCATCCACAATCAGAGTAGCCCACACAGGGAAATGTCCTTCCAGACGGCCTGTCTAAAACTGGGATGACCCAAAAGGCTGGCTATACCACGTGATGAATCTGTTTAGGTTTTATAACAGCAAGGCGGTCCTGATCAGTCCCATCGTTGTGCAACTTAGTTCTACAGGGAGAACTGATCAAACAGCATCATGTGTAGTCTGTATGACATCAGAAAATAACCCAGTATCAGACTCTTATTGGTTTAACACACACACACACACACACACACACACACACACACACACACACACACACACACATCATAAAAAGACCTCTCAGCCCCAGCTCAAGGCCATTAATTGTCTTGCTGTTGGCTCGGATGAGATTCCCTGATAAGGCAGCAACCGAGGAGGAAACAGACCAATACCCAACACCCACCTACATTTCTTCCTTCAACACACACACACACACACACACACACACACACACACACACACACACACACACACACACACACACACACACAAATACACAAACACACACACACACATATACACACACACATTCCGTGTGTCTGTCAACTTGTCTGCAGGTTTGAGGCAGCAGTAGCTCAGGTGGTAGAGCGGGTTGCCTCATGATCGGAGGGTCATGGGTTGGATTCCAGCTCCCGCCAGGGGTATCCTGCTGTTGTGTCCTTGGGCAAGACGGCGCCATATGGCAGCCTCGCCTCTGTCAGACCTCCCCAGGGCGGCTGTGGCCACAAGTAGCTTACCATCACCAGCAGTGTGTGAATGTGAGAGTGTGTGAAAGCGTCTTTGGGTGTCTAGAAAAGCGCTTTATAAGTTCAATTATTCATTATTATTATTATTATTATTATTATTAAAGTTTACCAGGTTATTTTTATTTCATGTTTGTTATTTCTCTCTCTCTCTCTCTCTCTCTCTCTGTGTGTGTGTGTGTGTGTGTGTGTGTGTGTGTGCGTGTGTGTGTGTGTGTGTGTGAGTGCGTGTCTTGTTTAGTGAGTTGTAATGATGTGTGTGCGAAATTTGTTCTCCGCATTTGACCCATCCCCTGGGGGAGCGGTGAGCTGCAGACACAGCTGCGCTCGGGAACCATTTGGTGGTTTAACCCCCCCCCCCCCCAATCCAACCCCGTAATGCTGAGTGTCAAGCAGGGAGGTCTTTGGTACGACCCGACCAGGAATCAAACCCTGATCTCCCAGTCTCAGGGTGGACACTCTACCACTAGGCCACTGATAATATTTATTAAATCGTATTAATAATAAAATCGGAATTATTGATTCTGACTCTTAAAGAGACTTTCTGAGGACCCTTCACCCTCCTCTTCCTGCTCCTGCCCGTGCTGTCGACCAGGGATTAACGAATTAGATGAAGGGTGTGAAATGACGAATCATCCGCACCAGCAGTAATGATTCCTAATTGCTGGTTTTCTTTTGGAAAATTGGCCTCTGAGTCAAACTCTACCTGTGTCCTGTCTTTTCTCTGTGTCCATCCGACCTTACAGACCTCTATGTGACTCTAAAAGGGGATTTTTCTCATTTTCTCTGTTTTTCTCCATCAGCTGTTATAGCTGGGCAGAATAAATGAGATGACATCACAAAGAGCGAAGGCAGTCCTTGAACACTTACGCCTTCCTTGTCTCTGTCCCTTTGTCTTTACAGTTTCATCAACACTTCCAACAAACAGCAGGTGAGCAGTGGAAGAGCAGAAACTGTGATCGGTCTCTCACTTTGATTTCTATTCAGCAACTAAAAAGTCAGATTGAGGTGTTTTAGTCTGGAAGTTTGGGTGTGAGCCTCAAGTCTCTTTGTTTGCATCGCAGTGAATGACTCGTCACACAAGGACGCATCGCTCGAGTGCTGAGCTGCAGCTACAGAGGAGAAGCGCAGCAAGCATTCAAGGAGACCTTGAAAAGGCTGAGTATTTTCCAACGCAACGCGTAATTCTCTCTTTATTTTCACAGTTGAATACAGGAAAAGTTCCACTCAGACTAGAAAAGTCAGCAGCTTTGTGTTCGTTTTATTATTCCTGCATAGCTTTAGTTTGTCTGTTTGTGTTTCAGAGGTGGAGAGGAGAAGCCTTCACCCGATAAAGGCCTGATCTCTGGAGTAGAAAGGATTTACTGGAACGCCAAGGTCCTTCAGACTGCCTGTTGCTATGGTTACCGCCAGTCACCGAGTCACCTGACATGGCTCCACCACAGAGGGTTTCTGGGTTTGGTTCTGATTTTACTTTTCACTATCTTTGTGTTTCTGCAAAGATAACTTTTTTCTGCTACACCTCATTTTGGATTCGTCCTCCTTTGGTTTGACCAAAGTAAAGATCTTCTCTCCTCTTTATTTAGCAGGGCTGTGTTGGTCGTAGACAAAATGGCTCTTCAAGGTGGCGCTTGATGTTTTCTGCTCAGCACACAGATAGGTGGGAGGGAGAAAACACACACAGACTAAGGCCCTGTCCACACGTAGCCGGGGATCTGCCAAAACGTAGATATTTTTCTACGTTTTGGCCTGTCATCCACACAAAAACGGAGTTTTTTCACACGAAAACGGATCTTTTTAAAAACTCCGGCCAAAGTGAGGATCTGCGTTTTCTCCGTTTTGGGTGTCTGCGTGTGGACAGACAAAACCGGAGTTTTAAGGTCCGCAACGTCACTTTCCGCGACAAAAAATGCTGACATCACGTGTGCGACCTGTGTTTACACTAGCCGACAGCATGGGTGCCCTCAGAGCTGCGCTCGCTTTATCAATTGTCCAAGCGCTTTTTGCTTGTTTGTTTTTGCAAGCGGAATTACTGCTCCTTGTGGAAGACCACAGACGAAGGACGAGGTTAAGAACAGGGGAAGTACTGCCACCTACAGGTCTGGCATGTCCTTAACAACATATTTATCCGGGTACGTGTGGACAGAGTTTTTTTTTTAAACGAGGTGGTGTGGATGCAAGTTTTTGGAGGGGTGGATATTCGTTTTTAAAAAAACCCGGCTACGTTTGGACTAGGCCTGAAATGGGAATTTCTGTTCTTTAAAATAGATTTTTTGTAGCACTCTCATCAACGCTGGTATAAACGGTCACATAAACATACTACGTGATGTTTTCTTCATTGGTAATTTAATCTTCTGATCGTAAAGCAGCAACAAAAACCTGAGGACCCGCATGGAGCTGACATACGTAAGTGGCTGTGAGCCGAGTCACAGGAACGGGCTCTACCCCACGTTTTACCTCAGCAACAAACTGTAGCTCCTGCAGAGCCAAACTGGGGAGGCCACTGGTGATAGTTTGATAGAGATCAGAGCAGAGGATCAGATGTTTCATGATAACTGGAGAAGAGTCCCGGAGCTGGGATGTCTGAGCAGGACTCCAGCAACTGAGGAACGAAGCAAAAACGTGGGTGTGGGAACAATGGAAAAGAACTTTAGGCTGACCTCAAAGACATTCAGGTAAACTGTTCAGAACTTGGTGGGCGTAGCAGTGAAGATCCAAGTAAAGACCTGAATAAAAAGTAAAAAACACAAATTTTTATACCTCTAGAGTTAGCAATACGGGGATAGATATGATGAAGCAATTTAAACAAAACCAATCACTGTTCTACCGTCATGAGGTATAATTAAGTTTACAATACTGAACACTTTAACCTTCGTGGGATTACAGCAGAAATCCTGCAAATATCTATTCAGATCATATGCTGAAGTACGGGAGCAGAGGGATGAAAGAGCACCATCTCAGAAGCTCACGGGAAGGCTGCTACATGAATGTCTGGTAGGAAAACATGAGAATTCTGCTGGGCTGCCTTCAGTTCTGAGGCACGCAAACTAAATCAAAACCTTGCCACGTTTTGTCACAATGTCAAAAGCAATTTATTTTGAGAATTACATTTTTACATCAAACCACAGGAATTTTCCACAGATGTCTCTGCATCTCAGGGCTTCTTTTTGTTGTTGCTGCACTGATGACATTAAACACCCTGAAAAGAAATCTTTTATTGTACTGCTCTTTATTTAGCAAAAACACGGAGTAGTTTTAGCAGCTGCAGGTCACGTTGTCCTGATGTTCATCAGGTATTAAGGGAAAATGTCTGTTTACACCTGCTGTTGCAAACCATCTGGTATAATCCCATTAATCTGATATTTTTATAGGTTCAATCCATCCATCTATTCATCTATATATATATCCATCCATGCATCCATCCATGCATCCATCCATCCATCAATCAATCAACTCATTCATCCATCATTCCACCTTTCCATCCACCCATCCATCCATCCATCCATCCATCCATCCTCCCACCTATCCATCCACCCATCCATCCATCCATCCATCCATCCATCCATCCATCCAGTCATTTATATATCCATCCACCCATCCATCCAGTCATTTATATATCCATCCACCCATCCATCCAGTCATTTATATATCCATCCATCCATCCATCCTCCTTCCCATCCATCCATCTATCCAGTCATTTATATATCCATCCACCCATCCATCCAGTCATTTATATATCCATCCATCCATCCATCCTCCTTCCCATCCATCCATCCATCCATCCATCCATCCATCCTCCTTCCCATCCATCCATCCATCCATCCATCCATCCTCCTTCCCATCCATCCATCCATCCATCCATCCATCCATCCATCCATCCATCCATCCGTGTTCGTAATCTTTGATGAGGAACTAAAGCTGAATTCAAAAGAAAACTGTCAAACAGACTGGAGCTTACTCACACAGGTTTACGAGAGACTGAGCAATGAGGAGGAAATGCAGCTGCCATTCAGTTTGACCTGAGAGTGAAGCTGTCCGTGAAGAGTCAGCTGACAGAGGCTAATGTAGAACATAACTAGAAAGGATTTGCTTATTTCTCTGTGGGTCAGTGGGCTTTGTACCAAATCACCATCTCTACTTCCTTTTCTTTCTTCTATCATTCCGTCTTTGCTTTCAGCCAATAGTAAGTACTTTTCTCCTCCGGGCTAGTTGCCTGATGCTACCTGACTTTGATCTACTGCCGACCTTTTAACAAATTCTCCATTTCCTGGTGGAGCTAAAAGGATCGAAGAAGTCTGTGGATGGCGGGCACCCACAGAGAGAGAGATAGAAAGGGGGAAACAAATTGGCAATGAAGTAAAAATTGAATGAGTGGAGGCCAAAAACATTAAAAAAAAAAGAAAGAAAAAGAAAAAGCAGTCTCGATTTTTTTCTGCCCCTCTTCTAGCCACCTCCACTCTTTCTTCCCCCTCAGTTTCTCAGGAAGCATTAAGGCAGTATGGCAACATTTCAGGGTTGGCTGCTTATTGGAAAGCTGTCCGCCCACATTGACACATCACTTGTTTCACTTCAACAACACGCTAGATGGGAAAATAGCTGAGTGCAGCTTCCCTCATACTTTACCATTCAGTTCTCCTACAGACGTTTGTTTGACACAAACACACAAACTCAGAGTTTTTGTTGTTGTGGTTCAGAAAGGCGGCGCTAGATCACATTGGTGCGGCTACTTTACTAGCAATAGCATTACTTTGCTTGGTTACCTGTCTGTCAGATGTTAAGCAGAAGCTCCGCCTCCTTTAGTGATAGCAGTAGTCAGTGTCTCACGGAAGTGAGGATACCCCTCCAGTTTTCTAGACAAGTTTTTTTTATCTTTCCATAGGAAAATATTAAAGTACAGGACACATAGTTACCATGTAAAGTAGTCCATGTAAACCTTTAGAGGTGGTGAAGAGGATCCCAGTGGTGGCCTGTGAAGCTCTACTGAACTCCATGCCCAAAGGAATTAAGGCAGTGCTGGAAAACAATGATGGGCAGACAAAATTGTGACACTTTGTGCACAATTTGGATGTTGTCACTTTGGTGAAGATTTCAGACTTTAATGGCTGTTCTGAACTATGTTTAAAGGGACATGAAATGTAGACTGTTCTACAAGCTGTACAACAACTACTTCACATTGCATCACAGTGTCATGTCTTCAGTGTTGTCATAAGAAAATGTATAATAAAACATCTACGAGCCTCTGTACCTGTGATGGGTCTGTGTAGTCTTGAAGACGAGGCTGCTGGAATTAGAGCTTCAGCTCTGCACAGCAGAACACTATGAGGTTGTCAAACAAACTTTGTCCGTTCCATGGCCAAGGCCCAGAGTTGTCCTCTAGCAGGTGGTGTAGGATTCCAGGAGGAAAAGCTCTCCAACCTCCAGACCCATCAACATCCTGAGCAATAAAGTATCAATTAGCTGGGCATTGGTTCGAAAGGACTGGACCACGTTCTTTCAGGTGTGCAGTAGACCTTTATGGGAGGTATTCGGTGGAGGATCAAATCTTCAAAGCTGAAGCAGGTTTAATAGAAGTTTTTGCTTGTTGGTTTTGCTGTTCTAGACTTATTCATTTGTTTATTCATTTGTTTTTACCCATCATTTTAAATGAAATGTTTCATTTGGATTTAGGAGAGAATGTTGACCTGAATAAACAAAAGAGACAGGGACTGGTAGAGTTTCTGGTTCTGTTGGAGAAGCTTTAATTGTGATGGATCAGAATCCATCTGTGGGATCTGATCTGTGCTCGGAGGTACTCCAGTCCAAAAATCCCTGAGATAGGACCTAGTTTAGGGATGAATAAATATGAACACTAATAGAACAGAACATATATGTGATATGAAATGGGATGGGAAACGAATACCGTGCTTTTTAAGGCACAGAGTGAATTCCGTGGTACCTACCGAGGACCGATTCAGGTGAAATGAACAGGTGCCTCGTTTTTGTACCTGTCCTTCATTAACAAGAACTTGCAAGACAGCTGGTGTTTCTCAATGTCAAGTCGCCTAGCCACCGTTCTGTGCCACCTACCAGTGTGACGGTGGCACATGAGTTAGGTGTTCGCCCCCTAATCTGATGGTTGCAGGTCCGAGCCCCGTTCAGTTTGTCGCTGTCGTGTTCTTGGGCAAGACACTTAACCCCCTTGCCTGCTGGTGGTGGTCAGAGGGGCTGGTGGCACCTTGCCTCTGTCAGTGCGCCCCAGGCAGCTGTAGCTACTTTGTAGCTCATCCCCACCAAGGTGTGAGTGTTTGTTTGTGTGAATGGATGAATGACTGATTGTGTTGTAAAGTGCCTTGGGGGGTTCCAGGACTCTATAAGGTGCTATAACAAATACAGGCCATTAACCAGGGCAAACCTTTACATTGAGAAACACCTAGCGATTTGCCAAGATAGACAGGAGCATGTGCGCAAGAGTTTAATGTCGCCAGTCGCTGAGGGCAAGCTGTAAACAGAGCGAGCAGCATGGCAGAGAGAACACCTCTGAAGTTTGGCTTCACTTCACCAAATGCGATGAGTGACTCGGTGGTGACTACATCGAGGACGTTTATATTTCAGATCACCATTGCATTTTCTTTAACTTGTCAGTTTCTGCGTCCCCACCTCCAGCTCGCCATCTGGTTAGTTCTCATTTTCTTAATGAGAGCACAGCTAGCAACTTGCCTGCTGCTTATAATCCACCGTGTTCTTCTGATAAGGACCCAGATTCCTTAACTTCTCAGTTCAATGAGCACTGCCTCTCCATTCTGGACAACATCTGTCCTGTCAGAACCAGATCAGTTCCTGCAGTGAACCCTACTTCCTGGTTTAATGACAGCCTTCGCAGCCTGAAGCACCAATGCAGAAAAATTGAGCGCTTGTGGAAGACAACCCATCTCCACGTCCATCTGCTGCACCTAAATGATCTTCTGACATCCTTTAACTCTGCAGTCAGAGACGCTAGGGTTTCCTATTTCTCCAACCTGGTGTCCCAGAGCAAAGGGAACCCCAAGGTGCTGTTTAACACCATCAGCAGCATCGTCTCTCCTGCCTCTCCTACAGCCTCCATCCACTCTTTTGCAGACTGTGAGAACTTTCTGTCTTTCTTTGTGGACAAAGTCAATAAGGTTAGATCTAGCATCTCTCCTTCAGCCTTATCGCTGCCTCTCCCGACTCCAACCAGGCCCATCATCCTAGATAGCTTTGCTCCTGTTTCTTTGCCTGAGTTAACCAAACTAGTTAACTCTATGAAGACCTCTGCATGCCCCCTCGACATCTTACCCTCATCTTTGTTTAAAAGTGCTTTTCAGTCCATCGGGCCCAGCGTGCTCTCTATAATTAATGCTTCTCTGGTTTCTGGTCAGGTCCCTGCTTACTTTAAGAACGATGTAATTCACCCGCTTCTTAAAAAAACGAGTCTCGACCCCTCTCTCCATAGCAGCCTCAGACCCATCTCTAAACTTTCGTTCATCTCCAAGATCTTGGTAAATGTTGTGGCTAAACAACTCACAGCTGCTCTTGATGAACATAACATCTATGAAAGCTTCCAGTCAGGTTTTCGTAGAGCTCATTCTACTGAAACAGCTCTTCTTAGGGTCTCTAATGACCTTCTGACTCACAGTGATGCAGGGGACGGTTCTGTTCTGGTCCTGCTGGACCTGACTGCAGCCTTTGACACTGTTGACCATCACCTGCTTCTGGAGAGGCTGAGAGACTGGGTAGGCCTATCAGGATCTGCTCTGGAGTGGTTCTCCTCTTATCATTCTGAGCGTTCTTTTTCTGTGGCCGTCTCCAAGTTGGGTCCTCCGCCACCTCCCTCACCCATGGTGTCCCACAAAGTTCTGTGCTGGGGCCTCTGCTCGTCCTCCTCTATCTGCTTCTTCTTCAGCACATCCTGAGCTCTTTTAATGGAGTCTCCTACCATCTTTATGCAGATGACATCCAACTGTACATCTCCTTTAAGCCCCATGAGATGTTTAAGCTGAGATGTTCTCTTTTGCCCTGGCCCCCAAAATGCCTTGAAACGGCCCTGGATGTGTGACTGAGTTTTGAAGTTGATCTGAATTGTTTCAGATGTATAAAGATGACATGTGTATAGCTTATTGTTTTATTCAGGTATGTTACGGTTGCCAGTCTGGCCAGGGAAGAGCAGGAGCCAGGATCACCCAGCTCTGGTGAAACAGCCTGACACCGCCCCTCCTCCTCCTCTCTCCCGGGCTGCTGAGGAGCACAGCTGAGCTGATTGCCAACATCTGTGTAAAAAGGCTGTGCCTTCAGCAGTCTGGGAGGCACAGTGCAGGGGTTCTGCTGTCCTCCTGGTTTTTGGTTTGGTTTGAACCCCTTTCATTTAGATTTGTTTGGATTCGTTTGAGTTTTATACTGTGGTAGTTTTTAACTCTTGATAAGTTTGGGATGATCCAGTGGGATCTTTTGATGTTTGTGTTTGGTTTTAAGGTTAACTTTGTGCAATTTTACTGACCTTGGTTTTTAAACACCTTCGTGTGGTAAAGCTTTTTAAAATAAGTTTTACTAGTGTATTAGTCAGTGTAGTGTTTTGGGAACAGTTATCAACTTTGGGGATTTTTAAAGCACCTTCTGCTCGGTTAAGCTTTTAATATAAGTTTTAACCAGGTATTTTATAGTTGATTATTTGCTGTGTAATGTTAACCTTTTAGAGAGATCTGTTTGCTTGTGTTTTAATACCTTTTTGTTACAAATAAACCCATTTTAAACTCCTCCGCCAGTTCTTATGTTACCCCCATCCTTCACATTTTACAACATGTAAAATGTCGGGGACGTTACAAGGTAAAAATGTGTAATAGAGATACGTACATTTTACTTTGTTTTCTTGTTTTTATGTAACTATTTTCCTGTTCTGCCTGTCTCCCATCTTCCTGCATCTCCTCTAAACTCTTAAAAAAACTGCTGCCTGGATGAGTTACTTTTGAGCACATCAAAGGGATCTCCTGACCGCAAAGGGGAGTGTGCGTTACGATGATGCGTCAGTGAGGTGAAATCACTGCAGCACACGATGAGCGGAGCGCGTCAGGAACAATTAAAAGAGTACCAGAGGATATAAACAGATATGAACAATCATGTGTTAATAATAATGGTTTGTTGCACCACTTTGAGAACGTATCATGCGCCGGACGCAGCGGGCGCACCAACGATCAGCACTCTGCGTCCTCTCTGCTCAACAATTCAATTCAAGTTTATTTATATAGCGCCAAATCACGTCAAGAGTCGTCTCAAGGCACTTCACATAATAAAAATTCCAACAGAATCCCGCTACGCTGAGAGTCTATAAATATTGTAATATAGGCAGAAACCGGGTCTTTCCCTGAAAGATATCTAGCCCCCCATAACTCGATCCCTGCTCCTGTATGAAAAAACGGACATTTTGATCAATGTAGGAAACCTCCCCGGACAGAGTGAAAAGTGGACATGTCTGGGGAAAAGAGGACATATGGTCACCCTAGTTAAATATCTTTTTAACAGGCCAGCAACAAATCAACAAAAAATAGTAATTCTCCTAAATGAAAATGCAATGTCTCAAACATTAACGTTCATGCTTTGGAGCAGGAAAGGTGCAAAAAAACAAAAAACAAACAATAATTCAAGCTCAGTTTGCTCACCTGTTTAAGCCAGAGACCTGCATCTCTCTCTATCTCTGAGCTGAAGGGGGTGTTCATCAGTGTGTTGGGGAGGACAGATAGAAACAGCAGCAGCCACAAACTTTGACTTGAGTGTGTTACTTCACTGGAGTTCAATCTGTCTGGTGGGTGGTGTGCTTTCTATATCTGCTGGGTCCGCAAACAGGTTGCTGAGCTGTTGGAATCTCCATTTCCAGTCTTCAGAGTTGACAGCGCTGAGTAAAACTTGGCGCTGAGTAAAATGCGTGTTTTCAGTTTGTTCCAGGCTGAGGAGGGTAATGCTGCAGACGCTGATACTATTAGCATGGGGGCTAATGACTGTAAACAGAAAGGAAGGGCGCTTCGACTGACGCGTTGACGCTGCAAAGCACCATGGGATTTATAGTGTTTGCAGCTAAATGAGCCAGTGGGCCACTCTGGTTCAAGGGGAAAAATCGATCTCAGGTCTAATGAGTCGATTTTACAAAATGTACATGAAATCGATCCAAAATCAATTAAGTCTATTATTTTACCCAGCCCTAGCAGTATTTATCATTAATCTCTGGAAAGATCATCAAAATGTTGTTGAAAATGAATTAAAGGATGTCAAGTTGTTTAAAAATATTGGCAGCTTTGTAACATATAACCATAAAAATCAGGTCTACCATACATGGGAGCGGGTCTAAGTCTATGCCATATTAGATGCCGTGTATCCTTCCACAGGAGCCTTTGAGGACAAAATCATGATAGATTTGTAACAAACGGTTCATAAACGTTGTTGTTTTACACATTTACCTCTTCACTCGTTGCCACTGATGAAAGGGGGTCTAATGTGTTGGGAGTGTTGGGAGTAACGCCGTTTAAGTATAACGGCGTTTCTAACGGCGTTATTTTATAGGTAACGGAATAATCTAATTAATTACTTTTCCCGCCGTTGCAACGCCGTTACCGTTACTGGGGACGGAAGGTTGTGCGTTACTATGTGCTTGTTGAACGTTGAGCAACAGGCTTTCTGACCGCCACACATCAGCTGCAGCCAGGGAGAGAGAGGTGTCGGCGCGCTAGGATGATGTCGACGCCAAAACAACCAAAACAAAGTGGAGACTCACCTCTCACATAAGGAAGAATCTGCGTGTTTCGAGCGTTATCCATTCTTTCATAATCCGTTGTTGAATTGTGATCGGCAGAAGCTTTTCCGGTTCGCGCCTCACTTTTTACAGCAGCGGCCCACGTCTTCTTTTATCAAAACGATTGTTTCTGTTACTGATAAGGAAATGCGTGCCTTAAGCAGTGTGGTGTGTTGAAGCTGTCATCAGCTGATCAGGAGCTAAAGAGGTAGATGTTTTCATCCAAGAGCATCACGGCCCGTGAAGAACGAGGAAGACATGATGAATAGTCCACGGCTGCAGACCCCCCGCAGATTTGCTGCTGCAGGTGGGAATCTGCAGCAGCGAATCTGCGGGTCTGCAGCCGTGCCCTTCTTAGCGTGACAGCAGGACGTCCCGAAGGTCCGCTCACCTGTTCACCGCTCAGACGTCCTGATCTTCTACCTTCCTAGAACATCCAGCTGTAACCTGTTCCTGATCATGTCTTTAGTCCCGCTGTAAAACTGATGCATCAGTCTCAAACGACATGGAGCTCAGGTGTTATTAGAAATACCTGTGTGTTTACCACCCAGCTTCAGCTCTTCTGTGGTTGGGTCTGACCCACGTTAGTACATTTAAGTCCTCCATCAGATTTGTGCCTCTTCTAGTGTCATTTTAAAGGATTTTATTTATTTATTTAACCGATACTAGATTACCAGCAACAGAAATGCTGCTAAAAACACACAATTATGTGAAGCTGGAAAAATTATAAAAGTGTGCAAAATTACATTTATTTCTGTAATTTAACTAGACCGAGAAACCATTTAAAGGCTCGGGAACCTTTACAGGTGTTTCTATTTGCAATTTTAAATTTTAGCTGATTGGGGTCTTGTTAAATATCACACAGTGACCTTTTAATAGTCTAGATTAGTGTAATGTTCCTATTAGTAGTTCCTCCTGTTAAGTGCTTATTTATTGAAATTATTCAGGTTTATAAAAAACATTTGGACATACATTTTTTTATGTTCCAGTCAATAGTCATTTATATTTCACTATTGTAGTAATTCTTGCATTCTTTAATGAAAAAAGTAACTAAGTAGTTATTTTTGTTGGTAATTAGTTACTTTTATGATCTTGTAACTCAGTTAGTAACTGAATTACTTTTTTGACAAAGTAATCAGTAACTATAACTAATTACTTTTTTAAAGTAACGTTCCCAACACTGCGTCACTGTGCTAAAGTTTGGACTACCTGGGGCTTTTTGACCCTAATGAACATCCTATGGTAACATCCTACTCCAACACAAAAATTCTACTTGCTTGCAACAATATAAGTTTCTATTGTCCCCCTATCACCAGGAAAATTACACACTGTCACTTTAAGGTAAACTGACTTAAAGCTGGTTTTATCTAGCTGTGAATGAATGCTAATTTGCAAATTTTAGACCATTTGCTGGAATATTAAGTATTAACTATTTTAGTGCATTGTAGGCATGTTTTATTTGTTCACAGAGGTATAAACAGCAGAGGTGTGGACTCGAGTATTTTAATGACTTCTGACTTGACTTGATAAAATCTATAAAGACTTACAACTTGACTCGCACTTGAACGCCAATGACTTGAATCTACTTGCATCTGTTGACTTGATGATGATTTGAGCCTGTCTGATAGTTTAACACAAAAGTGACACGACATGGACAAAAATCATAAATCATTCTTCGTTCTGGGTTTGATCTTGTACTGCTAAGTGCAGCAGCACTTTGTTTAGAATTAAGTTCAGTTGCACTTTCTGTTTGTTTGAGCAAATAAATTAAGCTTTAAGAAGCTTTATTTCTGGAATTTACTATCATTGTCATTAAATAGAAGTTGGACAGATGACTTGATTATGACTTGCAAATTCAAAGTTACGGACTTGACTTGGACTTGGTTGTCTTTGACTTGGACTTGACTGGAAAGACTTGTGACTTACTTGTGACTTGCAAAGCAGTGACTTGGTCACACCTCTGATAAACAGATAGAGACCTCAATTACTTTACATTTAATCAGCATTTTTGTCTGCTAGCTAATTAACCATTTTTGCATGCGAGTGGGCGGGAGTTCGAGAGAAAAAACAGCAACTAACTAGCTGCATTTATTCATTTTGTGCATCACACTATTTTTTCTAAGTGTCTGTCTGTGGTAGGCATATTTTTATATTTGCCTTACTACTATTACTCAACCATTAGCCTATTTTGTTTTCTGTGCAAGTTGGAAGCAGCTTAAATAGCTCACCCAGTCAACTTCCCAATTTTATGACCAGCTTAATCAAACAAGCAGTTTTATGTCTGCAAATGTTAAGTAAGGGAATTACTACATGAATTTACAATGAGAAAGAGTGCACCACCACACATTCAGAGGTGAAAAATAAAAATGTGTCAGTTGCTCATTTCTTTTTTTTTCATCACACACCCATAAAATGTTTGTGTCCTAAAGTAAGTGCCCTAACACAAACATAGGAGGTGTAATTACGGCCCTGTTGGCTGTGAAAAGAGAGGACATTTGTTTTGTCTATACAATATATTATTGGGGGTAGTTGGTGATTTGCCATCTATTTAAACCATATTTGCTGTTTTTCAGATTATCCAGGAGATCAGCAGAATGGTGGGGAAAAGTCTCAAAGGCTTCTTTGATGCACTAGACCGGCTAGGCAGAAGAGAGGCCTACTGGCTGGCCTTGGCGGAAATTCTATCCCAGACAAAGGTAATATTAGTAATTATTAGTTGTGTACATCTGACCAGTCTGTATCTTCCTACAAAGTCTACAAGATTCAAAATATTCATATTTTGTTTCTTTTGTTTTCTCACATTCTTTCCTTTTTTGCTGCTATAATTTGTTTACTTGCTTAATATTACTTATTGTATAACTCTTTCATCTCCCTGGTTGTTATTGCACCTTTTCCTTTCTCTGTTTTGATTTGCCTTTCATTTCTGTTCTACTTTCTTTTGTACAAAAAAATGACAGATCTGTTTTTCATTCTTCATCTACAATTTGTAGATTTAAAAAGTTCATTTTGTCTTTGTTATAAATCAAATAACTTATATTTCTTTTTTTTGTTACATTTTCAAAATCGTTTGTCTTAAATAAAAACAAAAAGAAAATTTAGTAATTTGATCTACAATTTCTGCCTCACTGCCCCCGTCCTGTTGTTATTTCATGTGTTTTGTCTTGTTCGCTGTACTTTCCTGTTTGTAAAAATTCCCATTTGATCTAATGAACTAATGGAGGTTTTCGGATTTTATTCCTTCAAAAAGTTGTTTACTTTTCTTAATACATTTGAGATCACTGAGTCTGTGCCTTCGGGGACCGCCGGTGTTGGTACCAGATCGGCTCTGGGTCTTGTGCTTGCTGATGATTTCACATTACGGCAAATCTACTCGGGTTTCACAAATAAGTTTTGGAAAGGCATCAGCAGTTCTGTTAATACATTTTTGTTTGCTACCACCTAAATGTTTTCTTTATAATTCTAATTTTTCAGTAAAACACCATATTATCTTTGTTTTGTAAAGAATGTGAAACTTCATAAAAGCAACATCAGACTGCCAAAAAACACAGCAGTTCTTTATGTGACACCATTTTTGTTTGTATAAATGTGGAATTCGTCTGTATATTTTCTTAGTTTTTATGCAACTACATTCATTCATTCATTCAAAATGTTGATGCTGTGTTTTCAATAAAATTCTTGTATTTTATTTTGCCCCATTTCATCAAATCAAGAGCTTTTGAGGGTCATCGTTTATCAGTTTATCTTTGCTTTTATTCTACATTTCTTTGGAAATTTTTCTCCGAAAAGTGTTGATGTTTGGACTACAGGACTGCAACTGCTAAGACTACAACCGTAAATGTGTTCTGACCAATCAAAATCTTCATTATCAACGTGCTAATGTAACTTTAACGAGTGTGGTATCGTAACTTCCATGAGTCTTACGTATTTGGCAGACCCAGGACCCCGAGCTGATCTGGCTGCCTGAGCAGATCTGGTACCGGCATTGGTCATCTTGGGAGATGATTATTCTGATTTCTTCAAGACATCTTCTGTAAGTACATTTTAAGATATTGGAAGTGTTACAACTGCTTGTTTATTTTTTTATTTTTGTGCTCAAATGAAGAAACAGATTTTTCTATCACTGCTTCTCATAATATATTTCTTATTGCTAAACAGATTTTGGCCCCAAAACAATAATCATCTCTATAGTTAGTTCTGTGGTCAAAAACCATATTTAAAATATTGGAAAATTAACTGTTAATGTTTTACACTATTTTAGAAAAAAAAAAGAAGCTTTAAAACTCAGGTAACTTAGTCTGCTAGATAGCAACAATTTATTTATTTATTTCTCTGCTAAGATCCAGCTGGCAAGCACATGTGTTGGATAAATTATGGATACATTATTTATGATTTTAAGCGAAAGATTCATCCATCCCATTTTTCCCTGGCAACAGACAGGTGTTTGACCTTGCATCTTCCCAGTCCTGGCTTATCAGTAAGAACGCCCTGTGCCAGTGCATGCTTGTCTCCCTTTCGAGAATCTACAGGAATGTGTAAATGTGTGTGCGTTTTATCATCTTTTTGTGTCCTTAATAAATACTCTTGAGAGGGCTTTGTCCGACGAGAGTGAACTGACAACCTGTGTGTGGTGTGTTTCATTTTTGCTCTCCCTTTGCAAAGTCTAAATTGTTTGGTTATTGGTAAAGATTGGTATGGGTTAAATCGATCAGCTTGTTAATACAACCCCTGCGTGTTGAACTTTCCCTTCAAGTAACCCTGGATGGGAAAATGAAAATACCTTACAACATGCACAGCCAAACTGCAATGTTGATCCTCCGTATTGACGAAGGACATTCTCAGATGAATTCTGCCAGAGTGGGAATCATCTTGGATCACAGTGATGGACGACATGGACAACCTTCCTCAGACTTTCTGTGCTCATTTTGGACTGATCTACACCTGGAATATCCCAAATGTATTAAAACACTTCCTGCTTCATCCAAGAAGTGATGCTCAGCCTGAGTAAAAGTCAACTGACACCCAAACTTCAGACAGAAATATCAGCTCTCTATGTGAGTTCCAGGTCTGCCATACATTATCATCACTTCCCAAGAGATGACAGTTTGCGAAAAATATGGATACGGATTGTCCCCAAACTGGAACAGGTAGGAAAAGGAACTGAACCAAACACCCACCCAGCTCTAACATTTAGCTTACTCTTAGCTCATTTTGTTCATTTCACTTTTGTACATAGATCTGTGACATTCTGCTCTGATGCGGACATCTTCGGTCATCCTGATACTGGATAAATGTTAAATAAATAAAATATATAAATCTTTAAAAAATGTTAGAGTTTTACATTTATTACTCTTTTAAATGTTCCTTTTTAAGTAATCATATGTTAATCTTATGATTGTGAAGTAAGCCACAGGGCTTTCTCCTTCTCTCTCTTACTCTGGAATGTGGCTGATAAGCCCTGATGTTTGTCTGGCATAATGTGGGGGTTGGTGAAATAGCCTGTCCGGCTACAGGTACCCATGGTTACTGAGTTTCTGGCTGTCAGTCATAAATTAAGAATTCCTTTTTGGAATGTCCCGCCTTAGCTTAAAAGCAACACTGTAATTGGCTAAGTGTAGACTGTGATGGATTGGTCTTTGTCCTTTTTTCCCTGTGTTTCAATAAAACCAAGTGGTGGTGCAGAGGGGAGGCTAGAGTAGATCGGAGGAGGGCCTTGGAAAGGTGTATCCAGCGTAAAAAAACTACTGACTTCTCTCCTGTGTGGTTCATTTCAGGAAATAAAAATACCCAACAAAAACATACATTAGAGTCTTATCAAGAAAGTAATAAATACAGATTGAAGAAAAATTTGATCTGTTACAACATGCCTAACTAAATGGGTAACTTTAGCTACTAGCTTCGTAGTTGCAAATATAGGATGAGGCGTACAACCATCTCGGTCCTGTTTATGTGCTGACCTCACCTGTGTGTGTGGTCTGGATTTTAGCTTAAGGTGATATCATGTGGACTGTGGTGGTCAGTTTCTGGTGAATTTCAGCCCCACTGGGGGGGTCCCGATTGGACTGCTTAGAGATAATATTGGATTGAATATTGTTGCTGAAGACAAGTCAAAATTCCACAGTGATCTCGCACAACTCTTTTGTGCTTTCTCCTGTAATTGGCTAAGTGTAGACAGTGATGGATTGTTCTTTGTCCTTTTCCCCCTGCGTTTCAATAAAACCAAGCGGTGGTGCAGAGGGGAGGCTAGAGTAGATCGGACGAGGGCCTTGGAAAGTTGTACCCAGCGTAACAAAAAACCTACTAACTTCTCTCCTGTGTGGTTCATTTCAGGGTATAAAAATACCCAACAAAAACATACATTAGAGTCTTATCAAGAAAGTAATAAACACAGATTGAAGAAAATTTTGATCTGTTATGACATGCCTAACTAAATGGGTAACTTTAGCTACTAGCTTCGTAGTTGCAAATATAGGATGAGGTGTACAACTTAAATCCCTCGTCCATTTTTGTGGCAGGAGTTTTAGAAGTCGCTCGGCATATTTGATGGACATCTGAAACTTTTATGTTTGGCAGCTCCTGGAGGGAACGTGTTTAAAACAATGCCATGGTTAGCTACCGCTATCGTAGCTCAAGCTGGGCTGCGGACCAGAAGGAAGTGGTGCATCCCGTTTAGAATAATGCTAAAGTGGGACATGCATAAGCCCTATTGCTGAAAGTATTGTAACAGATTTCTGAGTTAAATCAACTTATAATAGAGTTTACTGGAAGTTTGAAGTATATTGATTATGCAAAGAAATTGACTTTGTTAGATGGTTTGCATTTAAATTAACTGAAGTAATTACACAAGACGTAAACTATTAAGTATATGAAATTCTAAGTTAAATCAACTTATAAACAATTAAACAGGTGTAGCTTTCAGCAGTGGTGAGTTTTTAGGTACAGTTTGACTATTTAACATCTGGTCAAAAAGGAGACTCAAGACTGCATGAGTTCCCTTTAAATTGGCCTGCCTTCATCCCATCAGCTGCAGCTCAGAGTCTCTTCGAATCGAATATTATCTGAGGAAATATGTCCATCTTTGCTGTGCGAAGTCGGTCAAAAATCCAAGAGGCAACGCAAGTAATGTTAATGATTAATTGAGAACACCTGTGCACAGCGGAGTGATACTATTTGTAAACAGTACTTGTCCAGTACTATTATTACTAAACAGTACTATTGGACAGTACTAGTCCAATATCAGCACGCTTGGAAAGTCTATTGACCAATCAAATCACTCAGTCGGAACTAAATGTTGTATAAATATGTATATATACTGGGACGTAATTTTGGCGGGGGACGGGTGGGTCATGTCCCCCCCACTTTTTCAAAAGGCAGTTTTGGTCCCCTGCACTTTTTTCCGTCCAAAAACAATGTTACGCTCCATTAAATGGATTTGGTTGAGCACTAGGACCGAAACGGAAACCGGTTTCCTATTAGACCCGCCCAAAAGCTAATCTATTGGCTCTGCTGATACTTGCTAACGTATTATTGGCTGTTGCTGCTGTCACTCAAGTTGTAAACAGTCAGAACGTGCTCACGTTGTTTTGCTAGTTTGGAGCCGCTAGGGAACACCGGTACTGAGTCACATCGTCAACTAGACGCTGTGTAATATCAGAGCTCAGCTCAGCTTCCATTACATAACATTTGAATAAGTGTTCATTTGTGAGTCTTTGGTAGTTAGGCACAGCCAGGAGGCAGCATGTCAAGAAAACGAAAAGTGGATATAAGAGACTTCTTTCAAAGTCAAAACGTAAGTTGGAACATGTGACAGACCTGCATTAAGCTCAGACTCACCTCCTCCTTCACAAACATACTCAAAACTAACTTTTACAAACTCATCTCCTCCACACAGTGGCGGAGCTTGATATGTGCAACATGTGCGGCCGAACAGGGCGGCAGTCTGGAGGGGGCGGCATTGAATTTCCTTTTTTTTTTTTTTGATCAACCAATACATCAACAAAACATAGAAATCACATGTTCTTCATAATAATAATAGTGCTGAGTGATGATAATAATAATATTTCTGTAATAAAAGCACAACAAAGTCATTGTTTGCATTTATATTGGGATTTTATTGCGCCCCCTTGTGTCCGCCGCGCCTCTGTAGTGCGCTCTATAGCGCCCTTCATCAGGTGGGGGGCGGAGGGATCTCGTCTCGGAGAATGATGGTGGAGGGATACAGGTACCGTTTCACATATCACCACTCACAAACAAACATAATGGAGAAGAAACGGTCGAAGCCATCTGGTGCCCAATTTCGGAAAAAAAGAAAAGAAGAGGAGGAGAAACGAGGAAAAGATGCAGGTATGCATCTCTTTATTATTTAGTTGGTATTTTTCCCGCCTGTCCCCCAACTTATTGATTAACTAACCTCTCTAATCTGAACGTTTTGCATGGTGCTACGATGATCCTTTCAAATGTCTTTTGCTAGCTTCTTATGTATTTAGAACTACTTCCAACCGCTAGCTTTTTATTTGTCAAATGAGCTTTTATGAAAAGCTAAGAGAGGGAAAACCGAAAGGCTGATAACCAAACGCTATCAAATTAAAATGAGTCTTTGAGAATTTCGCTGAAATACATTGACGGCGGGCGGCAGGTCTCGCGCCGGCGCCATTCGCCTTTCTTTTTGGACTCGGGAAATGAGCTACGTATTATTTACCCCACGAAAAACGGAGTGGCAGCGGGCCGCTGGAGGTGCCCTGCTAGTAAGATCCCGTTTATACTGTAAACTGCCATAACATAAAAACTATAATAGCTAGAGCGGTCTTTTTTTAGCTGAAAGTTGAGACTGTCTCGCCTTTCAGCACCGTACAAGTCGATGATGTCATCGTGTTGCGTTAAGTGTGCAGCACAGCACACCGCGGCTATGTTAACTCACAGTGACCTTGAAGCAGCGTGGGAGAGTTGAAGAATTTAAACAGTTAAAATGGATTCATGGATATTTAATCAATAGTCGTGGCTCCTCTGGTCATTTAGTTCTTTGTGTGCCGGAGACATTTGCTGAATAAGGAAATAAAAACTTAAAATGACAAAAAAAAATAGGGAAAAACACTTGTTTTGTATTTTCTCAATTATTAATGATTAATAGATTGTTCAGGGTGTCCGCGGGGTTTTAAAAAGTATTAAAAAGTGATAAATAAAAATAGTCAAATTTAAGGCCATTAAAAGTGTTAAATTTGGTCTCAGAGGTATTATTTTTTCCAAATTAGGTATTATTTTTTTCAGACTATCAGATGTCGTATTCTGAACATCGACATAGAAATATATTCCGAATGAAATGTTTTGAACGATTATAAAAATAAAACAAGCCGATTATTTGCTCCTCCCACTTGCGCTGCCTTGAGTAGCAAATGAAGCGCTCCTCCCAGTGTTGCCAAGTTAACTTGGCGACTTTGACGCTATTTCTAACAGCTTTTCCAACTACCCCTGACTGCATCCCGGAGATTGGGGCGGGGCTAAATGTGGGCGGGGTCAAACGTTTAGAGGTGGGTGGAGACAACTATTTGACTCCTGCGTCCTGCCCCTCTCTCAATGGAACCAGGAAACCGCTGTGTGTGTGCAATGCTGTAGCAGGGACAGAGATGTTGGGCGAACGTTTTATGAACTTGGAAATTAAAGGTTTTTTCCCCATTATGAGTTTTAGATGATACATATAGCCTATTTTACACATGCGGGGTGACTTACTTTTGAGGAGAAATGTTTACAGGGTTCCCACGGAGTCTTAAAAGCATTGAATTTATGAATTTGAAAGTAATACCTTTAAAAGACTAGAGAAACCCTTCAATTTTGGCATCTGGGTCTTAAAATTTGTGTTGGATGTAAGTTTTCTGTACTGCATTTTTCTTCTGAAGTTCATCAAAATATTCCAAACAAGTGATGACATGAAGAGAAGCACTAGTATTAATAAAGGCTATTTTTAGACATTTATTTCAATTTTGTGTCTTTACTGTTTGCACTGTTGCTTTTATACAATAGAAATACTGCAAGAAATTAGGGTAATAAAATTAACAATAATAAAAAAAACGTCTTAAAATTAAACTAAAATATAGGCAACAAAAATTATTGTTAAGGTTCTAATGTAAAACCAGAGATCCGGTTATATTTTTAACCATTTGTTTAAAAATATCACCGATCTTCTACCAAGTGCCCACCCAGTGTTTTGTCAAAATATATTGGTAAAGTTGTATAGATAAATAAATGAAAACTAGTTCAAGAATTTTATTTTATTTATTTACTTTTTTGCTGATAGTGCTGTGAAATAGGTATTAATTTTCTATATGGCTTTAGAAAGATCTTAAACAGACTTAATTTTAAGTTGAAGAAACCTGTAGGAACACTTTTATAGCTTTGGGGAGATATGTTGTGTGGTCGTGATTACTTTTTGGTGGAAAATATATTTTACAGGGGGAAATGTTAGTTTTTTAAGCTTTTTATGTTTGTATCTGAGTTCTACACCTGATGGGCTTTATTATTATGGTTAGAGTGCTAATCTGATGTGTGTAATTATATAAACGTTTTGCTCAGTCAAGTGTCAACAGAATAACATGAATGTTTTCATAGTGAATGAATGTTGTCATTGTATCACCAAGGTCTGAGGAAGACAGGGTGCAGGCACGAAAAAGACGGAGAGAGGAAAGAGTAAAACAGGTGAGAGACAATTTGATTAATTCTTGTAGTTTTACTGTTGCTTGCAGACTAAAGCATAATTCCTTCACTTATTTCAGGGCCTGGAAGTGGTCCCTCCTAAGAAGTCCTGCCATACTGAATTAGTCTGTGCAGCATCAGGTATTGTTCAAACAAGTATTATTGTACACAACCCCCTAGGTTGTCGAAATGGGATGTGGGAAGAATCAAGATTCAACTTTTTGTCATATGTACAGCTAGAAAAACACGCTTTCTGCACAATGAAATTCTTACTTTGCCAAGATTAGAAAATTAAGACCGTTCCAGACGAGCACTTTTTTTTTCAAAGCAAGTTTTTCAGTCATTTCTCTATTTTCATTAAACCAGAATACTAAGCAACTGATCTTTTTTACAACTTGCACTGTTAATATGCTTTTTATGAACCACAATCTTTTTCCTTTCTAGCAGAGGCTGAGAACTTGCTGGAACTGGACACAGGGAACAGAGTATGTTTTATATTGTTGGCTTTTCTTGTGTCATTGTTTCTTCTCCAACCTCTATTTTAATTAGAGGTGTCAAATAATTCCATTACTTGCAATTAATTTTTTACAGCCATGATTAACATGTTATATATTTTAATTATGTTAATCATTTTTAATCTACTGCTTCTTTATGGGACTTTTAAATAAACCAATTTCTTTTCTTTTACGCTTCTTGCTGGTGTTCTTGAAGGGTTGATGTAAACTCATAAGTTGAAGGGTTGACATTACAGTGACAAGACCGGTGAGAGATTAGCTGCAGCAGTGTTTATTTCAGCGACCTTGTTATCTTTACTCTGTTTTTTCACCCTTCTTGCAACTTTTTCCAAAGTTATTGTTACCATTTGGATGTAATGGGTGTGTCACTGAGCATCAAGGCTGCTGACAGCTTCTCTCCTGTATCAGACGCACATCCGTGCTGCAGTTTGGAAAGACCACAGCATCAGCTGTTTGGTTAGCTGTTAGCATTGAAAATAAGGCTTATATTATGTACAGTTATTAGATTAAATTAAAAGATTAGATTACTTTCAGATCATACATAATTAATGTAAAATATGTTTTTAATCTCTTGACAGCAGTAATTTTAATATTGTCTTTATTTTTGATTAGGAGAATTCTCTGCTTGAGGACACCTTTGAGGCAGCAAGGTGGTGTACCACAAGGTCCTTCAAAAGAAGCCTTTCCCTTCCCCAGGTCATCACCATGGACAGGGAAGCTTGCCGGAGGGCAGTGGAGAGGTTATGCTTCTGTGATGGCCTAGATGAAGAGGAGATGAACGATTGCAGGGAACCGTTCCTGTTCATGTTTAGTTTTCAGTCAGACTATGAGGAGTTCTGCAGAGAAATTGAGGAAAAAAGGAAGATCAGGGTGTTTTCTGGCTTTGAAATGCGATAGTACAGCGGTGTCACAGTTTTTGCATTCTTTTTCCTCCTCACATTGTTTTTTTGGAGGTTCTCTTGCTTTTTGTGTGCTTTTTGGTTCATTTGTTTGTACTTTTTTTTTCCTGTGTTGGCTGTTTGCTCTATTAAATTTACCTTTTTTGAAAAATTTAGTCTGCATTCTTGGGTGTCTCACACAATGTCTCACCACCCCGCCTCAAACCCTGGCATGTTTTAAGAAGTATCAGCACAATTTAAGTCTCTGGTCCTCTTAATGTAGCTGATATAACTGAGTGTACAACAAATTTACCCGTGTCTGTACTGTTTACACTCACTTGGGAAATGACTATTAAAATAAAGGCGGCATTGATAAAATCAACTATTAAAATGGTTTTGACAGGTTTAAAGAATAGTCTATCAAATGCCTGAACCTTTTATATAGGTACCAAAAGTATAGCTAAAAGACACAAATACCTATGTGCTATAAATACACATACCATACAAAAGTAGAAAAAAAGAATAAAAATATCAGAACAGATTGGATCAAAAATGGCGCCTGTAATTATCTGCTCTTTAAAATTATCATGACATCCAGCAAACAAGTCATTTGATTACCAATGTTATGCTTTACATGGGTTTTGTGGGTTTTTAGGGCTTTCTAATCCTTAGAAAGGGGCTACTCGCGGTTTCCTGGTTCCATTGAGAGAGGGGCAGGAGTCAAATAGTTGTCTCCACCCACCTCTAAACGTTTAACCCCGCCCACATTTAGCCCCGCCCCGATCTCCGGGATGCAGCCAGGGGCTACTCAGCTTTTCAGACCCCCTTCTTGACTTTTTAAATCTTAAAAGTACCTAGCGAACACCTCAGAAACATCTCTGGTAACCCTTAGCTACTTTCTGGATATCTGTCGTCGACATTTCCTGCAGGTTAGCTAAACACTCCGCCTGCACTCCGGACCGTTCTTCAGGACATTAGGAAAGGGAACGATGTAGTGATGTGTCAGTCGCTAAAGACAGCTCTCGGAGCCGGCTCCCTGTTGGATTAACCAGAGTGAGTGACACACACACCGCACCTGCGGACTCCTGAGGCGATAAAAACGGCTAAATGTGCACGCGGCGCGCTAAACACACGTGCAGCTTGCCCCGATTGCTGTGAGACCGGGTTGGGGGTGGGGGTGCAGCTGTGGTTGGGACAATTATTACATTAACTGATGGACTTGTAAATAAATAGTTTATAAATAAGGTAGAAATAAGTTCCTCACGCTGATAAATAATAACTAATCTCTCTGAGGACACAGTGCTAGTGCACGCTCCTACAGCACCTTGACATGACTCAATAAATGTTATGCAACATTTAGTGAACAGCAATTTGCATGTATTTGTTATAAATGCCACTGTATAATTCTTGCTGTCAGTATTTGCAAGATATTGGTATTTGGGTCTGCACTGGTTAGACTTAAATGAGTTAAACCAAGGTCTATAGCCCTTGGGTCATAAACTATGAGCTATAAGTATATTGGTCTTTTTATCTGGGAATCAGGAGTTATTTTAGTGATCATCTTGTTTCTTGTTTATTTTTGCCCTGATTGTGCCCTGAGCAGTTTTATGACAGAATAAAAATAAAAAAATAAAAATCTACATAAATGGAAAAATCGTATTAAATAATCGAGATCTCAATTTCAGTCACAATAATTGTGATTATTGTTTTCGCCATAATCGAGCAGCCCTACTTTAGCATATCCGGTCACATAATGATGATGTCATATTCAGTGGTCGTTGTGCATCATTTCAGGCCTCGTGGTCAACTGTCTGAACCGCTGAACAGAAGTGCCTGGCTTATTTTCTAAGTAAAATAAATATGTGCAATATGTTGTCAACATCAGTGAGTCTCTAAGTCTATTCTTTTTGTATGTTATATATGTTAAAATATGTGTAAATAGGTCGCTGATTAACACTTGCAATTTAGTGTTGTGATGGTTATAAAAAAATTCTGAAGGTAGTAAAAAAAGTATTAAAAAGTAGTAAATTTTACTTAAGGATTGCTGTATATACCCTGTTGTTGGTGTTTTAACTTTTGGTAAAGGAAAACACACAATTTCCAGGCAGCCCCAGTCTGGAGAAGTGATGGTGACATCAGCCGTTAAAAATAAATAATACTCTGAGGTTTTTATGAATAATTTGTACTTTTACTTGAGTATTTCTCTAACACCAGTACTTTTACTTGTAAATGAGTAATATTTTAGCAATGTAACAGTACTTGTGCTTGAGTACAGATTTTCAGAATTCTTTCCACCACTGCTGAAAACTGTAAATGATCATAGTAACATCTTCGTCCTTCGTCGTCTTCGTCTTCCTCCGCTTATCCGGGTCCGGGTCGCGGGGGCAGCATCCCAACTAGGGAGCTCCAGGCCGTCCTCTCCCCGGCCTTGTCCACCAGCTCCTCCGGCAGGACCCCAAGGCGTTCCCGGACCAGATTGGAGATGTAACCTCTCCAACGTGTCCTGGGTCGACCCGGGGGCCTTCTGCCGGCAGGACATGCCCGAAACACCTCCCCGGGGAGGCGTCCAGGAGGCATCCTGACCAGATGCCCAAACCACCTCAACTGGCTCCTTTCGATCCGGAGGAGCAGCGGTTCTACTCCGAGTCCCTCCCGAATGTCCGAGCTCCTCACCCTATCTCTAAGGCTGAGCCCGGCCACCCTACGGAGGAAACTCATTTCGGCCGCTTGTATCCGCGATCTCGTTCTTTCGGTCATTGCCCAAAGCTCATGACCATAGGTGAGGATTGGGACGTAGATTGACCGGTAAATCGAGAGCCTGGCTTTCTGGCTCAGCTCCCTCTTCACCACGACAGATCGGCTCAGCGTCCGCATCACTGCAGACGCCGAACCAATCCGCCTGTCGATCTCCCGATCCCTCCTACCCTCACTCGTGAACAAGACCCCGAGATACTTAAACTCCTCCACTTGAGGTAGGACCTCTCCCCCGACCCGGAGGTGGCAAGCCACCCTTTTCCGGTCGAGATCCATGGTCTCAGATTTGGAGGTGCTGATCCTCATCCCAGCCACTTCACATTCGGCCGTGAACCTACCCAGCATGAGCTGAAGGTCAGAGCTGGATGAAGCTAGGAGGACCACATCATCCGCAAAAAGCAGAGACGAGATTCTCCTGCCACCAAACTCGACACACTCCACACCACGACTGCGTCTAGAAATTCTGTCCATAAAAGTGATGAACAGAACCGGTGACAATGGGCAGCCCTGACGGAGTCCAACCCTCACTGGGAACAGGTCCAACTTACTACCGGCTATGCAGACCAAACTCACGCTCCTCTGGTAAAGGGACTGAATGGCCCTTAACAGAAAGCCACCCACCCCATACTCCTGGAGCGTCCCCCACAGGGTGCCCCTGGGGACACGGTCATAAGCCTTCTCCAAATCCACAAAGCACATGTGGATTGGTTGGGCAAACTCCCATGCCCCCTCCATCACCCTTGCAAGGGTATAGAGCTGGTCCACAGTTCCACGGCCAGGACGAAAACCACATTGCTCCTCCTCTATCTGAGATTCAACTATCGATCGGACCCTCCTCTCCAGTACCTTGGAGTAGACCTTTCCAGGGAGGCTGAGGAGTGTGATCCCCCTATAGTTGGAACACACCCTCAGGTCACCCTTCTTAAAGATGGGGACCACCACCCCGGTCTGCCACTCCCTAGGAACTGCCCCCGATGACCACGCAATGTTGTAGAGACATGTCAACCATGACAGCCCTACAACATCCATAGCCTTGAGATACCCAGGACGAACCTCATCCGCCCCCGGGGCTCCGCCGCTGTGTAGTTGTTTGACTACCTCAGCAACTTCTGCCCCCGAGATCGGACAGTCCATCCCCAGGCCTCCCAGTTCTGGTTCCTCCTCGGAATGTGCATTGGTGGGATTGAGGAGCTCCTCAAAGTATTCCTTCCACCGTCCGACTATAGCCTCAGTTGACATCAGCAGCTCCCCATCCCCACTGTAAACAGTGTGAGCGAGTTGCTTCCTTCCTCTCCTGAGGCGCCGGACAGTTTGCCAGAACCTCTTTGGAGCCGATCGATAGTCTTTCTCCAAGGCCTCACCAAACTCCTCCCACGCCCGAGATTTTGCCTCGGCAACTGCCACTGCTGCACCCCGCTTGGCTATCCGGTACCTGTCTGCTGCCTCCGGAGACCCACAGACCAGCCACGCCCTGTAGGCCTCCTTCTTCAGCCTGACGGCTCCCCGAACCTCTGGTGTCCACCAGCGGGTACGGTGGTTGCCACCACGACTGGCACCGGCCACCTTACGACCACAGCTAGCAACAGCCGCCTCGACAATCGCAGAGTGGAACAAGGCCCACTCGGACTCAATGTCCCCCACTGCTCTCGGGACGTGGTCAAAGCTCTGCCGGAGGTGGGAGTTGAAGACCGTCTTGACAGGTTCTTCTGCCAGGCGTTCCCAGCAGACCCTCACTATGCGTTTGGGTCTGCCAGGTCTACGCGGCATGTTCCCTTGCCATCTGATCCAACTCACCACCAGGTGGTGATCAGTTGACAGCTCCGCCCCTCTCTTCACTCGGGTGTCCAAAACATACGGCCGCAGGTCAGATGATACGACTACAAAATCTATCATCGACCTGTGACCTAGGCTGCCCTGGTACCAAGTGTACCGGTGGGCATCCTTATGTTCGAACATGGTGTTCGTTATGGCCAAACTGCGGCTTGCACAGAAGTCAAATTGGTTGGTCATAGTAACATGTTAATTAAAATGCTAAAGCAACAGACGTGACATGAAGATTGTATTGTTTGTTTTATGCAACACCAGGAGCCCTACACAGATATTTTGGGATGACATCAGCTGCCACTGAGGAACAGCCATCCACCTCCACTGCTCATACCAGTAGGCCAGTATTTGAACTTGAGGAGGGACAGTCTGCTGGCACCACATCTCCCCAGGAAGATACTTTAGGTGGGTTTTGCACATGTGTGTGTGTCCAGCAAACATTTAGCTATAGACATTTAAATAGTATTTTCACAGAATATGGGAATTGTTCCATATAGCAATGTGGTGAGTTATGCTTCCATTTTCTGTCAATAGAGAGACCTACCAGTCTATGTGAACTTGATGAGGGACAGCCAGCTGCCACGTCTCCCCAACAAGATATGTCAAGTAAGTTTTGCACAAGTGTGTGTGTGTGTGTTTGTGTCCTGCAAACATTAGAGAAATTTGAATGTCACATATTGTATTTTAATAGAATATGTGAAATGGTCCACATAGCAATGTGTTGAGTTATGCTTCTGTTTTCTGTAGGAAGAAAAGCCTGAAACCAGTCAACCCATTGAAAGTGATGATGAGCCTCTTTCGTCAGACCCAGCCAAGTGGCCATCACCAATTACTGGCAGCGTTCGCACAGAGCTAGTTCGAAGAGGACCTACTAAGGTGCCAACTAGTTTTGTATTTCCCAGGAGTGAAGGCGATGGCAGATGTTGTCATCATCACTATTTCAATAGAACTTTGACAAGTGGTGAGAAGGTGGCCAGGAGCTGGATGTTGTACTCAGTTAGCAACAATAGCCTTGTTTGTTTCTGTTGTAAGTTGTTTTCAAAAAGAAGTATCCAGTTAACCACCTCGGGACTGGCAGATTGGACACATGCAAGTTCTTTACTGAACTCACATGAGAAAAGCCCCGACCACATTAACTGTATGAAAACCTGGAAGGAATTTACAGTTAGGTTAATGAAGGGCAAAACTATTGATAAAAAGGAGATGGCACTTTTGGAGGATGAGAGGGTGAGATGGAGAGCAGTACTGATAAGTCTTACTGCTATTGTGCAGTCACTGGCAGGTCGGAACTTGGCACTCAGGGGGCACACAGAAGCGCTTTTCACACGATCAAATGGAAATTTTTTAAAAGAGGTTGATTTTATGGCCAGGTTTGACCCGATCATGAAGGAACACATTAACCGCATTCAAAGAGGAACCTCCAGTCACACCAGTTACCTGGGTCATCAAATCCAGAATGAGCTGATTGAGTTGTTGAGCAACAAGATCATCTCAACAATATTAAGTGAGATAAAGCAGGCAAAGTTCTTTTCCATCATCCTTGACTGCACTCCTGACAACAGCAACATTGAGCAGCTGTCAGTTGTGATTCGGTTTGTGGAGGTAAAAGAGACGACACCTCTTGTGAAAGAATGTTTCCTGGGGTTTTTTGAGGCAGTTGAGTCCACAGGCAGTCATTTGGCTTCCATGACTTTGGACAAACTGAAAGAACTAGACATTCCTTTTGAGGACTGCAGAGGGCAGTCGTACGACAACGGATCCAACATGCATGGAAAAAACAAAGGAGTACAAGCTCGGCTCTTACAAGAAAACCCCAGAGCTCTTTTTATGCCATGTGTAGCACACACTCTAAATTTGGTGGTTTCAGATGCTGCTAATGATTCAGTTGATGCCATGAGCTACTTTGGCATCCTTCAAAAGATCTACAACCTCTTTTCCGCCTCCACACAAAGATGGGCTATTCTTAAAAGCCATGTGAATCTCACCTTGAAGATGTGGTCCGACACAAGGTGGGAGAGTAAAATTAAGAGCATCGAACCTTTCAGGTACGAGGCAGCTGCAGTGCGAGAAGCACTGATCAAGGTAAGAGAAACTACCAAGGAACCAAAAACAAAGGTAGGAGCCCAGTCCTTGTCAGAGGAGGTTGGTTCGTACAGATTTGGTATCTGCACAGCAGTCTGGTATGACATCCTCTTCCAGATTCAGCATGTCAGCAAGCTTGTGCAGTCACCAAATATGGCAGTGGATGTTGCAGTCAATCTTCTTAGAAATACGCACAGAAGTCTTGAGCAGTATAGGGAAACTGGCTTTAAGTCTGCTCAGATAATAGCCAGAGACACATGTGCAGACATGAATGTGGAGGTTGTGCTGAAAGAGAAAAGGTTGAGATCTACCAAGCGCCACTACTCTTATGAAGCTGCTGATGAGCCCATCAGTGATGCCCTGAAGAGGCTGGAGGTTTCATTCTTCAATGTTGCTGTGGATGCTGCCTTATCAGCCATTCTTGAGAGATTCACGACGCTGGAAGATGTGGGACAGAAATTTGCTGTGTTGACAAATTTCCCAAGCCTTTCAGATGAGGAGCTTGCAGAGAAATGTGATGCACTTGGGACCATTTTGGAGTTCAATGGAAAGTCTGACCTGGACAGAAAAGAACTTGTGAAAGAGATGAAAAATTTCCCCAGCCTGCCACCACAGGACATGCTTGGCCTTTTAACATTTCTTCACAAGAACCATCTCACCAAGATCTACCCCAACCTCTGGACTGGTCTCAGAATTGCACTTACAGTTCCCATGACAGTGGCTGAAGCAGAGAGGAGCTTTTCAAAACTTAAGCTAATAAAAAACTACCTGAGGTCAACCATGTCCCAGGAGCGTTTATCTGGCCTCAGCATCATCAGCATTAACTTCCAAGTTGGGGAGGAGATATCATATGATGATATCATTGATGAATTTGCTTCAAGGAAAGCCAGAAAGCAACACTTTTGAAGTCACTCAACTGTCACCTCTAATCCAATCAAATCCTGTCACACACAAAAAAACCACAAAAGAACACACAATGCTTAAAAAGCCCAAATTGTTGCAACTTTGTTTCTCTAGGTTTTTTTTTCATTTGTTTGTTTTTCAAGACTTGTGTTTTTAATTATGTTTGGAATTGTAATAATTGTATTTATTTGTATACATCCTTTGTTGCTGCTGCCTGTTTTTATTTTTATTTGTTTCTAAATGTATATATTTGAAAAGTTTCAGTGCAGTGTGTATGTGGGGGTTAAATCTTGCACTTTAAGAACTTTGTTGTATATAATACACTCCACGCAATTTCAAACAAAGTTGTAGGTGTAATTTTTTTTCCGTGTGGGTGGGTGTGTGTGTGTGTGTGGGGGGGGGGGGGGGGCGTCACAGGGGGTTCTCGCACAGGGCGCCATTTAGGCTAGCTCCGCCTCTGCCTCCACATAACTGACTCCTCAGACACAATTTATTCGTATTATTATAATTATTATTTTTTTTATTATTACTATTATCATCATAATTATTATTACTAGTAGTAGTAGTAGTAGAATTGTAACTTCAAAACTTTTATCATTTAACTTTATTGTAAACTTATCTATTGCAATGCATATTTTCACGTTAAAAAGCTCTGAAAAATGAACAGTATCATCATCGTCAACAGATTTTTTTAAGCTTAATGTCAAAGATGTACACTTTTCATTAGATTTATCTTATTTTTTCCATTTATTTTTTGTGTGTTGAAATGCAACAACTGTTTAAACACTTTTAAGGGGAAAAACATATTTAATATGTTTTTATACACTCAAATGTTAGGGTGATGATCATGTGTAAAACATTAGTTCAGCATGTCCTCTAACACAGCAAATGAACAAACGGCCAGATCTCAGGAGGACCGTTTATGTATAAATAATTTTTATACTTTTGACTAGGCCTGGGAAAGTAACACATTTTGCTGGACGATATTTTGTCCAACAAATTGTTGATGATAAACGATATTGTCAACATTATCTAGACCAAAATAACCACTAATATAATGTTAATATATCATAATAATGCAAGTACACCCTTTAAAATGCAACAAAGAAACCTTCATTTAACATTGAAATGTCCAGAACCAGAACTTCTAAATGAATAAAAATAACAAACAAAAATTAAATAAAAAAGGAATCTCACTCCCTGTTAGAAAATGTTGCACCAAAAACAATTAAAAAAAGACCCAAAACAATAAATACAATGGCCTATCCATTGTCAACAGCCAAAACTGCACTTCAATAATGATAATAAATAAAAATAATAATAGAGTTGTACATTTTTTAACTTTGATATATATATATATATATATATGTGTATATATATATATATATATATATATATATATATATATATATATATATATATATATATATATATATATATTGAGGATGGAAAAATTATTGAGATGGACACGTGACGTGTCAAGGGGTCTTTACATAACACCCCCCCACCCCAAATCCGCACAAGCCTGCTGTGTCCCCCCCACTTCTGAAATCAAAATTTCGTCCATGTATAAATATATATATATATATATATATACAACTGTATATATATATATATATATATATATATATATATATATATATATATATACAACTGTATATATATATATATATATATATATATATATATATATATATATATATATATATGTACAGTTGTTTACATAACACCCCCCACCCCAAATCCGCACAAGCCTGCTGTGTCCCCCCCACTTCTGAAATCAAAATTTCGTCCATGTATAAATATATATATATATATATATATACAACTGTATATATATATATATATATATATATATATATATATATATATATGTGTGTACAGTTGTGGTCAGAAGTTTACATACACTTGTAAAAAATATAATATAATGGCTCTACTGAGTGTCCCGTTATTTCTAAAACTCTGATTTTTCTCTGATAGAGTGATTGGAACAGATACTTCTTTGTCACAAAAAACATTCATAAAGTGTGGTTCTTTAATGTCTTTATTATGGGTTAACAGAGAAGAGTGATCACATTTGCTGGGTCACAAATATACATACAGCAGTGCTAATATTTGGTTACATGTCCCTTAGCCATTTTCACTTCAATCAGGCGCTTTTGGTGCCATCCGCAAGCTTCTGGCAAGCTTCTGGTTGAATCTTTGACCACGCCTCTTGACAGAATTGGTGAAGTTCAGTTAAATTTGATGGCTTTCTGACATGGACTTGTTTCTTCAGCACTGTCCACATGTTTTCAATGGGGTTTAAGTCAGGACTTTGGGAAGGCCATTCTAAAACCCTTATTCTAGCCTGATTTAGCCATTCCTCTACCACTTCTGATGTGTGTTTGGGGTCATTGTCCTGTTGGAACACCCAACTGCGCCCAAGACCCAACCTTCGTGCTGATGATTTTAGGTTATGTTGAAGAATGTGAAGGTAATCCTCCTTCTTCATTATCCCATTTACTCTCTGTAAAGCACCAGTTCCATTGGCAGCAAAACAGCCCCACAGCATAATATTCCCACCACCATGCTTGACTGTAGGCATGGTGTTCTTGGGGTTAAAGGCCTCACCTTTTCTCCTCCAAACATATTGCTGGGCATTGTGGCCAAAAAGCTTGATTTTTGTTTCATCTGACCACAGAACTTTCCTCCAGAAGGTCTTATCTTTGTCCATGTGATCAGCAGCAAACTTCAGTCGAGCCTTAAGGTGCCGCTTTTGGAGCAAGGGCTTCCTTCTTGCACGGCAGCCTCTCAGTCCATGGAGATGCAAAACACGTTTGACTGTGGACAATGACACCTGTGTTCCAGCAGCTTCTAATTCTTGGCAGATCTGCTTTTTGGTGATTCTTGGTTCACTCTTTACCCACCTGACCAATTTTCTCTCAGCAGCAGGTGCTTGCGTTTTCTTCCTGATCTTGGCAGTGATGAAACAGTGCCATGCACCTTATACTTACAAACAATTGTTTGCACTGTTGTTCTTGGGACCTGCAGCTGCTTTGAAATGGCCCCAAGTGACTTTCCTGACTTGTTCAAGTCAACAATTCGCTTTTTCAGATCCATGCTGAGCTCCTTTGACTTTCCCATTGTAGCGTTTGTGGGCGTTTGTATCCAATGAGCCCTATTTACCTGGCCTAAGAGAAGTCACCAGCTGTAGTCACTCATAATCACTCACAAGAAGTTAAGAGGCCATGCTATGAAGCTCAGTTCACTGACACGTTTCTAAGTCACCTAAATTGCTAGTTCATGTTGCTGTATGTATATTTGTGACCCAGCAAATGTGATCACTTTTCTCTGTTAACCCATAATAAAGACATTAAAGAACCAAACTTCATGAATGTTTTTTGTGACAAAGAAGTATCTGTTCCAATCACTCTATCAGAGAAAAATCAGAGTTTTAGAAATAACGGGACACTCAGTAGAGCCATTATATTATATTTTTACAAGTGTATGTAAACTTCTGACCACAACTGTATATATATATATATTATTTTTATTTATTTTTTTTTCATATATTTATAATGCTACTGCTTCCTTTTTCCAAAGAGGTATTGATCCAGAAATATTTCCAGGCCGTAAAGAAAGAAATCAACTCTTTTTAAGATGTTCCATGTCCATTTATATTTCATCAATAACACATGTACTAATATGTACACCTCTCAAGTCCCTCAAGATGTCCCTTTAAATCACATATGTCAGAGTCAAGGCCCACGGGCCAGATGCGGCCCACGGAGCATTTTTATGTGGCTCGCGAGATAAATATCAAAAATATATTAAAACTGGCCCGCTGGCCGATTTTACCGCAAAGACTACAACTCCCATGATGCAATGCGGCGCCAGCGCGGAGCAGACGCGCCCCCTCCTTTGTGTTTTTTCAGCGCCGAGGCAGTCGGAGTTGGGTGTCTGCAGCTCAGCTGTCTCGGACAAACTACACTCCTCTCACTCAGCGCCGAGTTCACTCAGCTGTTTTCTGACGTTGAAGCCCAGAAACGGAGATTCTAGCCGCTCAGTAATGTGTTCACGACTGAAAGATAAAGTTTTCAAACTAACTTCCAGACAGAGCCGATATAATTCCAGCGAGCAGCCACACGCTCAAACCAGCACGACTCCGTGGCTGCTGTCGTGTTTCCTCCCCAACACACAACAACGTGGTCAAGCTGCTCAGACATGGTCATCAGCACAAACATATGTGAGCAGCTGTTGTCATCTAATGCTGTCATTATTATGATGAAGATGAACAAAACAACAGGAGTCTCCTCCTCAGCTCAGATCAACCCCATGATGCAGGTATCTGGCTGGAACAGGTGAGCATCACAGTAAACCAGTGGAGCAAACTGAGCTTTAAATATGTTGGTTTTATGCTCTTTTTCTGCTCCAAAACATGAAAGTTAACAGGTGAGATGTTGCATTTTCATTTAAGAAAAAATGATATTTTTATTTTGTTGTTGGCCCGTGAGAAAAGATTTAACCTACAGTAAACAGGAAGTGGAAGGGCTGCAGATAGATGAACAGAAAATCCCTTTATTGTTCCTCAGTGGGGAAAGCTAGACGTCACAGCAGCGATGACACGTATTACAGGAGAAAAAAAGGAGAATAAAAAATAAGAAAAATGAATAAACAACAAGAACACATAAATCCTGAATAGATTTTAAAAATGCTGAATATACCACAAGTAATGAATACCACTGATGCCTTTTATTTAAAACTGACTTGCTCATGTGTAATTTGGTTATTCCACATTCAGTGTTAATGCAGAAATATGTTTGTTTCCAAATTTAAAGGTTCAAAATTGCATACATGTTGATAAAGAAAACGTGTAAATTTGTCGTCACTTTTTCAAAGAATATTAAGTTTGGCCCTCAACTCCGTTCCAGAGTTTCATTTCGGCCCCGTGTGAGTTTGAGTTTGACACCCCTGCTTTAAATTGACACCACAAGTAATGAAATAGACATCATGGTAACAGAAATATACTCATCAAAATGTCATTAAAGTCCTTTCGCTCACCTCTTGTTGAGTTGGGTTATTGGATGTACTTATGTTGTTTACTTTTTCATATTGTCAAATCAAATCACTTTTATTGTCACGTCACACGTGCAGGTACACTGGTACGGTACATGCGAGTGAAATTCTTGTGTGCGAGCTTCACAGCAACAGAGTTGTGCAAAAATACAGTAACGTAAAAACGAGCAAAATATAAAAATGGCTAATCTAAGTAATAATATCTATAGTATGTAAGGTATGTACATTACTAAATGTGTGTGCTAAGTATTTTATTTTTTATTTTTCTACGTGTGTGCGTGTGAGTGTGTGTAATGCGTATATACATATTTAACAAATGAATAAAGTAAACAATAAAATAAGAGATATAAAATGTACAGAGGTTGGTATGTGCAAAACAGTGGCATTAATGTACAGTATGGAGTGTGTAATGTTGGAGTTTCAGTAGTGAGGGTGAGGTGTCTGTGAAGTGTTCAGCAGTCTGATGGCCTGATGGAAAAAGCTGTCTCTCAGTCTGCTTGTTCTGGACCGGATGCTGCAGAACCTCCTTCCTGATGGAAGTAGTCTGAACAGTTTATGGCTGGGGTGACTTGAGTCCTTGATGATCCTCCCCGCTTTCCTCAGGCACCGCTTCCTGTAGATGTCTTGGAGGGAGGGAAGCTCACCTCCAATAATCCTTTCAGCACATCGCACTACTCTCTGGAGAGCTTTGCGGTTGTAAGCGGTGCTGTTGCCATACCAGGTGGTGAGGCATCCAGTGAGGATGCTCTCAATGGCACAGCGATAGAAGGTCCTGAGGATGCGGCGGCTCATGCCAAATCTTTTCAGTCTCCTGAGAAAGAAGAGGCGCTGCTGTGCCTTCTTCACTGTATTATTCGTGTGCACTGACCATGTAAGATCCTCAGCCAGATGAACTCCAAGGAAATGGAAGCTTTTCACCCTCTCCACAGCGTCGCCATTGATGGTGATGGGGGTGTGTACTCCTCTGCACCTCCGGAAGTCCATTATCATCTCCTTTGTCTTTGTGACGTTGAGGGTGAGACGGTTGTCCTGACACCAGTGGGTCAGGACGCTGATCTCCTCCCTGTAGGCCGTCTCATCATCGTTGGTGATGAGACCCACCACTGTGGTGTCGTCCGCATACTTCACAATGATGTTGGAGTTTCTAGTTGCCGTGCAGTCGTAGGTGTAGAGTGAGTACAGGAGAGGGCTCAGCACACACCCCTGTAGAGCACCAGTGTTCAGTGTGACGGGGGATGAGGTGGTGCTGCCCAGTCTGACTGTAATGTTTCTGGAAGTATGCACCAAGTTTCAGGTTCTTCACAAAAGATGTTTATTGTGTTCCTTCTCCAGCTGTACATCATTCTCTCATCAGTGCTCACCTCTACCCTTAAATAGATTATCTAATACTGCCCCCTTGTGGGCAGAGCCACCATAGGTATCACTACATCCCCCCCCTGTCACACACAAAAAAAAACGTATTGTGCTGCTTCTTGTGTTGTATTGTTTTTTTTCTTCAGTTTATGCCCTACTAAAGATTCAATCTCTCCGGAGGCTTAATGATGCGTGTTGTCCTCCTTAGCCCACAGGATACAGGCTCAGATATGGCTCCCTCCGCTGACGGGACACTGTCTTGCACAGCCATCCCTGCTGACAAGCCGGGCTGCGCGTTCGGCCCAACAACAAGAGACAAACCATCGTCACAGTCCCGTCCCTGAAGAGTCTCTTGTATCTGCTGTCCCTGAAGAGTCTCTTGTGTCTTCAACAAGTCCCGACGGTTGCGCCTCAATGTCTGGCCATCTTCAGTCCTGACCACATAGGATCTAGGACCAACTGTCCCCAAAACAGCAGCTCTCCTACTCCAGCGACCAGAATCCCCAACTCTCACTGTATCATTCTGGACCAGCGGCTCCAGATGATGATATCGTCCACATACACCCGTACCCCGTCGAGCCCTTCAAGGATGTACTCCATAGTTCTATGAAACACTTCAGGGGCTGAAGTAATTCCAAATGGCATCCTCAGAAACTGGTACCGCCCAAAGGGAGTATTAAAAGTACATAATTTGGAGCTCTCATCCTCCAACTTAATCTGCCAGAACCCATGAGATGCATCCAATTTAGAAAATAACGTTGCACCAGACATCTCACTTACAATTTCCTCTCTGGTAGGAAGTAAGTAATGTTCCCTTTTGATGTTATCATTTAAATCCTTAGGGTCCATACAGATCCTCAGGTCACCATTAGGCTTCTTGACACAAACCATGGAATTAACCCACTCAGTCGGAGCCTCCACCTTCCGTATGACTCCCAACAGGGTCATCCGGTCGAGTTCGTGTTTCAGTTTGCACCTCAGGGCACCCGGAACTCGCCTAGGAGCATGAACAACAGGTCTGGCATTGTCCTTGAGATGTATCTTATATGTGTAGGGCAAGGCCCCAAAACCCTCAAATACATCCGGGTATTGGCCAACAATAGTCTCTGCGCTGCTGTGCGGATCCCCGTTGACATGATACACTCTATGGACCAAACCTAGCCGTTCACATGCTTCATCTCCTATCAAAGAATCATGACCTTCCGGCACAACTATAAACTCCAAGTCGTGTTCTTTACCTTTAACGTGTACTGTGAGAGTACACTTGCCTTTGGTGATGATGGATTGGCCATTGTAGGCTTTGAGGGTGCTAGATGCCGGACGAATGAGCGGTTTCACATCCATGGCTTCAATATCACGCTCATTTATCAAATTAGCCTTCGCCCCGGTGTCCAACTTCACAGGAAAAACAGTTCCATTCACAAGCAGTGGCACTGTCCATTTATCCACCTTCACGCCGCACGTCACAGCAGATGGAGACACGTCAGCATCACGTTCCACAAGACCCACAAAGAAAGTCTCGCTCAGGGAAGCTTCTTCCACAGTGTGTACAGGATCATGCTTTTCAGGCTTCTTTTTAGAAAAGCAATATTTGGAAAAATGATTAAGTCCTTTACAGCTGTTACACATCTTGCCAAATGCGGGACATTGTCTCAGTGCATGTCGCGTCCCACATCTTCGACAGGAAAACGACCTCTCCTTGTCCTGTCCACATTTCCGTTGGCATGAAACAGCTGCAACATCAGGCTCCATTCCCCGCTCCCCCGCTCCATCACCAAAAGCTTTCACATGGTGCCGGGCTATTTCACACGCATGGCAAATATCCACAGCTTTAATCAACGTAAGATCAGTCTCTCTCAGCAGCTTTTCTCTCACTTTTGTATCATGTATTCCAAACACAACTTGATCTCTGATCAGCGAATCCTGAAGAATTCCAAAATTGCACGTCCGTGCCTTTAACTTCAAATCCGTCAGGAAGACATCAAAGCTTTCATCCTGCTGCTGCAAACGTGCACGAAACACGTACCTCTCGAATGTCTCATTTTTCTTCGGTGAGCAGTGATCATCAAACCTCTGCAACACAACGTCAAACTTGTGTCGGTCCTCCTCATCCTCAAAGACAAAGGTATTAAACACCTCCACAGCGCGGGGTCCTGCCACTGTAAGCAACAGAGCAATCTTGCGAACATCAGGCTTGCTATCCAGGCCAACAGCCTGCAAATACAGCATGAAGCGTTGCTTGAACGAACGCCATTCACAATCCACATTTCCAGTCCAGACAACAGCTTCTGGAGGCCGTACACTATCCATGGCAGCACCCCACTCCTGGTACCATGTAATGTTTCTGGAAGTATGCACCAAGTTTCAGGTTCTTCACAAAAGATGTTTATTGTGTTCCTTCTCCAGCTGTACATCATTTTCTCATCAGTGCTCACCTCTACCCTTAAATAGATTATCTAATACTGCCCCCTTGTGGGCAGAGCCACCATAGGTATCACTACACTGACCACCTGGCGTCTGTCAGACAGAAAGTTAAGGATCCAGCTGCAGAGGGAGCTGCTCCATCCTAGATGCTGCAGTTTCCTGTCCAGCTTCGAGGGAACAATGGTGTTGAATGCTGAGCTGTAACCTACAAACAGCATTCTCACATACGTTTCCCTCTTCTCCAGGTGTGACAGGGCAGCATGGAGTGTCAGGGCTATGGCATCATCAGTGGACCTCTTGTGGCGGTATGCAAACTGTAGAGGGTCCAGTGAATCGGGCAGTGCAGAGCAGATGAAGCCCTGACCAACTTCTCGAAGCATTTGCTCATGATGGGGGTCAGGGCTACAGGTCGCCAGTCATTCAATGAGGAGATGGTGGAGGATTTGGGTACAGGGACAATGGTGGCCATTTTGAAGCAGGCTGGGACTACAGACAGAGAGAGGGAAAGGTTGAAGATGTGTGTAAACACTCCAGCCAGCTGAGTCGCGCATGACCTGAGGACGTGGCCGGGAATCCCGTCCAGACCAGTAACTTTGCGTGCGTTCACCCTCCTGAAGCACCTCCGCACATCCTCTTCAGACACAGTGTGCGCACTGACGTCATCCGCGGTGCGCTCACTGTCCGGTCTCATGGTGTTCGCTGTGTCGAATCTGGCATAGAATGTGTTTAGATCCTCACACAGAGAGGCCGTGGTCTGCAGTGTTCTGGTTTTCCCTCTAAAGTCTCTGATTATGTTTAGTCCCTGCCACATACTCTGGGGGTTGTCAAACTGTTGCTCCACCCTGTCTGTGTATTCACGTTTGGCTGCTTTGATCGTCTTCCGGAGTTGGTAATGTGCGTGTTTGTAGTCTGATGTGTTCGCGGAGGCAAAGGCGGTGCTCCGCGCTGCCAGCACCGTTCGAACACCTCCATTAATCCAGGGTTTTTGATTTGGGAAGGATTTAACTGTTCTGGATGGGACAACATCTTCCACGCATTTTCTGATAAATCCGCAAACTGAGTCTGTGTACTCATCAATGTCTCTAGCAGCCGCGTGAAACATTTCCCAGTCCGCGCGATCAAAACAATCCTGCAGCGTAGACTCCGATTGGTCCGACCAATGATGCACTGCCCTCAGGGTTGGAGCTTCCCGTTTCAGCTTCTGCCTGTAGGCAGGTATAAGCAGGATGGAGCGGTGATCTGATTGGCTGAATGGGGCGTGGGGGAGGGCTTTGTACGCATCCCGGAAGGAGGTGTAGCAGTGGTCGAGTAGCCGGTCTCCACGTGTATTGAAATGGATGTGGTAGAGTAGTTTTGGTGAGACTTTCTTCAGGTTACCCTTACTAAAGTCCCCGGTCGTAATAAACGCCGCCTCTGGGTGTACGGTTTCCTCATTGCTGATCGTGCTGTACAGTTCTCTGAGTGCTCGGTCAGTGTCGGCTTGTGAGGGAATGTAAACAGCCATAATAATCACTGCTGTGAATTCTCTCGGTAGCCAGAATGGCCGGCACTTAATCATCAGGTACTCCAGGTCTGGAGAGCAGAAGCATTTGACCAGGTGCACGTTCGCATAATCACACCAGCTGTTGCTGATCATGAAACACACACCACCACCTCTGCTTTTCCCAGTAAGCTCCTGTGACCTGTCCGCGCGGTGCACGGAGAACCCCAGCAGTTGTACTGCGGTGTCCGGTACTTTGTCTGATAGCCAGGTTTCTATGAAGCAGATCGCGCAGCAGTCCCGCATCTCTCGCTGGAATGAGATCCGAGCCTGAAGCTTGCACAGCTTGTTCTCCAGGGACTGCACATTAGCCAGTAGTAAACTGGGTAATGGTGGTCTGTTAGTGCGCCGTCTCAGTCGAACCAGAACGCCAGATCTTCTCCCTCTGCGTCGGCGTTTGTGGTCTCCACGGGCCCATAACAAAGGCGTCTCAGGTGAGATGAATGGAGGATCTGCAAACGGCGGGTCCGTGATGAAAAACCTGAACTCCGGAAAGTAATGAGAAAATCCGTCTTTTATGTCCAGTAAGGTTTGTCGGTCGTACACAAGGAGACATGTGCTACTCATAGAAAAAAATAAAGAAAAAGTAGTAAACACAAAAAACAGCTGTTGCTTGGTCGTGACGAGGCAGCCATACTCGGGGCCATCAGTTTTGTTTAGACTTGATGGTGAGTATTAATCTAACAATGCAGTTATCATGTCCACCATATTGTCCCTATCTGTCCATTTACGCTGTTGGACATATCTGAGGGACGTTCTGTTCACTCATGGTGATATTCACTGTCTCTGACCTTTCCAGTCACTGAAGGCTGTCCAGGTTTTTGTAGACCATTTAACCAGAGACAGAGAGTCTGCTGTCTCACGTCTTTCGTTTATTCAAAGCATTTGCAACAATGACATTTCTGTTTGACTTTGTTTTCCATTTGACTCAAATCCACTTGACTCTGTGCCATTAGCAGGCCCAACCTTTCCCAAGCAGACATGATGGATGGATGACCTCATCATCCATCTTTTATTGTCGGAAGTTACAAAAGGATTATTGTAGCTGTCTGCTTCTAATGAGTTTGTCTAGAGAGGCTGAATGAGTTGTGTCTTTTGTGTAGATACTTCCCCATGAAGAACCAGGACGTGATTCATTCATTAGTCACTTTCTGAACAAACTACATATTTCAGGGTCTTTGTTTTTCTTGTCATCCACTTCAGGTAACTGAAGTCAGTTATTTTCTTGAATAAAAATAGCCCTCTATGTATTATTACGTCACAATACACACCAAGTGTCTCCTGCTCTACTTACAATTGACTAAGGGGGTACTCGTGGTATGAGAATATGGCTCAGGAGGTACACATGTCAAACAAGTTTGAGAAGCACTGAACTAAGGTACAGAGAAGGGACAAATCATTACTTATTCTGTACTAAACCATTACCTACTTTTTGTGTCCCCTACAGTAAAGTAAAACTTCCTCGCAAGTAACTAATGAGAAACTAAGCATTACTCACTCAAGTATCATGGATGAATGGGTAATTAACCAGTACTTACTGGTGAAACTAATGAATCATTACTAACTCAGTACTTACCTACTACTTTTGTGTCCCCTAAAGTAAAACCTCCTCACAGGTACCTACTGTGTAATGAATGATTACTTACTCATTATCTAATCATTAACTACTATTTTTTTTATTACAAATAACAGATTTTTTTAAAAATAAAAAAAATCGACCTTGGGAGGGAGAGGGAGAGTATGCGCATGCGCTGACAGCCCGATCACCGGACACACGGCGGCATTTTGAAGCAGATTACAGCTTGTTAATCAACTTCCACAAACAATTAAGACGGATTTTCGCCTAATTTACTCACTGACAACGCAAAAAAAATTATTAATCTGGTAAATATAACACACTAAACCTGGAGGTAAATGGAGAAAATTTAGAAAATTTGCAAACATATATTGACAAGGTTTTTGAGCTTTTTGTCATGGGACAGAAGAAAGCAGCAGCAGCTGAGATGGAAACACCTGGGACAAAAAGGAGCCGTTGCCGGTACAAGATCTGCTTGGGTGTAAGATCGGCTCGGGGTCCGTCGACTGCCCATGACGTCAAAGTAGTTGATTGGCTGAACATTAACCTTACGGAATTACGTAATCACGTTACGTTGTTATCACGTTGCTTTGGTCCAGGCAAATATTTCTGTTGGAAAGATGGACAACTTTTACAAAGAAATCCATCATTAACTCTTTGAAAATACACTTTTAGCATAGAGCTTCATGTATATTAGGGCTGAACGATTAACCGCACGTGCAATTAAATTGCGATGTGACAAAAGGAGATTTTCTAATCGCAAAGGCTGCAATTTGGCAGCGAGTGTTTAGCGCAATGCTAATATATGTGGAAAAACCCATAGGAATGCTAATGCTAATATCACTGATTACATTCTTACAAATTATGAATTAGAAACGTGCCAAATGATAACATCTGGAGTCTAATAGAAAGTAAAACTACCATCAATCAAATAAGTACAGACAGGTATTTTAGTAAAGCCAGAAAACTTTTAACTCCAGAGTTTTGGCTATAGCAGCTATGAGCGTACCTGAACTACGCATGGACAAGACGTCAAAAACTCTAAACACAAAATACTTCAATAAACGGGACACACTTCTTTCCTGCAAATACAATTTCACAGGTGTTGCTAATACCTATGATCCTTCAAGGGATGTGCTCAAAGAGGAGTTCAACATTATGAATACAATATAGTGTTTTATTTTACAAATACCATTATAAACACAAACTTACGTCTTAATAAACATTATTTTAATAACAAAACTGCTAAATTCTTTCCAACAGTATAGATGTGTAGTGTATTTTGTCCGAGTGGGTTTGCCGTACTTTGACGTCATCGGCAGTCGAAGGACCCCGAGCCGATCTTGCACCCGAGCACATCCTGTACCAACACCGTCCCCAGGACTCGCCCGAGGCCTCATCTCCCCATAAGGATGTCTTAGATTTACTACAGTCCATAGATAAATGGCTTCTGGGATTTGAGGGATGACTCCACCTGCTAGAGGTGCTTCACAAGGAGTTCCAGGACCTCCGAACATCTCTGGAGTTTAGCCAGGAGCAGGTGCAGCGGCTCGCGGCTGAGAACGCGTCTCTGTGGGAATTGGTTTCCTCCTTAACTGCAGGACTAGATCAGATCTCCCAGGACAGCAAAGCTCTAAAGGAGACGGTTCTGGACCTCCAGGCACGCAGCATGAGAGACAACGTTGGTTACGTATTGTAACCCCAGAGTCTATGAGTCTAGTCGCAGCACTTAAGCTAGCTGCTATTGGAAGGATGATCTCCGCATCAGCCAATCATGAAGAGCTTAAATGTACGCCCACCAATAGTGGGCCCCCTCGTGGTATATAACCGCAGTGACCCCACTGCTCACCTCCAATGGCTCTTATTCCCATCATAACCAGTGGGGCCAGTGGCTTAAGGGCTGCGACTAGACTCATAGAATCTGGGGTTACAATACGTAACCAACGTTCTATTTCGTCTAGTCTTAGCCCTTAAGCTAGCTGCTATTGGAATAAAGCGCAGCTGGATGGGTTTACGCCCCACTGGTTAACACAACCAATGGACACACCCAATCAAATCTCCTCTAGTGGGGGACGTTCAGCCTCAGACCAGGCCTAAAGACTGAGGCAGGCACGATAAGAGAGGGGCCCCCACTAAAAAACATCATCCACAAGAGGATAAAATCCATCTCAGCAAGGCCAATGAGGTGCCATAAGCATTCATTTAGCCTGCTGGGGTCCAAGCACTGAACGAGTGATGGAACCTGAAGACACATCTCGTAAATAATAACGAGTAAAGGAACAGGGTGAAGCCCATGAAGCAGCCTGACAAATGTCTTCCATTGACACACCACTGAGGAGCGCCATCGAAGAGGAAATCCCTCTGGCCGAGTGAGCCCTGAGCGCCTCAGGGGGATCCCGCCCTGATGATGTGTAAGCGAGGGAAATGGCGTCACACAGCCAGCGTGAAAGGCGCTGGGCCGACAGCGCCTGACCAAGGGAAGACTCCCTGTAGTGCACAAACAGGTTTTGTGAGCGACGAATCCCTGAAGTGCGTGACACATATCGTGCAAGCGCGCGCACCGGGCAGAGAAGGTGAGAAGCCGCCTCCTCCTCAGAATTATGGGGAGGAGGAAAAAGTCCAGCCAATGAAATTGACCTGGATTTGAAGGAAGCATTAATGCTTTTGGGCACAAAGGCTGGGTTGGGGCATAAAACAGCAGACCCGCCATCCTCCCGGATCCTGAGGCATGCGGGAGCCACTGAGAGGGCGGTTAGGTCACTCACTCTCTTAACTGATGCTAGCGCCAGCAGCAATGCAGTTTTAAGCGACAGGAACTTGAGTGAGACCTGGTCCAAGGGTTCAAATGGAGCTTCAGATTAGCCGTGCAGAACCACCGTCAGATCCCATTGGGGAAAAAGCGGGCGGGACACAGGTCTGTTCCTTCTGACACCTTTTAGAAAACGTTTTGTGAGGGGATTATTGAAAACATATCTATCTCCAAAACCCTGATGACATGATGAGATAGCTGCAGCATATGTCTTAACAGTGCTGAATGCGAGGCCCCTGTCCATCAGTATCTGCAAAAACGATAGAACATCCGCCAGCTGGCAGGAGAGCGCTTGAACATTCCGTTCTGCGCACCAGTTCTGGAAAGCTGCCCATTTAGCAGCGTAAGAGGCAATGGTAGAGGGCGCCCGCGCACTCTGAATCGTGGCCACCACATCATGCGGCAGCCCAGAAGCCTCTAAGAGTGACCGCTCAGCGGCCAGACCCACAGCCGTTGGCCTATTTCCGGAGGATGTTTGATTATCCCATCCGCCTGGAGAAGGGCGTCCGCCCTCCACGGGAGCCTCCACGGGGAGCCGGACACTAGCGCTTGCAGGTCCGGAAACCATGACGCGGACAGGCGCCTGGGAGCCACCAGAATCACCGAGAGCTGTTCCGACCGAATTCGGTCCAGGAGACGGGGAATCAGAGGGACTGGTGGAAACGCGTAAAGGAGCGTTCGAGGCCAGGGCTGGTGTGAGAAGGCGTCCGCCCCGAGCGGGGGTCCGTCCCGGGGACTCAGGGAAAACCACAGGCGACACTGAGCGTTTTCGCGAGCCGCGAACAGATCCACAGACGGTTCCCCGAACCTGATCCAGATCTGTGATATCAGTGCAGGATGTAGACGCCAGTCGGAGTCGCGGGGTCCCCCTCTCGACAGGATGTCTGCCGCTACATTCAGTACCCCCGGAATGTAGATGGCTCTGATGGACAGCAGGTGGACATGTGTCCAACACAGTAAATCTGTGGCGACACGCAACAGTGGGAGGGATCGAACTCCCCCTTGGCGATTTATGTAGGCTGCCGCTACCCGGTTGTCTGTGTGAACTTCGACATGACGGCCCTCGAGAAGGGCAGCGAAGTGTCTGATCACATTCCTCACTGTCATAAGCTCCAACACATTTATGTGCTCGTGCGTGTGGGAGGGCCAGCGATCTGCCACCGTGTGGGACAAGCACGTGCCCCCCCACCCCGACAGTGAAGCATCCGTAAACACAGATACGTGTGACGCAGGATGTCCGATGGGAACCCCGCGTGAGAGGATGCAGGGGTTCCCCCAGTGAGCGAGGTCCCCGCCCACTGAAGGGGGAATCCTCAACATACATCTCTTCTGACGTATTGGGTGTACCCGGAGGCGGACGAACCAGCGTTGCAAGCGCCTCGTGCGCAGCAAACCTAGCGGCACTACTGAATGGGCTGCGGACATCATGCCCAGGAGTTTCATGACTAACCGGGCTCTGACGATCTTGAGGGGTTGAACAGGGGAGATCACCGTGGAGAGATCTGCAGCTCTTGCAGGCGACAAACGTGCTCTCATTAGGGAGGCGTCCAACTCCACCCCGAGATACACAATTGACTGGGATGGAAGGATGGAGCTCTTTTCCCAGTTTATAGAAAACCCTAGGGTTGACAGATGCTCTGTCAACCTCCTGGTTTGCTGTGACGCCTCGTCCTCGGACCGAGCGCACAGGAGAAGATCGTCCAGGTAAAATAAGACCCTCATTCCCTCCGTGCGCAGTGGCTGCAGCGCGGTCTCCAGACATTTGGAGAAAGTGCGCGGGGCTAGCGAGTAGCCGAAAGGGAGGCGATTGAACTGATATTGAACTCCCTTGAACGAAAAACGCAGAAACTTCCGGTGGTTTGGAACTACTGGTATGTGGAAGTATGCGTCTTTCAGGTCGATTGACGTGAACCAATCCCCGGGGCGCACATATTCCAGGACTTGTCTCATCGTTAACATGCGGAAATGCATTACTGCTATGGAGCAGTTGAACAGGGACAGGTCGAGAATCGGCCTCATTCCTCCCGACTTCTTCGGTACTACGAAGTAGCGGGAGTAGAAACCCGAGAGTTCTTGTCCGCGAGGGACTCGGGAAATAGCGTCTTTGGACAGAAGTTCCCGCAGCTCCAGCTCTAGCGCCTGAGACTGTACTTGTGATGTGAACGTCGTCTCCACGATCCCGTTGAAGGGAGGTGGAGTGGCCTGAAAATGGTGTGTGACCGCAATGAATGGTGTCCGAAATCCATTTGCTCATGATGCAAAGGCGGCGCCACTCGTGCGCGCGTTCCGACAATGGACGCGTGTGCGCGGTCACGTGAACAACGTCTGAGGGTTGTGCATGCGCCCTTACCGCCGCCGCCCGTACCAGAGAACTGGGGGCGACCCATGGAGGGCTGCGCTCGAAAGGGCAAGTGCGAAACAGCTGGAACAGGCTGGTCCACACCGCGGAGCGTGGAGTCCGAGAGTGAAGGACGAGTGGGAGCCGGGCCTGTGCACGGGGGCGACAGAGTGCTAGCGGATGGAGCCGCGCACTGTGCCGCCGCGCGTGGTCGAGACAGCAACATGACATCCCGCCCTACCCAACGGCGTGGGGAGAGCGGGACGAGTTGGGCCTGGCCGGATGCTGGGGCCAGAGCGCAAATGGAGCGCACCCTTACGGCTGGCCGTGTATTATGACTACCTGCAGGAACATGTGTGCGTGCAGCAGTGCTTGGTGTGGGGAACATGTGTGAAAACTCGGCAGAGGATTCTGCGGAGGACTGTAGGATTGAGCTCTTTGAGTGACGTTTTTTGGGTTTTATTTCAAAACCAACAACATCAGAACAATCAGTAACACACACATTCCCCCCAAAGAGTCACTTCCCTGGCTGCTTTCGGCGAGGCTCCTGCACCTGGGACTGCCAAGACGGCGTCTGCTGGCCCCGCCGGAACCGTTGTCCTCCATCTCGCTGGTCCCGCTGATGTGGAGCCGAAGCGGGAGGCCGGCTCCGTGGAGCGGGCGGTGCAGCTGGACGTCTGAAGCTTCCGCGCCGTTCGTCCCATCCTCTGGCTGAACGGCCGGAGTGCGAGGCTGACCGAGGGTGGACCAGGTCTCGCACCGTAGCCGATAGTTCGGCCGTCTTCTGAGCCCTCTCAATGACGCCCCTAAGATGGGGACCAAACAGAACATCGGTGGTGATGGGGCCATCCAGCATCTCCCTTTGCAGATGTTCCGGAATGGAGGGCAGGGCCTTCAGCCAGATCGCTCGCTGGATGAGGGTCTGCCAGGCAGCGATGCGAGCAGAACCGGTGAGCACAGCAGCACACAGATTGAGGATGGCATCAGCAGTCTTAGTTATGACGGCTTTCGACTCCTCGGGAGCTTCCAGCTCCTCCATCATCTTGGAGACGCCGAAGGCAAGAAGGGCGATGTTATTCCCTGCAGCGCCGGTCTGAAAGGCACACTAATGTGCGCGGTCGGTGAGCCGCGTCAGCAGCTGGTCATGTTTTGAAGCGGGAACAGCTCGCGGGCCAGCGAGGTGGTTCTTGGCGCCGAACAGCGAGGCCAAATCCGGCTCTAGTGGAGGAACGGACGACCAGCCTTGGTCGGAAAACCCCTCGACCTTGGTGATGGGCGCATATGTGGAGACTGGCGCCTTGAGCTTGGCAGGCTCGGAGAAGGCGGCAGACCAGCAGCTCATAGCAGCGGGGAAGCGCGGCCAGACAGGGTCTGGACAGCGTGTCTGAGTTGCCCCGAAAATTCCCGCCAAATCATCCGCTTCAGGCAGGGCTGGTTCTGGCACAGCTAGCCCCTTGCGGGCTGCTGACGCAGAAATGATGGCGGGCAGCTCCTGGAGCAGTGCTCTTACTGCTGGCAGGGAGGAGCGAGAAGCCACTGGGGCAGAAGGACCCGCTGAGCGAAGCTCGTCGACCTCCGTTATGTCTAGGAGGGACGCCGCCTCATCGTAGTTTTCGCTGTCAGTGACGTCATCCATCCGGTTGAAGCCAGCCGGCTCCTGACCGGCGTCGAAGAAAACCAAAGCCTTGTCCAGCGGGTAGGAGTCAGCCACCGGAAATTCTTCGTCGGCGGCGGGAGTGAAGTACTCAACCCGGCGAATCTTCTCCGCCACGGGCAGAGCGGCACAGAACGGGCACGAGGCCTGCGGGGTCAAGGCCAGGCCAGCGTGGTGAGCCCCGAGACAAACCTCACACTTAGCGTGCAGGTCGCCGCTGGAAATGGAGCCCGTCTGGCAGGTCGGGCAGGGTCTGGTGTCGCTGGACATGGCTGGTAAGTCGTCTTCGGATAATTTGCTCTTTTGGGATAATATTTGCTCTTTAATAAAGCTCTCAAGCTTGGCATGAAGAGAAAAAGGAGGTGAGCAGTGGGGTCACTGCGGTTATATACCACGAGGGGGCCCACTATTGGTGGGCGTACATTTAAGCTCTTCATGATTGGCTGATGCGGAGATCATCCTTCCAATAGCAGCTAGCTTAAGGGCTAAGACTAGACGAAATAGAACCTGGTGTTCGCAGGCCTTCCAGAGCAGACCGGAGGAGAAGCGGAGGATTGCGAACAAACCATCAAGAACTTTCTCCACACCCACATGAAGATACCTGAGGAAATGGTTAAAAACATCACCTTTCATCGGGTACATTGCCTTGGAGCCAGGAGAACAGACAGCAGAAGATCTCGTCCCATCGTCGCTAAATTTGAGCACTTTAAGCAGAAAGATCTTGTTAAAAGCCAGGAGAGAGCTTAAAGGTAAAGACTACAGCGTAAACGATCAGTTTCCTAAAGAAATTTTGGATCGCCGCCGAGTTTTCTTCCCGCTGCGCGAGAACTTCATCCAGGATGGGATGCGGGCTGTGATCTCCGTGGATAAACTGTTTGTTGACGGTAAGATCTACAAAGAACGAGGAGTAACAGACTGGCTTTATTAAACAAACATCAGGTACAGCTTTATTATTATTAACAGCACTCACTGGGTTTGAACATGTCAGGATTTATAGCTGCTAGATCCATTTAGAAATGTTCACCTGTTCCCTCACCACCTCACACCCACAACACTTTTTATTTTCTTTCTTCTTTTTTCCTTTTTTTAACCTTTATAATTCCTTTCTTTCCCTTTTTTTATCTGCTACTGGGTCTTTACATCTGCATGGCACAATTTTATTTTCCCTCTTTCCACACTGCAGCACAAAACTTCTGCGCGCACGCACACACGCACACACACACACACACACACACACACACACACACACACACACACACACACACACACATATAGACTCCATATGCAGTCACACTGTTGGGCTTGTCTTCTTCTTCTTATTACTATTATTGTTTTTTTATTATTTATACTTTATCATTATCAGCATTAATATTTTTATATCAATATTGTATGAAAATAATTTAATAATTTATTATTGTTTTTTGCTACTTTTTTATTAATGTTGCAAATGATAATAATGATTATAATAATACCCTTATTATTTACTCTCTATTATTTACTATAAGATTAATGTATGTGTTTAATTACTTATTTTATCTCATACACATGAAGGTGTCATATTATAGCTACTGACACACACACATCGATGTGTGCACTAAGGTTTGTCTCATGGAACGTACACGGAGCTGGCTCCAGAGAGAAGAGATTAAAATTTTTTGATCAGTTAAAAAGAGTGCAAGCAAACTAGGGATGACCGAGTACACCACTATCTGTATCTGTTCAATCAACTAAATTATCTGTATCTGCATCTGTACTCGGAATGGGCGTGACATAACCCAGAAGTGGGCATGGTTTAACCGGAAGTGGGTGTGGTTTACATCAATATATTGTTTTAAGTCTGAAATTGATAAGGATTGATCAGAAGTTGATATGTGTATTGTTTATTTGAAAACTATTTACAGAGCAGCCTCAGAATTGAGATTAAATATTTTGATCACAATAGTAAAGAAATTTTTACAGAACAAGTGTTTCAATAAAATCAGAACATTAATATTTAAGTGCATGGATTATACATCTGAACCCATGCAGTAGGAACTAGGAAATGTGAAATGCTAGAACCAGACACAACTTTATATATAATTTTTTAAATTTTAATTTGATTAAACTGATTTTTTTCTTAACATTCTTGGCATTTTGCTCCACACAAAGTTAAACAAAACAATGTGGATTGAGGTGTGTGTGTGTCTGAGAGAGATAGAGAGGGTGAGAGGGTGAGAGGGAGTAAAAAAAAATTTAAGAGCCCGACCGGAGCGGAGGTAGTGAGTGACTGATGCAGCACGTTAGCTCTGTCTTGTCAAATGCACCATGTAAGTTACGAAAAAAGTCACTTTAAATATTCTACCGAAAAAGAGGCGAGCTGAAGAAAACCTGGGGAAAACTGAAAAAATGTGAGCAACAGTGAAGCAATCACAGTGAGATCTGTTTCTGTCTGTGTGTGTGTGCGTGGATGAGCCGGACAGACTGCGCTCCCGGACTGGCCAATCACAGAGCGTGAAGACAGTCAGTTACCCAATGAGGATTTTCCTTCAGCACGATTACAGATATTTACGAGTTTTACTCATTTCATGCTCGTACTCGTCAAAAATGCTTTATCCGTACCGGATACCCGTCTGAAACGAGTATCCGGCTCATCCCTAAAGCAGACGTAATATTATTACAAGAGACTCATAGATCTGCCGCAGATTAACTTAAAACACCTGAGTTTCCCAGCATGTTCTCTGCATGCTATAACTCTAGGCAAATGGGAGTAGCTATTTTAATACTCAAAAACATCAGTTTAACAGTATTAGACACAATTTCAGATCCAGAGGGTATATTTACAATGTTAAAAATATCTATACAAAACCAAAGCTTATGTATCGTCAGCATATACTGTCCAAATATTGATGGCCCTCAATTCTTTCATAATTTTTTCTCTGTACTCTCCGAACACTTGTACTGTCCACTTATACTTGGAGGTGATTTTAAATTTTGGATGGACACTTTAACAGACAGGCTCAGTACAGCATGGCTCAGCGCAATTGGCAATCCACTAACAAAGTTAAACAGTACATGAGTGATTATGGGCTTTGTGATGCATGGCGATCTCTTCATCCTAACTGTAGAGAGTATAATTTTTTTCTCACACGTCCATCACTCTCATTCATGTTTGAAATTATTTTCTAGTCAGCAGCTCATTGTTGGCTGACATTTCAGACACTGAGATACACCCCATAGCTGTCAGCGACCATGCTCCGGTTTCTTTAACTCTGGTAAACAAGAAGACAATCCCACCCAGCAAAAACTGGAGGTTTAATACATTACTGCTTAAAGACGAAGGTTTTATTTATTTTTTTAAAAAGGAGTGGGCTTTATATTTAGAACATAATGACCTGCCTGGAACATCAGCATCTATTCTCTGGGAGGCAGGAAAGGCAGTGATGAGAGGTAAAATAATCTCTTTCTCATCACATAAGAAAGAAAAAGAAAACAAACGTATTCAGGAGTTACAAGAAATCATTAAGTCTTTAGGGGCATCCACAGAAGAAGAGTTACTGAGCAAATTGCGTAAAGCTAAATTAGAACTTCTTGGAATTATTGACAAAAAGACACAATTTTTAGCACAAAGACTATGAATAGAAAACTTTGAACATAGTAATAAATCAGGTAAATTCTTAGCTAGCCAGTTAAAAATTAATAAAGAGAAAACTAACATATCTGCTGTTAAAGACTCAACCAAGAATATAGTTTATTACCCTGAAAGAATAAACAACACTTTCAAAGACTTTCACCAAACTTTGTACTCACCACAGATAAACCCATCAGATAACGAGATCAATGAGTTCCTTGACAGGATTACACTTCCTAAATTATGAGACAGCCAAGCTACAGTCCTGGACTCGCCACTAACATCAGCGGAGCTCCAGGAAGGCCTTAAATCCATGACTAATAGGAAAGCTCCAGGTCCAGATGGGTTTCCAGCTGAGTTCTACAAAGAATTCTGGATCATTCTGGCTCCAACATTTTTCAGAATGGTGAGGGAAATCGAAGAGAGTGGCAGATTACAGCCAAACATGAATTCAGCAAATATTAGTCTCTTGTTAATACCAGGCAAAGACCCTGCATTTCCTACCAGCTATGGCCAATTCCCCTTATTAATGTTCATCTCAAAATAATTTGTAAAGCCCTGGCAAAAAGATTAGAAAAGGTAACCCCCTTCATAATACACCCTGACCAAACTGGTTTCATCAAGGGTAGACAGTCATCCACTAATTCACGTAGACTACTTAATTTGATAGATTTCTCTTACAGTAGAAACAGAAACTAGTATATTATCTCTAGATGCAGAAAAGGCTTTTGATAGAGTTAACTGGAAGTTCTTATTTGTAACTTTACATAAATTTGGTTTTGGGAACTTCTTCATAAACTGGCTACAAACATTATACAGTTCACCAACGGCACGTGTCAGGACAAACGACCAAATATCAGCTAGTTTCTGTCTTCAGAGGGGGACCAGGCAGGGATGCCCACTCTCCCCCTCACTGTTTGCTATTTTTATCAAACCACTAGCGGCAGCAATTAGGCAAACAACAGATATTAAAGGGATAGAGTGTAAGAAAATAAAGCATAAGACCAGTCTTTATGCAGATGATGTTTTACTCTTTCTCCAGAATTCTCAATCCCCTCTCCCCCATTCAATAGAACTGATAAACTCTTTTTCAAGAGTTTCAGATTACTCTATGAACTGGTTAAAATCCACAGTTCTACCAATTAATTTCTCTTTTGTCAATTTGCTTAATACACAACTGGAGTCAGGGAATATATGGTATATATAATACCTGGGAATTAATGTCTCTCCTAAGCTCGAAGATCTAACCAGACTAAACTGCATCCCACTTTTAAAGAAAATGATAGATGATCTTGCAAGATGGAAATCCTTACCGATATCACTCATGGGGAGGGTTGCTACAATTAAAATGATGGTCTTACCCAGAATAAATTACTTATTATTGATGATCCCAAACAAACCACCAACTGACTGGTTTAAATCTCTGGACTCCTCAATTACTAAATTCCTTTAACAGGATAAAACCTCCACAAATTAGCTTAGAAACGCTTCAGAAGACCAAAGACAGAGGAGGACTGGATTTACCCAACTTTTATTATTATTTCTTAGCCAACAGGCTGCAATATATACCAAAATGGTTGCAAGATAACCCACTAGATTAGTCCTGGTTAGATATAGAACAGACACTTTGCAATACGATAGAGCTTTCAGACTTACCATTTATTAGCTCCAGTATAAGAAAACATGAAGGCTTCAAAAGTATTGGTATCAGCACCTCTCTGACAGCATGGTGGGAATATCTAAAAATGACAGCGTCTTCACTAGTACCATGCAGACGCACACCTATCTGGAATAATCCTGACATTTTGCAAAATAACCTAGTGATGAGCCTTCCGGACTGGAAAAATAAAGGAATCCTATACCTGGAACAGATATATGAAGGATTGGACTTCATCCCATTTAATAGAATAGTCTCCCAATTTGGAATGGATAAGAATAGCTTTTTAGAATATCACCAAATTAAATCTGTAGTCAAACAAAAATGAAAGCTCAATAAAATAGAATTGCAAACACCACAAAGGGTATTTGACTTCTATAATCTCAAACCCCCCAAACTACTGTCTAAAGTATATAAGACACTGTCCAAAATAGACAATAAAATTGCAATCCTTATTGAAAAATGAGAGGTGGATCTATCAGTCAGCTTTGACCAGAACTTCTGGTCCCAAACTTGTTTAAAAAACTTTTAAAATGATCAGAATCCCAATTTACAATCAATTCAGTACAAAATTCTACACAGAGTACACTATACAGGTCATCGGATGTCCAAGATGGGGTTTGTGTCATCTGACACCTGTACACACTGCACAAACAACATTCCTGACAATTATATTCACACACTGTGGTCCTGTCCACCTGTCCAGGAATTTTGGGGTAGAGTATGTGAGGATCTGTCAAAGTGTCTGAAATGTCATATCCCAACTTCCCCCTCTCTTTGTTTACTGGGAAATCTGGATGATGTCCCGAATTGAAGCATCTTTGGTTCACGTGGTTCTGACTGCCATATGCAATGCTAAGAAAACCATCCTCTTGAATTTAAAAAATAGGGAATCTTTCTGCATTAACCAGTATAGAAATCTTTTGTTAGATCATATTACACTTGATTTAGCCTCTGCTTCCACTTCAAATCAATCTCTCTGGGCTCCTTTGATTGGTTCCATCACATAGCGATGATGGGGGACCATTGATATTGTCCTGTGGGATGATGTGGGTGGGTGGGTGGTTGGGGGGTGGGGGTGGGGTCTGAGTTTGGAGTATCCTGATGTTCCCTGGAGGTGGGTTCACTGGGGGTGTCTGGGACTGGGGGGGCCGTTGCCCCCATCTGGAGGTGCTTGGGTTGCCTCAGGGGGTGGACTACTGGCAGTTGTGAGTGGGGCCCCTTTGAGGTCTTGGCGGCGGCCATGGCTCACTGCCTGGCAGCTGCATTGCCCCTGGGCGGGTCTGGGTGGGGGCCTGGGGGCTCGGGGTGTGGGGGTGGCCGGCCCCATGTGGGGATCTGGGCGGGGCCTTGGGGGTCGGGTCCTGACATGTATGCTGCTGGGATGAAGGCAGGAACATGCAGCAGTGCCTGGCCTGGGTTCAGGGGCCTCGGGTAGACCTTAGCTCCTCCGCTGTCCCATCACAGGGGAGGAGGAGGTCCAGGAGGAGGAGGACCCAACCTTACCTGGATGTCCTATGTCTTATATATTCTGGAAGTTGTGCAAATGCAGGGATGGGCATAGATATTCTGCTGGGGTGGGGCTGGGTTCGTGGCCTTGGACTCCGTGAGCCTCTGCAATGCTGCTGCTTTGGGCCCTGGCAGGATGGGCTGGGGTCTCCATACCCTGGGTGGCAATTTGACAACAGAGGTGCCTATTGGGGCCAGTGGGGGAGCTGGCTCCCTGGAGGGCTAAGCCCAACCAGCCATTCCTCCCCATCCCCGCATATTTCTCTCCTCCTGCTCCCTCACATTATCACACAAACATGCACATAGGGCCTTGGGGGGTGGACAAGTCAGGGAGTGCGGGTATGGACCCCATTCCTGTGGCAACCTGCCCCCCGATTTATTTGCACCTTATACTCTTTCACCGACGACATTCCACGCAAACACACACTTAGGGCCTTGGGATTGAGCACATTCAACGGCACTTGGCAGGGGGATATCTCAGCCTCCTCCCGAGTGCCGGTGCCCACTTCCAATTTTAAACTGCACTTAGACACTGAGGGCTGTGGGTGCAAGTGGGGTGGTGTGGTGGCATCAGCTGGCATAGGCCCGACAATGCCCGCACTGTCCGCTCACCACAGCCATGGAATTCACCTCATGAACACACAACACTATAATGGAGCAGGCGGAGGGAGACTAGGGGTCTTAGCACACCTCTGTTGTCGCTTGGCTTCCTGGGGCTGGAGGCTAGGAGGGAGATTTGGCCATCCGGTTGGGGTCTGGGGTAGTGGGTTGCTGTGCTCAGCGTTGGGTGGGGGAGCCTGCTCATCTGCACCCCAGCAGAAAGGGTCAAACTCTGGTAACCGGTGATAGTTGTACCCAATGTGCAGCAGTACCGGGACCAGAGTGAATAGGGTGTGTATGGGGAGAATGAGTGGGTGTCCGGCGTGCATTTTTGTTAGTCTTTGGTTGTATGTGCATGTGTGAGCATGAGGGAGGGAGTGTGTGACTGTGTTTGTGTATGACTGTATATGTCAGGTGGGCCTTTGACTCCTCTCTTCTCCTGGGACTTCTTTTGATTATATAGATCTTCGTCTCCCCTCCCCCTGCCACACCTGGCATGGAGTGTGGTGCCTTGGTCTGCCTGAGTGTTCGTGGCTCCCGGGTCAGGGGGTTTAAGATTTTTGACATCTGCCTGATCAATCCCGGAGGCTGCCTGATGGGGTCTGGGTCCCTGGGCTCTGCTGGGTACCCGGCGGGGGTTGTCGCCCCTGGGTCCCGGGTCGCTGGGTCCCAGGTCGCTGGGTCCTCGGTTGCTGGGTCCCGGGCTCGGCCGGCTAGGGGGTGGGAGGCTGCTGGCGGGCCTGTGGGCTTGCCTCTGATATCTCCTGGGACTCTGCCGGCTGCTAGTTGTGGCTCCCTGGGGCGATTCTCTGTGCCTCTCGAGGGGGGCGGGGGCCTTTCTGGTTGCAATCTCCTTGGGGTTCCTGTGTTCTGGGGCAGCGCCTTGATTTCTGGGACTTGGGGCTCCCCCCGTCTCCTACACATCTTTGGGGGGCAGATCTGTGGTCCCTCACACTCTATTGGACGCTCCTATAGAGAAACCTTACATAAACAAGCGCGTGTACACACACAGGTGCTCACATGGTGCTCTCAAAAGTATGGGCTTGGGCATGTTCAACACATGTGTTAAGGCTGTCGTTGCCACTAAATGCACCATGATTTATTATTGTGTGATTGTTCAGTTAAACAATGTTGATTTTATATTTCATCATCAGGTTGACACAGTGATAGCTTGCTCCTGATGTATTGTTGTGTGTCCCATTTTTTTCCTGTTCTTTCTCTTTCTGCAGGTATTGTATTATTGTTTATTTTTGTGGACACCCCCCCCCCCCCCAGAAGAAGGAGAAATTGAGTGAGTGGTGAAGAGAAACTTACCTACTACTTTTGTGTCCCCTAAAGTAAAGTAAAACCTCCTCACAATTACCTACTGTGTAATCAATGATTACTTAGTATCTAATCATTAACTACTATTTTTTATGACAAATAACAGATTTCTTAAAAATAAAAAAATTCCACATTTTTTAAAACTATCACTTCATGATAAGCTAATATTTATCCAATATTCAAAAACTATTCAGGATAGATGAGAATTGCAGAACTTTTTATTATAGAAATTATAGATTTTATAAAATTAAAATGGCCGAGAAAATAACTGAGATGTTAATATTTATTTTAGATATTACCCACAATGCTACTCTAACTGCCTATTATGGAAATACCTTTATTGTAGACAAGAATGTGAGACTAACCTTAACCCTTTAATGCCTGAATTCATTTTCAATTCTAAATATAAAATTCACTTGTGGGTTTTCTTTCAGGTACATGTGGTCATTTGGACACGCCTTTATGCTCTGGAGCTGTAAAACCCAGCCCACACTGTTTTATGACCATCTAATCACCACACCTGATCCTGCTCTTCAAGTTGGCTGGCCAGTGCTCTGCCTGAACAATCATTTTTATTGTGAACGTAAAGTGAATTTACTTTTATTTAATGAGCGTTTAAGTAAGCACGTTCATTCTGATGTTTTTGAACAGAACGTAGTAGTTTAATTTAGTTGGGGGACTCCATCTTCCTCTTCCTCCACTTTCAGATCTGACCACCTCTTTCAGTTTTTTCTTTATGTCAGCCATAATCGTGTCGCAGCTCTATCACACACATTGATTTCAACAGCATTGTACTACTCAATGGCAGTAACAAAAATGTAGTGCCTCTACCTCACCTACAAGCACGTCTGTAATTGTGCATTCACATATGGTTTGGCCCAGCCCTGGTAGGTTAATTTTGTTCACCTCTGGGTGATCGGAGAGTTTTCCATGTTCAGAAAAGCAGAAACTTTATGCAACCATGCATACGTTCTAGAGTTCTATAGATCGAAAAATTAGTTTGTGTAAGAAATGTTTTAGTTGAGCTAAAGTAGGGTTTTAGAAAGGATTCAATGCAAAGTTTAAAATGAGGCCCCTGGACCCTAAACTGGCTCAGGACGCTAGAGCACCATGCTTTTGGAGGAATTCTGTAACTTCATACATTTTCACATTAGTGGCTTTTTATTTACTCGTCAGTTTAGCAGTCGTGTGTGTGTGTGTGTGTGTGTGTGTGTGTGTGTGTGTGTGTGTGTGTGTGTGTGTGTGTGTGTGTGTGTGTGTGTGTGTGTGTGTGTGTGTTAGCACATTGAGTAAGCCCTGTTGCCTGTCCAGATAAATAAACAAGTTGCCTCTGAAGAATTACAGCAAAGTCTGCCCCAAAGCCTCTCCTTCCTCCATGTCTGATTGGTACCTACCTCCACCCCCGTCTCTTGTATTCCTGCCTGAGACTAAAACACACACCAGTTACTTATTTCCTGCTAGAGATTCATTACTTGATGTTGGTGTACTTTGAACGGTTGTTGTGGGCTTAATAAATTCAGACTCGCTTCTCCCACCCACTTCCCAGCTTCCCAGCTCAGCTAGTCAGGAGCGATTTTGTATGTGTGTGTGTGTGTGTGTGTGTGCATGCAAAGATGTGTGCATGCGTGCATGTACGTGTGTGTGTGTGTGTGCACGCACGTGCATGGGTGTGTGTGCGTGTGTGCATGTGTGTGTGTGTGTATGCATGTGTATGCATGCGTGCATGTGTTCGCACATGTGCATGTGTGTGTGTGTGCATATGTGTGTGTGTGCGTGTGTGTGTGTGCGTGTATGCATGCCTGCTTGTGTTCGTGCGCATGCATGTGCATGTGTGTGTGTGCATGCGCGTGTGTGCGTGTGTATGCATGAGTTTGTGTGTGTGCGTGCGTGCGTGCATGTGTGTGTGTGTGTATGTACGTGCGTGTGTGTATGCGTGTGTTTGCCCCACCTCCACACCTCCCCCTTCCTGGTAAAATGGTTGTTTCCATCCAGGTGAAAACTTGACCGTGTTGATTTTAAAAAGTGGTGAGTCTTGTTAGTATTTTATCTAATAAAGTTTAGGCTTAAGAGTTTTCCTCTCAGAAATAAAGTATGATTTTTCAGAAATCTGTAAAAGTAATTGTCTCATCATGTACTGTGATATAATGTAAGTAATACGTCTTTTTATTTATTTATATTTGCTAAGCACGCCCCCTGCCCCGCAGGGCTCCGTGCAATAGGAAACTGTGACAGAACTAACCAACAGCTTTAGACTACCACTTACTTGCTTCAAATTTGAGGAATACCTCGGCTGATGCAGAGTTGATAAACTTTTCACCCACAAGAAAGTCTCTGAAATATATGAAACGTCTCTAAATATATGAAAACACAACATGACATGAGAATAATAAGTGTAAAACAGCGTGTTTTAGCTCTTTTTGTCGGCTTCAGAAGCCAGTAGATAGTGCCATTGGATAGGAGAAATACTCTGGAAAGAGACTTTATCTTTTAAATAAGATGTATCATTTGTGAGTCGCTTTGGATAAAAGGATCTGCCAAATCAATAAACAGAAGAATGCCATGCCTTGATACCCTGACAACATCAGTCTGAATTTCATCCATTCAGTATCTTGTACCGCTTATTCCTCACTAGCGTCACTTATGTTTATGTATTTAGCAGACACTTTTGTCCAAAGCGACTTACAAGTGATAATCGGCATGTTGCCCTTGAGGCAAACAACAACAATAACAACAACAACAACAAACAATTTCCAGTCAGTCGTAGGTGGCAGTGAGGCAGCATGATGAATCATGCAGAGGAGGGAACAAGGAGTGGACGGTAGAGAGGGGGAACGGGTGCAGGGAGGGTGCTAGTTTAGAAGATGAGAGCAGGGTCTTCAGGAGTTTCTTGAAAATTGAAAAGGAAGCCCCTGTTCTGGTAGTGCTTGGTAGGTCATTCCACATTTGTGGAACGATGCACGAGAAAAGTCTGGATTGTCCTGAGCGTGGTGTAGGCACCGCTAGCCGACGATCCTGCGATGACCGGAGCGGCCGAGCCGAGACGTAAGCCTTTGCAAGAGGATTCAGGTAGATGGGAGCCGTACCATCTCGGACTTTGTATGCTAGTGTTAGCAATTTGAATTTGATGCATGCTGCTAGCGGTAGCCAGTGGAGCTCAATGAACAGAGGGGTGACGTGTGCTCTTTTTGGCTGATTGAAGACCACACGCGCCGTTGCGTTCTGGACCATTCGAAGAGGTCTCACAGTACAGGCTGGAAGACCAGTTAGAAGGGCATTGCAGTAGTCGAGGCGGGAGATGGCAGTAGATTGCACCAGGCGCTGGGTGGCATGTTGTGTTAGGTATGGTCTGATCTTTCGCATGTTATACAGTGCAAAGCGGCATGAACGAGCAACAGAGGCAACTTAATTCTGCCATGTTGTGGAGTTGCTATTGCTAACATTTAGCTTCTACTAGTTCAGATGTGCTCTGCCCTCTTCTGGACACTCAATCAACAACAGCCTTCCTTGTCATGAGCCAAGTCATGGGTGATTCCATGAATGCAAAGTGACAGAAGCCGTTTTTACAAACAATGCCGTCAATTGGCCGCACTGTTGTGGTGGCATCAGGGAGCATTAGGTCATGTATAAGTGGTCAGACCGTGGCGGTAATGTGGCACCATCATCTCCTTTTTAGTAAATATTATGAGATGGCGCTGCAGCAGTCCAGTTTGCCATCTCAGGTGATTTTGTTTAAAAAAGCAATACTTACAGCCCGTGTTTACTTTCATTTTCAATATAGTTGAGAGTTGAGAGAGGGAGTGAGTGCCGGACCTTGCATAGAGAAAGACTTCTGTATGGCTTCGAGGAGATTCTGGTCCACCATCCAGCACCTCAGGAGGGGAAAGCAGTGCGCTACCAACAGTGTTTATTGTGAGGACGGTGTGCTGCTGATCTCAGCCTAAGACATAGTGGATCGGTGGGCAGAGCACTTCAAAGACCTCCTCAATTCCACCAGCTCATCTTCAAGTGAGAAAACGGAGTCCAGGGACTTTGGGTTGGAATCTCCACTCTGTTGATGAGGTCACTAAGGCTGTCAAAAAGCTACTCAGTGGCTAGGCTCCGGGGGTGGATGAGCTCTGCAAGGAGTTCCTTAAGGCTCTGGATGTTGTAGGGTTGTGTTGGCTGATACAGCTCTGCAATATCGCGCGGACACCATGGGCAGTTCCACCAGATTGAGACCAACCGGTAGTCCCCCTAGTTAAAAAGGGGAACTGCAAGGTGTGTTCCAACTACAGGGGAATCAAAATCCTGAGTGGGAATGACTATTCAGGGCTTCTGGAGAGAAGAATAGAATGGAATAGAATAGAATTTATTGATCCCACAGTGGGGAAAGGCAGGCGTGCAGATAGGGTGGGGGATGGGGGGGATCTGTCCCCCCCAGATTCAGATTGACCCTGATCCGTCCCCCCCAACTAAGGCCAGAAAGAAAACAAAATCGGAGGTTAAGCGCTTGAAGCTCCTTTTTCCAATTACGTTGAATGCAGCATGACGTAAACAAACACTGACTCCAGAGGCGCCAAAGTGGTTTCTGCTAGGATGCAGGATGAAGCGAAAAAGGCAAGCAGCGATTACTGTGTATTTAAAAAAGACCAACAGTGTAAGTAGGCGGGTACGATCTGTCTGTTTATGGATGTTGGTTATCGTTTCAGTACATTGTTGTCAGTGTTGGGACTTACTCGTTATAAGTGCCAAAGCCTCATTGCTGACTTTAACAAGTCTCATCTACAAATACGATCCCTCATGAAGTTACAACTTTACACCAGATGATAGTGGAGATGTGTAACCTTCAGGCTGAGCAAAGTTTGGGAGTTTTTAGAGCTTGACAAACGCCTCCCGCCGAGAGGCTCCCAGTCGGGGAGAGGAGGGGCACAGCATGAAGAGCGCAAATATTAGATAAAACGTAAAATTGCCGGCAGGTCTGGTCTTTGTTGACTGATCACTTTGTCTGGTAATGACTGACTCTGATAATGAAGCAGAATATTGATTCTGATGATGAAATTCACTCATCCAGCCGGGAAGATTGACGCTGCTGCAGAGGTTTGTGGAGTTTACAAGCTCCAAACATCGGGTTTGATGTTGGTTTAATCTTCTCTGGGACCTGATGGATATTGAAACTATGGTAAAACACCGCTAACGTGACAGACGTAGAGACAATGTAAAAATAAGCCGTAAAAAGAGGCAGATGCCGATGCGTTAGATATGGAAGTCAAGTGTGCCACATTATCAAAAAAAAGTAAAATATGAAATTTTAAAAGAGCTATACATATTTATATATAAATAAAAACTGTCCAAATGTAATGAAAATTTATAAATAACGTAAAAATACGAAGGAACATCTGTTGGTCAGGCTGAAAAGTTTGGGAACTACTGCTCTAAGTGATAATTGAATTTTGTTTTTTTAAATATATTGTATGTGCAGTTTTTTAGGGTTTTTATGTTTTCTGTAAAGATCGGTGTGCTGAAAATCAGTTAATGTTTTGCATAAAGCATGAGGTTTTGGATTGGGAGAATAACAGTGCGCCCCAGGGCAGCTGTGGCTACATCGTAGCTCATCCCCATCCGTGTGTGAATGTGTGTGTGAATGGATGAATGATACACTGTAGTGTAAAGCGCTTTGGAGTCCTTACTCTGAGAGGCGCTATCAAGTGCGGATCATTTATCATTTATAGTGTTAATCAGGTAGAGCCCGGGCACTGGTGGGGGTTTCTGCCCTCCGCCACTGGGCGTCATGGGCCGGTGTCTTGGCTGCTGCCGTGGATCTGTTACTGTCAGGGCAGATGGCTCCGCTGATGATGTGTCGTTCATTACCTGACCCATCTGAACTCAGCCTATTGTTTCCTTTGGTGTTCACGTGTGTGTGTGTGTGTGTGTGTGTGTGTGTGTGTGTGTGTGTGTGTGTGTGTGTGTGTGTGTGTGTGTGTCTGTGTCTGTGTGTGTGTGTGTGTGTCTGTGTGTGTGTGTGTGTGTGTGTGTGTGTGTGTGTGTGTGTGTGTGTGTGTGTGTGTGTGTGTGCATGGACGAGTGTGCGGGTGACTGTTTGTCCACTTTGGAAGTTGGGTGCGGGAGGGGAACTGTAATTGTTAATTGTTTTATACTTGGGGAGAGGGGCTGGGATGGGAGTATGGGATCTATGGGGCCATTTTAATCTGTAAAGCACTTTGAGTTGCTTTTTTTTGTATGAAAAGTGCTATATAAATAAAATTGATTTGATTTGATTTGAAAGAGCTTGTGTTGAGTTCTAACTCATCTAACATTCAGGACACATGAAGAACACGGCTGGATTAAATCTACTAAAACGCCTAAAGGCTGTTTATGAAGTTACTCTCTAAAAGAATTTAACTAGTGAGTCTCACACCAATTATTTTCACACATGCTGGTACGTTTTGCCGTGTAGGAAACCCTCAACACGCTGTTGACACGTGACCCTGAATCGGCACTCATTACCATAAAGAAAAGGTCCTTATTATAAACCATTACGAATCAGTCAATACCTCGATGGCTGGGATAGAAATATGCTGGGTATTCAATCTGGGTTACTAGTCTGAGTCCACATCAGGATTAAGCCTGGCTCATACTTCTCCGTCACCTGGGGAGTGTTTCAAAGCAATTCCTCTCCAGGACAACAGAGGGCGTAGTGCTTTCCTGTCACCATAACTCATGTATCCAGCCCAAGAGTGAATTTACTCATTTGTTTATGTATTTCACAGACAAATTTGTCCTTAGTTCTCCTCCTTCTCTAAACCCAAGTTTCCTGTCCTTTCCATCCACGAATTAAAGGTTTGCTTCATATGTTTGTTCTCCTTCAGTCACGGGTGAATAAACATTTATAATTTTAGACTTTTTTCCATAATCCTGTTCCAGATCTGCCGCTAAATATCTTTGTACTTTCTGATGGGGCAACGGCGGTGTTGTTGAAGGAGAAGGAGAAAGGTTGGGCTCGTCACTCTCTGTGAGTCTGTTGGAGAGCCCTTGTGCCAACGCATAGCGACATTGTGAGTCTCCACACCGACGCAGACGAAGAAGTGTAAATTAGGCTTTAAGATGCTGTGTTGAGGTGGAGGTGAGGACCCATCATGTGAAAGGAGGTGATGGAACAGTAGTAATGTTGGGAGAAGCAAAGAGCAAGAGCTCTAGGAGAACCCCAAAAACCAAAAGCATCACATGACCCCTGCCTTTAGAGGATATCCCAAAGAAACCCCTTCCCAGACCTGGTGGGGGGCATCTATAAGGATGGATCAGGGGAAAGGGGTGCTGATAAAATCCAGGAACACGTGAAGCTCATCCTAGGTAAAGAACCCTTAGAGAAACAGCCTCTAGAACCCTCTAAGCAACAGGAACCGGGATTTGGAATAGAATTGGAGATAGGTCTACCCTGAGCCTCCAACAGTCAGCACAGGAGCAGCTCATGGTGTCGGAGGATGAGACAGTCCATCCAACCCATTAAGGACCGCTCTTTAGTGATGATGAGGAAGTCACAGCTCACATTGTCTGGGTTACAGGTGTGAAGAGGAATATCCCCCTTCCAGATGGACTCACAAACTCTAACCGTAGGAGGAGTAGTCGTGTTTGGGGTGTTTGAAGATGGAAGCTCCTGGAGTCGACACAGCGATGTGTGTAATTCAGATTTTTTCCTCTGAAGTTTAGCGTAACAGTTGCAAATGTGATTATAGTGTGATGTGAAATAAATCGGGAATCTTCTCTCCGCGTGGAGGCTTTTGACTTCGCTTCCACAGAGAACTGTGCTCATGAATATTTATAATGATGTTGTGTAGCATTCCATTTACACTTCCATTCTTACAAAAAGACAAAGTCATTACCACCGCCTGTATTTCTATCAAAATGTTATTTCTTTCTGAGATAAATATGGCTTTTCAAGCACCGTCAAAAGAATGGCAAAAAGCTGCTCGGCTCTGACGGGGCTAACCCTGTACTTGTCTCAGAAATTCATTTTCTCCTGAAGGCATTAAGACTCGGCCTCCGTCTCTGCAGGGCTTCATTATCAAGCATGACTTTTGTGGCTGTTGAAGAGATTCGACTGTGATGTGTTACGTTATTCAAATTGTAATGAGGCTTTTTCCCATGAATTTCTCCCTCCTGTCTCTTCCTTCACCTTCTGTGAGTGTGTTTCGTGCTCAGCGATTCCTCCGTCCGCCTGTCCTCTCCTGGGCTCAGGTGTACTCACCATCAGCAGGACCTCGTCATCTTTAATTACGAGCTCAGCTCTGATCACAGGCTAATGGGCTGAGAAGAGGAAGAGAGAAAGGATCTCTGGAGATGCTCCTATTTCCTTCTCCTCCCTCCGACAGAACCAGTCTTGTTTTCTCTTTTCCATTCTCCATCAGATGAACGATCTGAGGACATTCATGAATTAGACTCCACTGTTACATCTCACACGTCCTCGGTCATCCTTGTAGCAAAGCCGTGCTCATTTCATGCATGTTGCACTGACGAGCTCATCTGGTTACCACGGTGACGACTCGCATCCTGAATGGCTCTGGTGAAGCATGACGAATAATTTAGTTTTTTCAGGTGATGAATTTTAGATTACTCTAACCCAAACTGAAGCAAATCATCACATTGATTTCCGTTCTGGCGCCAGACGTGATGTTTTGGTCCAGACTCCTCTATGATGTTACAGAGATGTCATCACTGCAGCGCCAGCTCTGACTATAGCACAGAAAACACTTGCTGTCCCACTGATGTCCTAATGGAAACCTAGAGAAAAACATTCTTACAGTCACATAGGTGATTAGCGAGGCTAAAGTTCGATGGTCACACTCCAAACACAAAGCATTTTGTACATGGATCAGCAAGACTCTGGAAATTATTCCAAAATAAAGTTGTTGTTTGGAAAGTTGAAGATCCACATCACTGATGAGCTGGAGGAACATAATAATGTTGTCGTGTCATGGGGAGTTTTGCTCCACAGGTGAAGCTAAAAGCTGCTTCAGCTGGCAGAAGCTGAACCCTGATGACACCTGCTCCAGGTGACCTGAAGGTCACATGACCTGAAAATCACTCACCATGACATCATTTCTCACACAGAAGCTCAGAAAGAAATCTGCTTTCCTCGTGTTGGATTTCCACTCAGAAGAAGCTTTCTGAGACCTTCGATGTTGTTAGCCTAAACAAGAATGCTTTGAAATGATAACAGCAGCTTTACGTTATTATTTGTTTAAAGAACAGCTTGATGACCAGCTGAGTGTGTGGTTTTCAGTATTGTAACAAATGATGGTGGGTGTGAGTGAACTCAAAATGATGAGACGTTACAGTGAGTGAGAGATTGTGGCTCACCAACAATCGAGGTTCATGAAAGAAGATTATTATTAATATTATTATCCTGTTGAATTCCTGCTGTGGTCTAAATCACTCTGGGGTCATTTACAGGTTGGTTTAGCTTCTGAAGGAAGCTGCACACAAAATAAATCCTGTTAAAATAAATCATAACTCAATAACCCAAAGCATGGTGGTTACTGTAGGTTTTTGCACCAGTACTGATTTAGTTTATGTTCTCATTTGGAATCTAAACAGTTATTCTCTACTTTACATCCCTAAAAAACAGATTTTGAGTATTATTTTCTCTTTTTTATAAACATTTCTACCTTTTTTTCTAGACATTTTGATCTGACCCCTCCCTTTTTGTCTGTGAGTGACTGAAACACCTATGTTGGTTTCTAATCTTTTAGATTTTATTTTCATTGTTTGCACTGAATCGTTCAAGATTCTCCAATCATTCCACATCGCCTTCTTTCCTTTTCTTCTCCTCCTTTGTTTCATCTTTTCAGCTTTATGATCATCTGGCAGTGGAGCCCAGGCGTGGCTCCTCCACATCTACATGTGCACATGCGTTGCTTCTCCACATACATGGTATTTACACTCAAAGACAAGATGAAATAACAGCACAGACGGTTGCTGGAACCGCACACGGTGATTGCTCACACTCTCAGGTGTTCCTTTGTGCCATGCCCCGCAATCAGCTGAGTGAAGAAGGCCCAAATCTTTGATCCTACTTCACTGTGTGATCAATCAGACGCACAGAAAGCATGCTGGGAACAAAGACAGAAGGTTGTTGTTGTTGTTGTTGTTGTGTGTGTGTGTGTGTGTGTGTGTGTGTGTGTGTGTGTGTGTGTGTGTGTGTGTGTGTGTGTGTGTGTGTGTGTGTGTGTGTGTGTGTGTGTGTGTGTGTGTGTGTGTGTGTGTGTGTGTGTGTGTTACACCCCCCACCTGTATCACAAGCAGAAAACAGCATCTTCACAGCAACTAAAGCGACTGAAAGTCATAACCTGAAACGTGCGCTGCGCACATGAACGAACGTGAGTGACCAATCACAGCAGAGGGATGTGAGACGATTCTAACAAATCCATCGGCAAAAGAAACTGATAATTGCAGATATTTAAAACTTATTTTCTGTTGAACCTCTCATTCTGGGTGAGGTAAACCACAACAGCTCTATTTAAGGAGCCATAGATACACACACCACCACCCACGACCCGGTTCTGTGCTCCACAGCTGCTAAACAACCACTAGTTGGAAAACAAAGTGAAGAGATATAATTATGGCACATCTTATGATATATTTTCAGTGCGGTAACCTTCCTAAACGGTCCCGTTGGAACACTCAGAGCTGGTTCAGATTTTCTCCAGGTGCCCTCTGCAGCAGGTGGTTTCAGCTTGCGTGTGTGTGTCCACATATGAAAATGTCAGAATGAGTGTGTGTGTGTGTGACACCATGCTGCTTTGGAGCTGTGCTGGGTTGTACTGCTATTTGTGTGAGTTTCCCAGCCATATGGCTTTCAGTTTAGCTCGATGATTGGGCCAGGAAGTGCAGGTTAAGACGAGTCGCGGTGAAAGCCAGAAATGAATTAAAAGCGGGAGCGTGTGAGCCATCTGCTCCATCTGTCTGTTAGCGAGCTGCATCCCGACTCCTCTATCACTGCGCTGGGAGGAAAAAACTGGCAGACAATACAGATGGCGGAGCAAATCGGATGAACGTTGATCAATTATAGAGCTGACGCTTTGACCTTTTCACAGGGACAGAAGTGACGAGGAGGCACGGCAGGAGGTCAGGGGTTTCCACCATCACCTCTGTCTGTCTCTGTTTCATCAGCAGCTCATAAAGGACCGTCCAATGGTAGCTGTTATTATACAGACACTAGACAGGAGAACTAACTCTTTACAGCCACACATTTGTCTTTTATGTTTAAAAGGCACAGACCATGAGTAAATAAACAAACCTAAACATCCGTGGTTGGTCTACATGGACTCTGAAACAAGCATGTCTCGAAGCCCAGACACCTAAACACATCAGGAACCAAGCAGAGTAGCTCGGCAGGGGAAGAAAACCATAAATCCTAAACGTTTTAAGGTTTTATCAATTAAAGACGGATTGGTTCAGCATCTGCAGTGATAAGGACGTTGAACCAATCTGTCGTGGTGAAGAGGGAGCTGAGCCAGAAAGCCAGGCTCTCGATTAACCGGTCGATCTACGTCCCAGTCCTCACCTATGGTCATGAGCTTTGGGTAATGACCAAAAGAACGAGATCACGGATACAAGCGGCCAAAATGAGTTTCCTCCGTAGGGTGGCCGGGCTCAGCCTTAGAGATAGGGTGAGGAGCTCGGACATTCGGGAGGGACTCGGAGTAGAACCGCTGCTCCTCCTGATCGAAAGGAGCCATTTGAGGTGGTTTGGGCATCTGGTCAGGATGCCTCCTGGACGCCTCCCTGGGGAGGTGTTTCAGGCATGTCCTGCCGGCAGGAGGCCCCCGGGTCGACCCAGAACACGTTGGAGAGGTTACATCCCCAGTCTGGTCCGGGAACGCCATGGGGTCCTGCCGGAGGAGCTGGCGGAGAAGGCCGGGGAGAGGACGGTCTGGAGCTACCTAGTTGGGATGCTGCCCCTGCGACCCGGACCCAGATAAGCGGAGGAAGATGACAACGACTACGATTAAAGACAAGCTTAAAGGAACAATCGGACACAATTGCAGACGTATCAGACCAAAGTAACTTAAATCCTAATCACGTAAATATTCTGCGTGCATGTAAACCTTGTTTCATTGCATAGCTGTTATTTATCAACTATTAACCTTTATCCCTTGCCCAACATCAAAGCATTTTTTTGTGCTGACACGTGCACTTTTGTGAATAACTTTGGCTATGTTAATGCAATTTATCTAATTTTTGGGGAGGATGTGTATTTTTGAAGGAATTACTAAAAATACTTAGAAAAAATCTTCAACTCCCTTTATTATAACGCAGAAATGTTTTTACAGCGTTAAGCATCTTTCTGCATTTTTTGTGCCCTTGACTTCCATGTAAATCATGTTTTATAATAAGCATTAATATTAGCATAATTTAAAAAACAACATTATTCTGTCTGTGTTCCCAGACCAGTCACACATTCAATGTTTAGTTTTTACCATTTTCCACTAGATGGTGTGTTTTCTCCATATATAGCAGGGCAATGATCGACACTGCATTTAAATTAACTGATTCTGCTGTATTTCTTTACCTCTGACTCTCCATTATAATACATATTTTGCACACAAAAAATGGTTTGTGTGTTATTTAGAGACTCCATGCAACAGTTTACATGTGTGTGTTCTGAATTTTTGGTAATTGTGTTTTTACAGTGTGCCTTAAAAAAATAAGCCTTTACTGAAAGTTGTCACGAACTCCTCCAGCTGACTGCATTCCATTCATTCCTGCCACCAACGTGGCGACTGACGTCATCACGCCGGCACTACTTAAGGAAGTGCCGGCGTTTCATTCATTGCTCAGTCATCGTTTCTCACCAGACTTTGTATCGAGTCTCCAGGCTTACCAGCCCTCAAAACACTCAGACTACACCTACAGGAGATAACCACGCCGGCTATCTCCGTCTCTCCGCGTCTGGGCAACAGAACTCTCAGTCACGCTTCAGATCTGCCAACGAACCTGACAGGATGACTGAGCCCCAAGTTGACCCAGCGGAGTTCGCGCGTTTGCGTGCCGAAGTGGCTCAACAGCGCGCAATCTTGGATCAGCAGACGGCAGACATGAACCAGCTCCGTGCCATAGCTGATCGCCAAGCCACAAAGATTGAGTCACTCACCGAGCTAGTACTCCAGCTGACCACCGCTCTGCAACGTCAGACCGCAGCTGTTCCTGACAGGATGGAACCACGCCTCAGCCTTCCAGAGAAGTGGGACGGAACCAGGGGATCCCCGGAGGGCATGTTGGCGACCCTGGCCATGACTTTCGAGTGCCAGCCGGCACGCTACCCCACATCCTGCTCTCGTGTCGCCCTGCTGACCTCACTGCTGACAGGTCGAGCCGCTGAATGGGCGGCGGCTCTTTACAATCAAAAATCTCCTGCCTGCAATGACTATGAGACTTTTGTAAAGGAGATGAAAAAGACTTTTGTGCACCCCAGCAGCGAGGTCTCGGACGAGACGCGGCTGCTTCAGCTTCGCCAGGGCTCCCAGACGGCGGCTCAGTACACCTCTCGCTTCCGGACGACAGCAGCTCGGTTGAGGTGGGATGACGCCGCCCTAAAGGCCGTTTACCTGGAGGGACTGTCACCGAGAATCCGGGAGGGCATGATCGGGCACGAGGTCCCAACCTCCCTGGACCTGGCAGTGGATCTGGCTCTCCAACTGGACCGCTGCATCCTGAACCGGCCGAGCACCATGTCAGCCCCCGTACACACCAGGACGTCACCCCGCCGGCCGGCTCACCAACCGACGGAGGAGCCGATGCAGCTGGGACATCTTCCCCCTGAGGAACGGGCACGGCGCTACCAGGAGGGAAGATGCGCTTACTGTGGGGATTTGGGTCACCACCGTGGCACGTGCCCAAAACGACCGGGAAAAGGTCCCTCCGGGTCGGAGTAGGAGCTGTCCCGCCCGGAGTCTCCACTTTTCCGGCTCCACACCGAACCACTCTCCCGGTCTCCCTCCACCTGGACCAAGGCCCGACCAGACTGGAGGCACTTTTAGACACTGGGGCTGCGGAGTGTTTTATCGACCACGGACTGGTTACTCGGCTCAAGATACCCCTCACCGCCCTCGACCGACCCATTCCCGTGACCTCTGTGGACGGCCGGCCCATCATGCCGTACCCTCTCACCCACCGAACTCAGGGTCTCCACATGACTATTGACCAACACCGGGAGACCCTCCACTTCCTGGTCATCCAGGCTCCGGCTACGCCTCTCATCCTAGGTCATTCCTGGTTCTGCCGCCATGAGCCTCACATCTCCTGGTCCACCAGTAAAGTCCTGGCCTGGGGCACGGGTTGTCATAACCACCGGGACTCCCCTGCACCTCGGGCAGCAGCAGCTCCTCCCAAAGACGTAGACCTGACGCTCATCCCTCCTCAATACCACGACCTCGCTCAGGTCTTCGCTAAAGAACCCACTACCAGGTTACCTCCTCACCGACCCTACGACCTGGAGATCAGGCTCCAGCCCGGCACCACCCCCCCTCGGGGTCGCCTGTTCTCCCTCTCTCCGGCGGAAACCCGGGCTATGGACAATTACATAACTGATGCCCTGCAGAAGGGATTCATCCGTCCCTCAACGTCCCCCGGGGCCGCGGGGTTTTTCTTTGTTAAAAAGAAGGAGGGGGATCTCCGGCCCTGCATAGACTATCGAGGGTTAAATAAAATAACGATCCGGGACCGCCACCCTCTCCCTCTCATGGGCACCGCTCTGGACGCCATCACACAAGCCGCAGTGTTTACTAAACTGGATCTGCGCAGCGCCTATAACCTCATCCGTATTAAGGAAGGTGAGGAGTGGAAGACCGCTTTTATCACGCCCACTGGCCACTATGAATATTTGGTGATGCCTTTTGGACTCTGCAACAGCCCCGCCGTCTTCCAGCGGTTCATTACAGATGTGCTGAGAGACATGTTGGGTCGCTGGGTCTTTGTGTATCTAGATGACATCCTCATCTACTCCCGCACGGCCGAAGAGCACATCCGTCATGTTCGAGCTGTTCTGTCCCGCCTCCTGGACCATGGACTTTACTGCAAACTGGAGAAGTGTGCGTTTCACCAGGAGTCCACCTCCTTCCTGGGTTTTACCATCTCCTCCCAGGGCCTGAAGATGGACCCCCAGAAGGTTCAGGCCGTAGCTCAGTGGCCTCTACCCACGACCCTGAAGCAGCTGCAAAGCTTCTTGGGTTTCTCGAACTTTTACCGGAGGTTTATACGCAACTTCAGTTCCCTCGCAGCACCTCTGACCTCACTCACCAAAACCACCAATCAGCCTCGCCCGTTTCGCCTTACTCCAGAGGCTGTCAGTGCTTTCCATGAGCTGGTCGGACGTTTCACTAAGGAACCCATCCTCCTCCACCCGGACCAGACCCGGCCCTTCGTCGTGGAGGTGGACGCCTCGGATGTGGGAGCGGGGGCCGTTCTCTCGCAACGGGGTCCAGACTCTAAGCTCCACCCATGTGCCTACTTCTCCCGGAAGTTTTCCCCCACACAGCAGAACTACGGGGTCGGCGACAGAGAGCTGCTGGCAATAAAGTGGGCGCTGGAGGAATGGAGGCAGTGGCTCCTGGGGACCACCGATCCCTTTCTGATCTGGACCGACCACCAGAATCTCATTCATCTACAGACTGCCCGCCAGCTCAACCCTCGTCAGGCTCGGTGGGCCCTCTTTTTCGAGCCGTACCACTTCCATATCGCCTACCGGCCCGGCTCCAAGAACCTCAAGGCGGACGCTCTCTCTCGGCGTTTCGCACCAGATGCCGGCCCCCCGGAGCCTCGGACCATTCTACCGGCTCAATGCTTCCTGGCCTCCCTCCAATGGCCGTTGGAGCAGTCCATACAGGCGGCACTTCCTGGCGATCCAGCGCCGCCGGAGACCCCACCGAACCGCCTCTACGTTCCCGCCTCCTGCCGGCAAGAGGCGCTCACGTGGGGGCACTGTTCACGGCTCGCGGGACATCAAGGGCAAGCCCGTACCCTCCAGTTCCTCCGTCGGGCTCTCTGGTGGCCGTCCATGAGGAGGGACGTCCGCGAGTTCACAGCTGCATGTGATGTGTGTGCTCGATCCAAGTCCTCCAACCGACCCGGCGCTGGAGAGTTGCAGCCTCTCCCTGTGCCCAAGCGGCCGTGGTCACACATCGGGCTGGACTTTGTCACGGGACTGCCGGCGGTCGACCACCTGGACACTATATTGACTATCACGGACCGTTTCTCCAAGGCCGTGCACTTAGTGGCCCTGGCCGGCCTCCCCACGGCCAAGAGAACGGCCGAACTGCTCCTGGAACAGGTGGTGCGGCTCCATGGTTTCCCTCAGGACGTGGTTTCCGACCGAGGACCCCAGTTCGTCTCACGCTTCTGGAAAGCGTTCTGTCGCCTGGTCGGTGCTTCCACCAGTCTGTCCTCTGGATACCATCCGCAGACAAACGGACAAACAGAGAGAGCTAACCAGCAGCTTGGACGCTACCTGCGCTGCTTCGCTTCGTCCCAGCCGACCACCTGGCCCCGCTTTCTCCTGTGGGCGGAGCTGTCACACAACCTCCAGACCTCCTCAGCCACGAGTCTGTCTCCCTTCGAGACCTGTTACGGTTATCAGCCACCTCTGTTTGATCATCAGGTGCCCGAGGTGGAGGTCCCTGCTGCCCAGACGCTGGTCCGCCGCTGTCGGCTCGCCTGGATCCGGGCCCGTGCGGCCATCACCCGGGCCAACACGGAGTATGCCCGTCAGCATCGCCGCCGCCACCGGCCTGGCCCCGTCTTCCGGTCTGGCGACCAGGTGTGGCTCTCCTCCGCTAACCTGAGGATGCCGGCTGGCTCCCGGAAGCTCACTCCTCGCTTCCTGGGTCCGTTCCCCGTCCTTAAGGTCATCAATCCTGTCACCTGCCGTCTGCGCCTCCCGGCTACTCTCCGGATCCACCCGGTCTTTCACGTCTCCCAGCTTAAGCCGGTGATCTCCTCTCCTCTCCACCCTCCACCGGTCCGGGTGCCTCCGCCCCGCGGTGTTGAGGCGGATCGCACCTACACGGTCCGCAGGATTCTGGACGCTCGCCGCCGGGGACGAGGTTGGCAGTACCTCGTGGATTGGGAGGGGTACGGGCCTGAGGAACGCTCTTGGGAGCCCACGAGCTCGTTTGTCGACCCTACCCTGCTGACTGACTTCTGGGCCCGCCGTCCTGGGACTTCGGGAGCCGTCCCTCGAGGGGGGGGTCCTGTCACGAACTCCTCCAGCTGACTGCATTCCATTCATTCCTGCCACCAACGTGGCGACTGACGTCATCACGCCGGCACTACTTAAGGAAGTGCCGGCGTTTCATTCATTGCTCAGTCATCGTTTCTCACCAGACTTTGTATCGAGTCTCCAGGCTTACCAGCCCTCAAAACACTCAGACTACACCTACAGGAGATAACCACGCCGGCTATCTCCGTCTCTCCGCGTCTGGGCAACAGAACTCTCAGTCACGCTTCAGATCTGCCAACGAACCTGACAAAAGTAGAGAATCTGCTCAATCTCAAAATGGCATTTTGAGATGTGTCACTCTGTGTGTGCTTGTGCAGGCATGCATGCATGTAGGGATCAAAGTACTTTACAAATCTTCAAAAGACAAATCTGTGATCATTATTTGGAGTGGTTGTGCAGGTGTGGGCAGGGGTGTGTGTGCGTGTGTGTGTGTGGGGGGGGGGGGGGGGGGTTCTCATGCACACTGTTGAAATCATGAATATTCGTCAAAGGCATGCCACATACAAAAACAAAGGTTTTTCTGCAAAATTTCAGATACTCACTCACAATTTTACTTTTGCAAATTGTTATTTCAACAAGGACAAAGCATTTGCATGGATGAAAATTAAGCTGAAGGCTGAAAAACTTCAAAGGCGTACATATGTTTTGCAAAACAAATTCCTGCAGAGCTGAGTTTGTTTACATGGAGTTGGGGTCAGTTTACACAGGTGCACCAATTGACTAAAAGTACATATGAGACTCAGATCCGAATTAATTTCTTTCTGCCGCAAGCATGAGAAGAAGTTTGAAAGCAGATCAACCCCTGACATCAGGATTCTCTTTCGGCCTCACATTTCCACCGTTGTGGGATCACCCGCTTCGCGGACAGCTTCGATTTTTTTTTTAACAAGAACAATCCTTGATATAATAATTAAACACACTAATATAGAGGGAAGGAGAAAGTATGACAACTGGACGGATGTTGACGACATGGAACTCCGCGCATTCCTATGCACCCCCCAACAATAAGATGTATCTATAGCCAGGAACCTGACCAACTGGACAGCATTCTGTAGCCCTCTGCTGACCAGAAACTACACTCAACAGTTTTGTGGTTTGAGTAAGAACACCAGTGGGAGGTCTGAACCTGTTTATGGCAATAGTTATTTACAGTGCATGTAGGGTAATTGTTAGATTTTTCAGTTTATCGATCATCAATAAAAAGCACAAGAAAAAGAAGAAATTACATTTTTTTCTAGCATCCCAGGATGCACCAGACAAGGAAGTAAAAGTAAGAGAATAATCCCCGCGAAGCGGCTCCTTTTTGCGCACATCTTGTTACTCGTGCAGCTTTCCTCTCTCTCTAAGCTACATAATGATACTTTTTACCAATTGAATATGTGAGACTTCCACCAACAGCAAAAGGATCTCATGTTTTTGTGGGGGTTTTTTATGTTCACAAGCACATTCCCTCTCACGGATTACTAAACTGCTGTTTTGACAAGTTATAAGATTGTCTAAAAATAGGTCGTTTTTTTAGTTTAGTATAACTCTGCTTTTACGTTGCCTATTAACAAAATTTAAAAACTGGGGTGTAGTTTATGATCTCCTTTTTAAAGCTGAATTGCAACCGAAACTCAGGGAGGCGAAGTCTTGCTGCTACAGTGTCCCAAATCAGACCTGTTCAAAAGACGCGGATATGCGTCCACGGACCCCAGAGGGTTAATAAAACACAATTCAAATCACACTATTTTCTTAGGCCTATTAATAACACACATATGATTTTGTTCATGTGGAAAGTTTATGTGGTTAAATCCAACAACTAGCGGTAAACACATTCTGAACTTCAACGCAGCGCATCAGCGCTTGAAGCGGCGTTGTGAGCAGCTGCGACCCAAAAAGTATCAGAACCGCTCACGGCGCATGCGCAATCCTGCATCAACACCGCTCGCCCGCCATTTCCCTAATAACACACGCTGTTCGTTTTTATTTCTACACGCTTTTTTACTCACAAAGATTGTCAAGAAAGCGTGCTTGTCGTGTTCATGTCAAATTAAACCGATCACAAAACACAGATTTACTTTCTTTATTTCGTTTTCCTCATCCAACCCCCGTAAATCCCTGTGTGTCCTCCTGCAGCACTCCCGGTGTACGCCCGGCTTTAGTAGGAGGGAGCTTTGTCGCACATGTCTCATTGAAAATGAATGGAGGAGAGGCGAAGTTGCCTCCCGTGTGTCGAGCCCATTAGAAGAGCACGAGCCGTCAGCGCACGCAATGAGGAAGTGCACGTGCGCTCTAAACCAGGTCTGAACCAGGACTAGACCAGTAAAGTGAAGCATGCTTTTGGGTGTTTATAATTTTCACAATGTCTGATTTGCACTGATACGTTCCGAGTCCAGAGCCCGCACAGATGTTTTACCAGTACGTTTTACCGCACCCCCGCCCGCGACCTATAACCCGGTGCGCCTTTTGTATGTGTTAAATACCAAAAAGACACCTGTACCTGAAGCTGCGCCCTATAACACGGTGCGCCCTATGGTCGTGAAAATACGGTAGGTGTATCTTTTATAACCACAGGATTCTGAGATACTATATTTTTCACATAAAAACAGATTTGTATCTTCAGCACAAGTTTAGACTAAATCCAAAGGAAATTCAGATTTCCCAACTTTCACCCAGCATTCAAATGCACCATGTACGCATGAATCAGTCGGGTTAGAAAAGAGTCTTAAAATGATTTTTGTATTTGTAAACTGATCTGTGTGTAATGCAGTTTTGTCCGTGTGTACCAGGGGATTTGTTTGTGTGTGTTTAATGATTTGTATGTGTAGAAGCTGAAGTTACACACGGAAATGTAAACACAAGATACAAATCAAGAGTTACACATGCTTAGATCTACACACACACACACACACACATCTAGATATACACACACACAAATCTAGATACATACACACACAAATCCAGATACACACACACACACACACAAATCTAGATACACATGCACACATCTAGGTATACACACAGATCTTTTGAGACTTTTTTCTCGCTATAGATACAAAGTCATGGACTAATGGGCTCGATACAAGGGAGTCAACAAACGACTGCTATCAGGAAAACGTTTCGCTATTGCTTTGATAACCCGACACACTGGAGGCGACATGCGGCAGCGGCAAAAGCCAGTGATACATTCCGTTCCAGGGCGAGTAGCGCGTTTTCTGTTGTTTTAATTGGCCGTCAGATTAGAGTGAGTGTTGGGTTAGTACAGAGTTGAAAACGCGGTAGATATGAAGTCTCACAAGGTTTGTGAAAATCTCTATATTCTTTTGTAGAAATGTTGTAAAGCTCAGGGAAATCTGACAGGACAAGTATTAACTTTTCTTGTATGTCTGCCCGGAGATGTAGTGAGAAGCATCCTGTCCGCTCATTGGTCAGTCAATGAAACCTTTGCTGATTGTTCCTTGTCTGAGCGACAGCAATGAACATTTCTAAATTTCCAACTTTCTGGAATTGCATCACTGGTTTGCCTGTGCACGACACATGCACGAGAACAAAATTTCACATGCACATTTTTCACGTGTTGCTTAGCAGGAGGGAGGCCCGCAGTTATCACTTTGTCGCGCATGTCTCATTGAAAATGAATGGATGAGAGGCGAGGTTGCCTCCCATGTTTCTAGCCCATGATGGTGACCTGGCTTTGTTGCTACTGAACTTGTGATATTTTTTGTCCAACAGTGTGGATCTTTTTACTTTGTGTTTTTGTGTCTTTGGTTGATTATCATTAGCTTGTTGTTAGTGCTAGCTACAGCATGTTGTGACAGGGTTGTTAACAGTTTTAATTCCACTTTCAGTCAGTTAGAGGGAGAAGCTGGAAATTTAAGTGTTGCTTCAAATTCATATTGGAGATTTTTAAGGCATTAAGTTATGATTGTCTTGACTGCAATAAAACTTAGCTCATTATTCCTGAAGGGTGGAAGCTTTGTGTGTCTGAACAGAGGCTTTTCAGAAAGTCATGTATAATTAATTAGATATGAGTGATTTAAATTCTGACACAGAAACACACTTCAGTGTGAAACGTCCATCTAAAGCTGTGTCGCAACAAAACTGCGAAGACATCTAGATAAGTGATTCAGGTCCACATAACATCAGTAGTCTGAACTCAGTTGTAAAGTAAAACTTTCTTATAGAAAAGCCACCCTTGTCTAACAGACGCAGGCAGCGGTGTGGGTGAAACTTAGTAAAATAGATTTATTAGAAGAGCAAAAATAGAAAGATTAATAACTCGGGTAGCAGTGCCGTACTGAATGACAGGAAAATGTTATGCTTGCGTGGGGTTTTATGTTCAGCATGAAGATGAAAAAAAAAATCCTTGTCACAAATCTAAAGTATTTAAACTCCAAAATTAAGGTTTCACGTTATTTATTCACATTCATTTAGGCAATGCTTCCTTCTGCAACCATCAGCTCACCTAAATAGGACTCAGCTCTTCTAGTACCCTTTGAAAACGACAGTTTATAATTTTGATAAATCTCTAAGATTTAGGGTTCTTTCATCTCCGACGTCTGAGAATAACATGAGAATTCTGAGCTTAACACTGGCTTTAGTGAGGAAATCGTGCAAACACACTTACCCGTGCACACTCTCACATCTGCATGTATTTACTTAAATGGCCACCTATAGCCCAAATCTCTGTGTGTGACATAAAAAACCATTTATGGTAGGTACAAAAACAAGAGTCTACCTTTTCTACATGAAATATCACAAACACTAACTAAAGCGCAAAATGAAAGACAAACAATTACAAAATGCATGACATACACAAGGGTGTTTTGTTTATTAAAGAAATAAATGAAAAGCCACCCAGAGTCAGATAACATACTAACAGTCTGTAATGTATGTGTGTTTTCCATCAAAGGTGACTGAATGAAAGTCATGGTCGTGGTGCCCACTGTCTAGACATATGCGTCTGCACTTGTAGAATGAAAGAATGCCATTGATTTTTGATTGTTTACACTGAGTAGATGAATATCTGACTGTATGGACCTTCAACTACCTCACCAACAGGCCACAGTATGGGAGGATGCAAAACTTGAGGTGGTTGTGTGCAGTAAGGGAGCTCTGTAGGGTACGGTGCTCTCACCCTTTCTGTTAACCTTCTACAACTTGGACTTCTCCTACAACATCAGCAACTGTCACCTCCAGAAGTTCTCGGATGACTCGGCCGTTGTCAGCTGTGTGTCTGAGGGAGATGTCCAGGAGTACAGGTCAGTCATCATGGACTTTTTATACTGGTGTGAGTGTGATAGGGCTGAAACGATTCCTCGAGTACCTCGAATAATTCGAGTACAAAAAATCCTCGAGTCAAATTCTCTGCCTCGAGGCTTCATGTTTAATTAATTCATGGCTTTGCAATCACCCGGGGTCATGTTTCACCCGGACCGAAATAAGTGACGCACATACACACTGCACTGAATGCACACGTGAGTAGCGAATGTAACTTAACTTTCTCTTAAGCCATGGCGGACAACGTGGACCCCGTTGGAGTGCGAAAAAGACACAAAATGTCAAAGGTGTGGGACCATTTTTCACGTCGTGAGGCGGAAAACGTAGTCCAGTGTAAACACTGTAAAATGGATTTAGCCTACCACAACACCACATCCTCCATGCTGCAGCACCTGACCAGGAAGCATCCACATGTAAATGTCACTTCTGCAAGCGGACTCGGAGCCTCTACAAGATAATGCATTTTAGCCTGTATTTCTATATATTCTGCAGACACTGTGTGACTTTTTCGTTTGTAGCACTTGGTTTCAGCTCACATCACACGTCTGGTAGCAACCATCGACATAAATATACAACTAGCAACACGTCGGTCTTAAAATGTGCTAAAAATAGCAGTTTATACAACACGTCGGACTTTTTAATGTGTTATTGATGTCTGTTGTCCCTCGGGATTGCTGCAGGAGGACACAGGTATTTATGAGTGGCGGAGGAAAACGAAAGCGTATATAAATGTTGTGTGATCAGTGTAATTTGACATAACCACGGCAAACATGCTTTCTCGACGATCCTTGTTAGTGTGAGACAAAAAAGTGTAGAAATTAAAATGGACGTGTGTTAATAGGGAAACAGCTGGCGAGCCATGTTTGCGCATGCGCCGTGAGCGGTTCTGGTGCTGTTTGGGCCGCAGCCGCTCGCATTTGTTTACTGTGAAGTTGAAGTGCTGACGTTTTGAAAACTAATTTTGAATAAAACTTGAAGAATAACTGGCAATTGCGTGCTCATTTTAAGAGGTCTTTCATATTTTATAACATGCTATTTGATATAATGGTTAAAAACGCAAAAGGGTAATTTATTAGAGTACTCGATTAATCGATAAAATATTCGATAGAGTACTCGATTATAAAAATATTCGATAGCTGCAGCCCTAGAGTGTAACCACCTTCCCTTAAACACTAGTGAAACAAAGGAAATGGTGATTTACTTCCAGAGAAACATTCCTCCTCACTCACCAGTAAACATCCAGGCAGCAGACATTGAGATGGTGGATACCTTTAAGTACCTGGGTGTTCACCTCAAGAGTAAACTGAACTGGTCCAATAACACAAATACTCTGTATAAGAAGGGCCAAAGTCACCTCCACCTCCTGAGGAGCCTGAGGTCCTTCGGAAGTATTTCCTATCTGCGAAAATCCTTTTATCACTATGTTGTTGGTTCTGTTATCCACTCTGCTGTGGTCTGTTGGGCTGCAGGCAACTCTGACCGAGACAGGACGAGAGTGAACAAGCCATTTAAAAAAGCTAGCTCAGCTCTGAGCTGCCCGCTGGATTCAGTTGAGGAGACGTGTGAAAGGAGGATGCTGGGGAAGACCTCCATCTTAAAACAACCCTCCCACTCACTGCATTCCACTGTGGAGACCATGGACAGCTCCTTCAGAGGCAGACTGAGACATCCCAGATGTAAAACAGAACGCTACCGTAGGTCATTCATGCCCTCGGCAGTAAGAGTGTAGAACTCCTCAGTTTAAGCTGTACTGGCATTATCCTGGTACACAATAACATAAATGCCAGACTCAGTATGTGTTCAATACTTGTTCAATACTGGATTTACATAGTGTGTCTGTGTCCCTTACAGTAATTCTGGAACTCAAATTTGTAATTTTTTAATCGTGGCTTTTAGTGGTCGAAGGTTACAATAATAGCTTACTACCTATGTGTATGTACATGTACCTTTAACTCAACTCAATCTTTATTTATGTAGTGTAACATCCAGAAATGGTCCGTTTTCCATCTATATCTTTGACCAACATCATCGGCAAGAACAGGTCAAAGTGTTTGCTGGATTCTGCTATTCTATCAGCTGAAGTCCACACCTCTGCAGCTTTGCACACAGGATAACACATTGTCAACAAACTGTTCCTGTTTCAAAGCCTTAAGCTTTCCTCTTATCGCTTCTACAGGAGCCCACACTCTTCACATAAAAGTGAACTTTTACAACTTAAAAATTAAATAATCATATGGTTGAATGAACTGTGCTAAATTAATGAAATTGAAGTGAATATTATTATTACAATGATATAACATATTTTGATCAGTACTGTTTAACTTGTTAAATCAAACAGCCATACTCTCATACACATATGACACGAGGTTAAAGTTAACGTCACTGCACATAAAGATTCTTTATCCACAGAACTAGAACATTCTTGTATCTGATGAAGGTGTGTTTCTGAGGGACGTTTGGTAAACGTCAACAAACATGTCAGATTTTGATTTGCCAGAATCATAACATGGTGGTAATAAAACAGAATTTACTTCCCGATTAACTCAGTTTCCAGCTGACTCCTCGATTCAGCCAAATTGGGAAAGAAGCCTTTTTGAAACGACATCTCTTTGACCTTAAGTCAAAACCTTGCCACGACGCTGCAAGGGATTACATACAACAGCTCTATTAAGAGCTACAGCAACTCTCAGACATCCATCTTGGACATCTAATCTGCAGACCCCAGGTTGTATCTCATGGCCAGGGAAGCTTGAACTCACAGGAAGCTACTAATTTCTGAGGATTGTGGTCTTGACGTCCAGTGACCTCACCACTCTGACCGCAAACCCTCCAGACCACTGGGAGCAACTTATACAAGGTATAGACCTGCATACTCGGGTCTGATGTTGTTTTCTAATAATCAACTCTCTAGCTTATAACATACCACAAAATTCTTTACACCCAGAATTCACAATCTCTGTCAGATACAAAGGTTCAGATCACACATCACCATACATCCATCCATTTATATCCATCCATCCCATAAAGTTGTTCATACCTTGTCATGTATATAATTCATCTAGAAAATATATATTTTTTAAATTTTATCCTTGACTCTGTCTGAATGAATACAAAGTGTGTTATGGTCTCTGATTAAGCAAAGAATCCTAAATTCTTCTGGTTAAACATTCAAAGATCAATCAGAGTGATATCCTATATTTATATAGAATCATCACACCTTATTGATCATAATTTGACCCCAAAATCTCACATTGTAAACCCTTATAATAGAGTCGTATAAAAATGTCTTCAGCATAACTTTAAAAACTGCCACGGAGGTGGAAGCCCTCACAGAGATAGGTAGTTCATTCCAAAGCTTAGGGACTGCCACAGAAAATGACCCAATCTCATGTCTTTAAAGATGTTCTGGGCACAGAGGGCAGGAAACGGTTCTCTGAACGAAGTGCCCATTCCAGGTATATTGCTGTAACAGAGACTGCAAATAAGACGGAGCTAAACCATTCAATAATTTAGATGACCAAGTTCAGACATAATTCAAATCTGCTGTAGTCTGACACCGGGCGAAGTTGTTTGGTCTTTAAATTAGCTTTACAAATATCCACCAAACCACCGCTGTGTCAAGCTGCTCTTGGCACGTTAGTAAAAACACAGTCAGCTGGAACAAATCCGTTAAAAACAGATGACCCACCAGGCGAAATCCACAATTCCGTCTCACTCAGGATGTCCAAACAATGAGTAATAAAAAAAGGTCCCAAAGTATATAAGACTTGATAGCTATTGAGCTAGCATTAGCCATGCCCCAAGCCCGGCCAGAACTCCGCCGATCGACGGGGCTCTTGCTGGGCATCGCAGATTCCAAAAATCCATTCTGACGTGATCACACCACTGAAGAAAAGGATGAGTGACACTGACCTCCGTTGAGCCTCCAACAACAGGAAAAGGCCACAAGCTAACTCATTCACGCACCCGCCATGGCAGTCGGAGCTCATCAGACAACCACATGGAAAGCTGCGATCCATCCGACTGGGCGGCCACCCAGTCTTTCAGCTTTATCAGTCGTCCTCCCCGGCATCCCTGCCATCTGCGTTTCTTCCTCACAGCAAGCAGTGGAGGTGAAATTCACCACCCCGCCAACACGCCATCCAGGTAGGGAGGGGCCGCATTCCAATAATCCTTCACAGTGGAAGGCAATAATCCAGCTGGAGAACCATTCTTAAATAAGGTTTGGCTATCATAAACGAGTGCAGAGTGTGCACATAGTAAAACACAATGTGCACAAGCAAAAAGCTACACAAACGTGAAAGTTATGGGCATCGACAGGCGGCAAGCCAACACTGGTACCATCTTTGTTATTATTTTTCTTCAAACTATTCTCTTGAGTGTTTATGCTGCTGTAACACGTGAATTTCCCCACTGTGGGATCCATAAAATCTATTCTATTCTATTCTGAATTCTAAAAGTACAATTTGGTTGACAATGTTTTTGTGTTGTCTCTTTTCTTTCCTGCCTTTTACAGACATACTGTATGTATTACTTGCGCTCTTCACAGACCCAATGACGCTGCTCCCTAAACTTGGCACAGATCTTGTGTTATACTTTACACTGCAAAAACATCTGTATCTAGCACTGCATTGTCCATATGGATGTTTGTGGGTCAACAACTTCAGCAACTGTCTTCAGTAACAGCAGAGATCTTCTCTTTCTCTATTGCTTTTCTTGCATGAGTCGGCAACGAAGTTCCATGGTTAGATGATGCAGAAACAGCCTTCTTATGTCTGTGGACTTTGTGCACGTCTTGTAGAGAACGTAGCATTCACCGCTGCCAGGTCCAATACATTTTAGAATATAGGCCACCAGAATATTGTCGCACTTACAAAGCATTTGTGCCATCCTAAAAGTATGTTGTAAAAATGCAGAGGCAGGTTTTGACTCTGGTGTTGGTGTAGATCACACACTGTCTTCATTTTTTTGTGTGTGCATAAAACATCAATGAGACACTGCCACTTCTGAAAACAGACGTGGAGAATTGTTCTCTTGCTGCCTTGTCTTTTGGAGGTGGAAGTTCACATCAAACTTCACTGTACCTAGAAGTTTAGTGTGAGGTTAAAGCAACCTGTGTGTCAGCGAGTGTGGGGTTAAAATCTTGTCAGTTTTGAAGTTTACAAGATGGCGGCTTCCATTTAATATGTGTGATGTAGCTCTCGACTAGATGTTCTTTTAACCCTCCCACTGTCCTAATGGGTGTGACCCCACAAGGAAAGTTGACCATTGAGCAGGGTTGATGGTTTATCCCTTGGGTCCATGTGGCAGGGGTGAGGAGTGAGCCCCAAATCACCCCTGCCACATGGACCTCTTTGGGATAAACCATCGATCCTGCTCAATGGTCAACTTTCCTTGCGGGGTCACCCATAAAGACAGTGGGAGGGTTAAAAGAGGGTTTTAACCAGATATTTGTAAAGCACTCAACGTGCAATGCTTCATTTGAGCTCTCACATTTGTTGTGGTTCCAGGAAGGATTAATCAAATGGGTGACCGATGCTAAAAAGAGCAAGCAAGCTCGCATTGCACCCCAGGAAATAGACGCATCCCCGAGAAGGGAGACAGCTGATGGAATCTCGACCCTTTGGATATGCTGATGCTGGATTATAGGCCTGATGATTTGGATCTTTTGAACCTGAAGGATGATATAATTTCTGAGATGTTTAAGACAAAGCTGAGAGTAATCTACCAACTAATATCCAGAAAATGTTTCATAAGAGAGTAAGTGGGTACATGTTAAAAGGAACTGATGTCTTTAAGAAAC